>NC_074727.1:137500-452500 GCF_947242115.1 Biomphalaria glabrata | reverse complement strand
TCAGAAAGAACATCCGAATGAAATTATATCTTAAAGACAAATGAGAGATAATGGAGAAAGAAGGTTAACAGATCTTGTGTAGTGCCCCAACGGTCCCGCAGATCAAAGGATAGGTGAAAGTGAATATAAAGTTAGATGTGAACCTGGCCTAACTAGTTCCCCTTTCAGACCTTGTGATCTATAGGGAAGATGATGTAAAGTTCATCTGTTTTTGTGGCCTACGGTTAACGAGGGTGTCATGTAGCCAGCACAACGACCAACCGCCTTTACTTTTCTCAACTAATGTCTGGTACCCATTAGAGCTGAGTGGACTCAGAGGCGCCCAAAGATTCCAAAGTTGAAAATCCCAGTCTTCACCAGGATTTGATCCCGGGACCCCCGGTTCAGAAGCCAAGCGCTTTACCTCTCAATGTCTTATTCTTTTTTTTTTCCAAGAAATTACAATTCATTTAATATCTAATAATTTGTAGACATTAAAAAAAATAAAAAATAAAACATGAGTGGTCAAGAAATCACAATTCATTTAATATCTACTAATTTGTAGTCATTTAAAAAATAAAAATAAAACATGAGTGGTCAAGAAATTACAATTCATTTAATATCTAATAATTTGTAGACATTAAAAAAAAAAAATAAAACATGAGTGGTCAAGAAATCACCATTCATTGAATATCTACTAATTTGTAGTCATTTAAAAAAAATAAAAATAAAACATGAGTGGTCAAGAAATTACAATTCATTTTATATCCACTAATTTGTAGACATTAAAAAAAATAAATAAATAAAACATGAGTGGTTATGAAATTACAATGTATTTAATATCTACTAATTTGACAACGCTAAGGTTGTCTATTGTAGTCAACCTGAATTTAAGTTATCTTATCTTGTAGACATTTTCAAAAAAAAATTAAACGAAGCAAAAAGAACTGTAGTGTAATAGTATCCAATTAGTTTATGTTTCCTTTCAAGCACTTGGCATTTGTCGTTGTCACTTTATGGCTAAAGGGGACATGATGTATTGAACTTGGTGGTAGAACGAAGAGGAAAAAGTGACTAATTTCATCCTAGATCTCCATTCTGTCTCATCAAATAGTATTTTAGACATATAATAATATTTAATTTTACACAAAAGAACCTCATCTTTTCTACGAAGTAATACAGAGAAAAAGGACTTCCTTGATAAGTAGACTCAGTATTATTGTTTTAACAGTAACAATCTTCAACATAAACGAGTTCATTAACAAAGTTGCACAGCAACATTAACAATATTTCAGGAAATTGACTTTGAAGCAAAGCTATGTTCCCAGGTAGTAGCAAGTAATTAGACAAGGCAAGCCAGTATAGGGTTTTATACTGCTGCCCTGTATGCCTTATGTATTTAAAAAAGACTGACAATTTTTTAAAGGTCTCCTTGAGATGTAAGAGGGCTACTCTGGTATCATCAATGTAGCCCGTGAGTCTGTTAGACAGGGGTGGGCAACATTTTTGTATCGAGGGCCGCATTAAAAAAAAGTTTGGTAATGGCGGGCCGCATATATATATATATATATATATATATATATATATATATATATCTTAGAAAGATAAGCTTGCTTTGTAGAATGTCTTTTAATTCATATATACACTGTATTACGATTTTTACAAATTGCTATTGTCTTTTTATATCACAATATCCCCACAAATATACAGTTGTATTTAATGTGCAGTATTTTACTTCTTACACTCATGCATAATGTTTCTTGACTGTGAAACGTTCTTACTAGTTGTTACCCCAATGACTGCTGTCAAATTACAGTCAGTCAACATTGACCAGTGATTATACTTGTTTAGTTTCCACAAAAAAATACTTGCTCACTGAATGAGACAATTTATGTTCCGGAAGTTAAATGTCCAGACGAGCGAGGCCTTCCCTTGTGGAGCATCACCAGAGAATGCTGACCATGTACTTCAATGGTGCATACTAAATCAAGGGACCCGAACAAGACTCTCCAAAGACTATTCGGAGAACTGCCTGATCTGGAAACCACTTCGCGGTTTATCTCAGATATAGGATTACTGATCTGAACCCTCCAACATGTAAAATGAGAACGAAGATGAAGAAGAAGAACTGATGTGTGAACAGCAGCAAAGGTTTTTTAAATTGTGGAAATACAGCTTCTGGCACCGTTAAAACTCCCGTGGTAGTGATGACTAACAGCTTCTGGTACCCATAAGACTCCCGTGGTAGTGATGACTGGAACTTCTCTTTGCTTTGAGTTATGTCCTCTGGAGCTGAATCGGCTTCTCTTAATAAGTGTTGTACTTTTAATCACTTCACTAAAGATAGTTTCACCTTTCAGCAAAGGAAAATGACAGAAAACATTTTTTCTTCCTTTCATGTAGAAATAGGAAAGCCTTGTTTGAAAAGATTTAGCATGTATTTACATTTCCTATGCAAACAATCTTCATTACAAATATTGGTAACAAAGTCACAGTCAATGTCCTTCAAGTAACATAACAATTTCATCCTTGAGATTTTATATACTTCTCCATTGCCTTGCCCATGCTAAGCTAGCAAATACAATGGATTATTTATTCATAGATCAGAACTACCCGCGGTTAACTCCCCTAGCTAAAGTAAATTCTATAGTTTCAACATACTATAGTTAAATGATCAAATTATATGCAGCTTTGTGCAAACTTTCCTGTTTCAAGTTTATGGTTCTTAGTCAAAAAATCGAGCTCCGTCAGTTGTTACACTTGCCATCTTGTTCCAAGCCTACCCAACACTCAGACATTGTGTCTTGAATTGAGTGTATTAATGTATAGCCAATTAGCATAATCTTCGTTAACACTTATTATAACGAGACAGTTTCAATAATTTATATAGATATTTTTAAAAAATATTTGCATTTTTATATCTATATATTGTGGGCACACCTGATTTCTGTAGGTGTCGGCGGGCCGCATAAAACACCTCGGCGGGCCGCATGTGGCCCGCGGGCCGTAATTTGGCCACCCCTGTGTTAGAGTCATTTTGGGATAGTTAACCAAGCAAATGTACTGCTGTATCACAATTGTTCAGGGTTCTGTTAGGGTCATGTGTAATTATTTCAGGATAGGGGTGTCGATTAAGGATTCTTTTTTCTCTCATTACGAGGGGTTTAAAAAAAAAGTTAATTTGTCTTAAAATATTACATTATTCACAAAAGATTCTTGACTTTCAATTGTCTGCCCTTGTCTATATTTTCTAGGATTATTGGTTTTGGTTATTTTTGTTTCTAGTCTCTTCGCAGGCTTCATTCAGTTGCGTCTTGTTTTCTTATTCCTTTGTTTCACAGTATGACTAGGACGAGGCTGCCGCTAAGATGTAGACATTTTCATAGTGTTCTTCTTACGTTTCCACGGGCTTGGCGTGTTCTGTGAGTGTAGTACAGACACACTTGATGTTGACTTATGACATGCTCTCCGATCAAGTGATCAAAGAGGACGTAACCGCGAGGGAGAAATAATTCTTCAAAAGTGTTGACTTCCCTTTAAAAGACAGTTCTTTAGTAGTTTCCCATAGATAAATAAAGTTCAATTTGATTCCTATCCCGCATCTCTCAGCCCAAACTCTCTTTAACCCAGGTACATACACACTCTCACACACTCGCATAACCACTTAAACTAATTGACATAATACCAATAGAGTAACTTTACAGATTGATTACAGTATTTAGATTTTTATCTCTGAGGTCTGACAATTTAGTCAAGGACAATAAATTATACAATAATTACAATTTCTATCTAACCAGTATAGTTATCAATTCTATCTTCAATTATTTTTCTAAATATTAACTCTAGATTATAAGGATTTAAAGATACATTGTTATTAACAACTTTAATTCTACTGTGCCACACAAGACTTCTGTATTCACTCACTATTATTAGACTAAATTTATGAATCATCTTACTTTTGATTTTAGGCAATTTATTTAAAACAATAGCTAGGTTAAGATTAACATTGGTGTTCAGTTTGCCTCTAGTAGGTCTTTCATAGTGCATCTAACATTATCAAATATTTTACATTTTAAAAACATATGGCTTTCATTGTTACCATTATCTGTGTGACATAAAACACGTGTGCACATTTCTTTTCTTACTTCCTACAGGGGTCATACCGAAGATTAGTCTGTATGTTATTTCTCTGGCTTTGGGTGTAGTGTGTTTGCTGTGTAGATTTATAAAAGTGTCTCTGAAATGTATTACACCTAACTCTCTACTCCATTTGATCCTATTGAATAATGTTTCTTAAGTGTTGTGTATGTGTCTTTTAATTTACTGTGTATTAGATGTTCATTGCCGGGGAGTATTCTTGATATGGATCTGTAAAATGGATGTGTGTTTGTACCAAAGTGGTGTGGGATGTCATTTTTTATTGGAATTATTTTATTTAACCTTAAGCCGTAGTAGTATATTGGTAATGGAAAATTGTTTGGGTTCTTGGCTACTTGTCCTGTAAGTTTATCCTCCATCCTCTTTGTTATGTATAAGTGTTGTGTGTTTAATGTTTCTGATAGTGCTTTTAAATATACAATTCCTAATGATTGTGTTTATGCTTGGTATAAAAGTTGGTGGAGGTTCTGTGATGTTTGCTAAATAAACTATCTTCGGGATGACCAGGTTGTTTACTAGTATTGCTCTACCAAATATAGTAGTTGCTGCATAATGAAATCTTTTAAGTGTGTTTTTGGTTTTCTTTAAAATATTTTCCCACTGCTGTGTGTGGTAATATGTTGGGTTGCTTGTCCACGTGATGCCGCATATTTTAATTTCCTTCTCTATTTTAAGGTTAAAGGGGATGTTTGAGGGGATTTCCCACCTGCCCAATCCCATAATACAAGATTTATTTATGTTGATTTTTGACCCGCTTGCCCTCTCAAATTGAATAAACTTATCTGTGATTGCGGCTATGTCTTTTTCCGAAGAGGGAAAAAGGGTGGTGTCATCAGTGTATGCTTTAACTTTAACTACGGGCGTGGGGCCTGGGATTCTTATCCCCGTGATTCCACTATCTAGCCTGATGGTTTCTAAAAGGGGTTCTATGCAAAGGGTGTATAAAAAGGGAGAAAGGGGACACCCTTGTTGAACAGATCGTCTAATAGGGATACTGCCACTAAGGGTTTGGTTTATTATGAGTTTGCTTGTGGCATCAGTGTAAACTAGCTTTATGTATTTCATCATTCTTCCATCTGTCTTCGTCTTGTCTAGTATTTTGATCTATCATGGTCTATTCTGTCAAAGGCCTTTTCCTGGTCAATAGAAAAGAGGGCTGCTTTTAAGTCTTTGTCTTTACAGTAATATATAATGTCTCTTAAAAAATGGTTAAGCTTGTCGATGTTTTTGTCTGGGTTGCTACAGTATTGGTCCTGTCCTATTCAGTGTGGTATGAGGGGTTTTAGTCTTAGAAAAATATTTTTCGTCAGGAGTTTGTAGTCGGTGTTTAGAAGTGAGATCGGTCGAAACTCGCTAGGTGAGGTGTTGTTTTCATGTTTTTTTGGTAGAAGTGTGATGTATGCTAAGTTGAAATCTCTAGGTAACTGTTCTGTCACTAACATGTCGCTGTATAGATTTAATAGGGGTCCTAATGGGGGGAAAAAAGGCTTTGTAAAATTCAAACGTCAGACCGTCTGGGCCAGGGGATTTGTTGTTTTGTGTTGTATCTAAAGCAGCCCTCAGTTCGTCTAGCGTAAAGGGAGCGTCTGTCTCTATCTGTTCTGTCATTGGTATTTCTTTGCAGTTCTGTAAAAATACTTTTTGTGCGTTGTCGTCCGTCTGTTCCTTGTCATACAAATTAGTAAAGTGTTTCGTAAATGTGTCTGTTATTGTGTCCAGGTCTTGTATAGTTTCTCCTTTACTATCAATAATGTTGTCAATAGTTGTGTCAATTTGAATGTTTTGTTCTGCTGATAAAAAAAGTTTGTTAGGCCCTTCGGTTATTTTTTTACTTTTGCACCTCAATTCCGCTCCTTTGTATTGATAGTTAAATAGTTCTTCTAGTTGTTTTAGTATATGTGTTTTGGCTGCTTCGTCTTCTTCGTGTGTTAGTAAATATTTAAGTCTTTCCTCTTCTTTTTTCCTTTTTGAGTTGACTAGTGTGGCCAGTATTTGGCTTTGCTGCTTAATGGAGCTTTTATTTAGCGTCCATATTTGTGTGACTTTGAAATGGGGTGTGTTTGAGTCATGTATTATATTTTGAGGAGGTTTGCGATTGTTTTTAAATAGAGCGGGTCATTTAGGAGGTCATTGTTAAGTTTCCAAATCGGTGTTTTTGTTTTTTCTGTTTTAGTTTTGGGTTCAGCAGTTCCACTAACACTCCTTTATGGTCTGTATATTGTAACGTCTCTACGAGATGTGTTACACTTTTTGTTTCGCACGCCCTTGACACTCTATCTATCCGTGTTTCTATTTGGTGTGCCTTGTCCCTGAACGTGGTGACCCGGCCCGTGACCTCTACTTCTCTATAGGCATCTACTAACCGGAAAGCCTTGATGACTCCCCCCCCCCCCCCCCAAATAGTAATGCGTTTTAATTGTTACACGAGGAGCAGGACCCTCTGTGTTTGTGTTTTGCTTGTCTAATTGGAAATCAATGTAATTTAAATCACCTCCTACTATCACATTTTCTCCTGCGTACTGAGTGTGTAGAATGTCACTTAGCATTCCAAAAAACTCGTGTTTCTCTTTTTTTTTGAGCGGGTGCAAAAATGTTGACTAATGTGTATGTGTGTTTTTGTGAGCTTGTCCTAATTATTACTTTCCTCCCGCTATTGTCTTGATATGAGTGTGTGATTGAAAACCTATTGGATGTTTGTAAAATGGCTGTTCCTCGTGGCTTTCTACCTTAACTAAAATAACCCTCCTGGAGGCCCATAAGAGAGACTGCTTTTTTGGCCTTGTACTCTTGTGTGTTGGTCTCTTGCAGAAAGATAAAATCTGGCTTTTATTTCCTTGTGAGGTGTGCTATGTATGTGTGTTTATTGTTAATCCCTCTGATGTTGAGTGTCAAAATTTTGATGTCTGCCATGAGTGTGTAAGATTGGTTTGCGTGTTTGTTATTCTATTGTGTGTGTATGCATTTTATCTTTAAGAGTTGCTATGTTGTTTATGTGTTTGAATGTGTGTTAGGGTCCTCGCCCTCATCTATGACTAGCACTGACGGGGAGTCCTGAAAGTTCAGCTCGAGCTTGAACTGTTCTTCCTCTCTTTTCTCCTCCTCTACCCGGGGATCCTCGTTTAGATCCTCTGATGAGGAAGAGAGAGATAGAGGGCCCTCTTTCTTGTTATTTTGGTTTTTGGTGGTGGGTGCTGAACTTGCCCCTCCGGATGTTTTAATTTTTTTTTACTTTGCTTAGATTTGTTTTCAGGGCTGTTAGGTGTGGGGGGGGGGGGGGAGACCACTTGGAATAGCTCCCATAGCCTTTATTTGTTTTTTCCCCCCTCCTTTGCTGCTTTCAACCATTGTGAAGCCATCTTTTTTTAGCTGTTGATCAATCTCGGATTGCTTTTTCTCTCCCTCCCCTTTTAGGGCCATGGCATAGGAGATTTTCCCTTTGCAAATTCTGTGGGGTTTTGGTCCCGTCTGGGGTTCGCCCTATTTGGACACTGGTTTGACCAGTGCTGATCCTGTCCGCAATGCCAGCACTGTTGTCTACGTCTCGGGATGGTCACGAGGACCTTGTAGGTCCTCGGATCGTCCTCGTATCGTAACTGAATATAATGGGATGTTGCTCATAAAGATTCGTGTATGGTTTGCTTATTCGGCTGTCTCTCACTTATCTGTTGTTCCAGGTTCTCCTTCGGGGTGGGGTAAGTTGAAACTCCGTTGTGCTGGTAGCCAGTTGCTGGTGGCCTGCAGGTAGGCAGGCACTAGTGTGAGGAATATGAGGATGCCACGCGGTGGGCTTACTCCTGCGGTAGTTGCAGACCGGTCCTGGGACTTCAGCCTGGAATGCCTTCAGTTCTGGTCGAGGGCGATGAGTGACTCACCCTCAACGGGAATGTGTGGAGAGCTGCTGAGGACTGCCTTCAGGCAACAAAACACGCCTGCCCTGGTGTAGGAGGCTATGAAATGAGACATGAGAGGAGCCTGAATTATTAAACCATACAGGCTGGTTGGCGAAGGGCGCATCCTTGATAGGAGCGTCTCCCTCAGACTAACTAAGATACATGTTAACGACAGTTCACAAGGTCTGATAATAATTGCTATACAAATGATATAATAACAATATTACGAATACACATATTAATGTACAAGGCAGAGGCATAAATGAGGAGGGAAACAGGGGGACCGTATTACTGGGTTGTAGCCCCTGTGACCTCATTGACCCACAGGTAAACAAGTCCACGATCCGTGACCTCCGCACGATCGCTCTTGACCAGAGGGTCGTGACAAGAAAAGGGGGGGGGGGGGTAGAAAAGGGCACATAACTATGCAGGCCGACAAGCCGAAAATGGTGGGGTAGACACGCGAGACTGATTCTCGGGCCTAAGGATGCATGGTAACAGCACAGTATGTGCATAGCAAAAACAAGCATAATTATAATGTATATAAGGTACAGGTACATATGCACAGGCAAGGAAATAATCTAGACGCGAGTAGGTCCAGATGAATATGGATATGAGTAAATAACAAATGCATAAATAGACATTAGGATTAACTAAATTGTAAGGTGGATGTCCACCGTTGGGAATACAGTCAACATTGACGAGTTATTAAGGAGCACATATTCATAGAGATTTACAAATATAATATTTGGAAGCAAACAAGTGTTAACATGGTAATGATACATGAACGTAAATGTTACAGGCGAAGACACACTAAATAATAATGATAAAGTTTTTCCAACTCACCCGCTTTGCCTTACACAAGTTCCCAAATGAATCGTTGACTTGAGAGTCTTCTGACTTCTCAGTGATTCTGATCTAGAATGGCATTAACCTGAAACTTTCGTCTCCGGCTTTTATAGGTTCCCGAGCGGTATGTTAAGAGTAGTGACGATCCAATGGCCAGCGAGTCTTTTGAGTTTAGAATTGTTAAATTGCACCAATCTTTTCATTTGGGGCTCACTCACATGACTTCTTTAACCCGCGACCCGGGGGGGGGGGGCGAAGGAGGATGAAAGCGGAACCATGCAACAATTATCAGGCTGGACTATCGCTCGATGGTACAGCGGACGGGAACAATTTGAATAGCCCTGGGCGTTAGGAGTGTCGACTCAAAGGGATGTACGTGGACACCAAAATTTAATGTCCCTGGACTCTACGGTTGCGTGCTTTTGTTTCGGCGTTTGGGGCGTAACTTTCAATTTTAATGTTCCTGAACTTAACGGCTGCGTACGTTTGTTTCGGCGTTTGGGTGTAACTTGGGATGTATGTTTATGGCCTATAATTTGGGGGTTGGATCTAACCTTGGTGTAATAGGATGTTTGTCTTCTACACTGGTCGGTTTAGTGTAAAAAGGGGCTATACAATGCTAACTAGTGGTTAAGAGGGGGGGGGTAGTTTCGCACTGGTCAGTTCTGTATTGAGAAGGGACGCGTTTCGTCACAGAGAGTTCAGTCTGTTTGCGGAGTTTTATCCAAGCCGCCCACTTATCTGAGTTGCCTAGCTTGCTTGGCTCTATCTTGGAGCCTTCTTCTGCAAAGGCTCCAAAGATTTCTCCTATCTTTGATTTGTTTATGGTTGGTGCTACCCAGTGAAGGATAACCCTAATTTTTTCGTCTTTTAAGGTACAGACATCTACCTTGAAGTCCTTTTCATTCCCAAATGATTTCCTAGTATACGGGTTCTCACTCGGGCGGATGTTGGGACCAGGAACCAGACAAAGGGGTTCTCGAAGCGATAGAGAACTCACTTTGTCCGGTGTTAGTTTCAGGCACTCTATTAGGCTCGCCATAGTGGCCTTAACAGCCCCTTGGCCTGACAGCTTTAGAAGCAATGTACCTGGGCGTGGACAGGTCCACCATCCAGGTCCTTTTTTTCAATAAAAAATGTCTTAACTGACATTTTTACAAGGGTTTATCACAAGTACAGAGACAGAAAAGAGACGATAACTACACTACAAACTACACAGTACTTTACTACACAACCCTCGCGCCGTCCACTCTAAACAGTAACACACAAAAATCCACAGAATCACAAAAAAACCCCCCCACAGAAACACAAGTAATCCACAGAATAAATCCTCAAGTGTTAGCTACTCAATCAATCTCTTATTCGAATGCTCAAAAAAAAATAATAATTTCCGCAATAGAAAAAAAAAAGTTAAGGAAAATGAAGTTTACAAGATTACTATTCGTCTCAGCAATAATAATAATAATAATAATCTTTATTATCCGTAAGGAAATTTGTCTTACAATTTGGTCTAACTTATAATGCATACTAATTAGCTTTTTCTCCTTAAAAAAACTGCTTGCATAACTGATTTTAAAAATTAGATTTTTCGCTTTCAGAAAAAAAAAGTAGCCGTTGCATCAGAACTTTGAATGGTCTAAAATATTGTGATGTCGGATTTTCAATATCTTTTGTAGTTTACGAGATCTAAACGGGACAGACGGACAGACATTTCGCACAAAACTAATAGCGTCTTTTCCCCTATCGGGGGCCGCTAATAAAACATTTTTACCAATTAGTTAATCAATTAGTGATAATTGATTAATTTTGTTGTACATAGAAAAAGAAGAGATAAGTCGTGTAATATTGAGAGATATAGCCGCGATTGATAGAGACTCTCCTTTCACTCAATGCTTTGTTGTTTTTTTAAAGTGGCCTTTTTTTATTTGCTTGTTTACATTTTTTTATTCAGCCCTCTGAAATCTCTGGCCAATGTTGCCTTCTCTTTTCTAAGGTAACCATGTTTATTTTGTTGTTTTTTTTTAACTTCTACGTCCATCCCCTGTTAAGAAAATTAAAAAAAAAATACGTTAACGTCTTTGATTTATCTTTGACAGGTGTGTTTTACTTTTGGTCCATCGGACTTAAAAATATGATTGACATTAATTTGTCTTTTTAAAGCACTCTTGTTGATCGCTATGTTACATGTTATATGATGTAGCACATAGACGTAGTCTGTGGAGTAGTTTCCCTTGTCAGTAGGGTCATCGACTGGAACAAATTGTATGAACACTAAATTCTGATTGGAACTCTTCTGCGATTTGCCATTTTTTTATTAGCCATAGTAAGTAAAATGATATTGTGGTGACTAAATTATTGTTTACTATTATGTTGTAGAAAACTACAAATTATTATAAAAGAAAAAAGTCAACTAAAAAAATCTTTAT
Organism: Biomphalaria glabrata; assembly: GCF_947242115.1. Taxonomy (NCBI): domain Eukaryota; kingdom Metazoa; phylum Mollusca; class Gastropoda; family Planorbidae; genus Biomphalaria; species Biomphalaria glabrata. The sequence goes on along the minus strand of NC_074727.1, from coordinate 441,198 downwards.
CCTTGTTCAAGTCACGCAATGAATATTAGATATACCCAGATATTTTTTATATTTTTAAATCTTTAATCCTATTATATTACCTATTACAAGTAGACTAGTAGTCATAAGTTATATTCTTAAAATTAATAGACCTACTACAAAATACCTTAGCATCTACAGTCCCTATATCTAACCATGGAAAAACTTAAAATCACAATAACTTTTAACCAGTAATGCTAGTATCATATATTTGTGGTTTCACCCTCTTTTAATGTAAACGAAAATTAGCAAATATGTTTTAGAATATATTTTTTTTGGCTGTTAGCGTGTGTTTAAACATAAATTACATGGGCGTAGCCAGGGGGGGGGTTCTAGGGGTTCAAACCCCCCCCCCCGAAATGAAATCCCCCCCCCCCCGCAGGGGGGGGGGGGACGGAATTAACTGACTGATTTTTGCTTTCATTTTGTTTATTTCAGGTGAGATTTTAATACTAAATCATCACTTACCACAGCACAGCCGAGGCAGTTTTGAGTTAAAAACCCTCTACCAGGGGGTTTTGAGTTTAAATCCCCCTACCAGGGGGTTTGAGATTTAAAAAACACCTATCAGGGGGTTTTGAGATACAAATCCCTCTACCAGGGGGCTTTGAGTTTAAAACCCCCTACAGGGGGTTTTGAATTTTAAACCCCTACCAGAGGTTTTTGCAGTTAAATCCCCCTCTTCTATAAAACAAAACAAAAAAAAAATGCAAACAACAATCCCCAAATTCCAACACCACAGTTGAGGAAGATTTTGATTTTAAAACACCATCCAAAATTTACGATAAACCCCATCTTCAATATAAAAAAAGCGAATTACACACTCAAAATTCTATGAGCGTAGCCAAAGGGGTTTTGAGTTTAAACCCCCCTCCCCTCCAGTTGGGGTTTGAAGCTAAAAAGTATAATATATAAATATAAAAAAAAAAGCAAATTACACACTATAAAATCTATGAGCGTAGCCAAAGGGGTTTTGAGTTTAAATCCCCCTCCTCCAGATGGCTTTTTCTTTAAAGTTTAAAACCCCTCCAGACGGTTTTGAGTTTAAAATTCCCCTACAGAGCGTTTAGAGTTGAAAACCTCTCTCTTCAATATTATTTTAAAGCAAACTACAGTCACCAAATTCTATGATCGTAGCTAAATGGGGTTTTGAATTAAAAACAAAACAAAAAAACTCCAGATATTTCTTAGTTTAAAACCCCTCAACAGATGATTTGACGAAAAAACTTTCCTTTTCGATATAAAATCTAAAGCGAAATAAAGGCATGCAATTCCAAGAGCGTAGTCAAGAAAGGTTACAAATTTCTACCAGTGGCTTGGGCTCCATTAATAAAGTGTGAATAGTCTTCTGCCGAATTTGAAAATCATTAAATGTGTCTCAACAAAGATGACTAAGACAGATTTTAGGAGTCAGTCATATAGATCGGGTCTAAATCAAAGAAATCATATGCCGAACTGGGAGTCGAATCCTTTGTAAGGTTGTGACAGATCGTTGCATGAGGTTTTGCAGGACATGTTCTCACACAAAATGAATTACGCAAAATAAGAGTTGCGGAAACAGCTTGCCGGAAAATGCGCCGAACGGCGCGAGAGGGTCTAAGTCAGTAAGAATAGCATATTAGGTTTTTGAAATAAACTTTTTAATAGCAAGATAATGCACTGTAGATACCTCAGAATATGCATTTTGTTGGCTTTCAATACCAAAAATAGTGCTCGGCGGCGGGGCTTCGCCCTGCGCTGGGGGAGCGCTGCAAACTCCCCCAGACCCCTTGCTAGCAAGGGCGGTGAGTCTACAATAAACAATAAACGTCTTCCGAAAGGGTCAGAATGTAATAAAGATTAATTGATTAATTATGTACACACACACATACACACATATATATATATATATATATATATATATATATAAATATATATATATAATTTTTTTCCGCGGGGGGGGGGGGGGGGGGTCGGGGGGGAATCCCCCCCCCCCAAACCCTCCCCGAAAAAAAATCCTGGCTACGCCCATGATAAATTATATACTATATTAACTATATAGGCGAGGCCGTCGACAGTTCTAGAGGCACCCATGCATAGTCTAGTTTGTTGCGCCTTAAGCAGAGCTAAGGAATTCAAAGAATGAGCGCGTACCTCCTGCGTCCCAGCGTCCTTGCATGTTTTTTGAGTTTTCCAAAAAGCTCCAGCCACTAGTAGTTTTTTTTTAAATTGTCGAACTTTTGGCCTGCAAAATATTTTTTTCAGTGTTGTTGGGGTTCGCGAGCACAGAACAGTAATGGGCAAGTTTTTTTTTTATTATTATTAATAACTCTTGGATTGCTGCGTTGTTCTCGTCGAACCAGCCTTTGTTGGGTCTGCTGCAATAGCCCACTGCCATGGTCGTTGTGTCCTGAATAGTCTGTTTTAGCTGGTTGCCTCTGTGTGGATGATTGCTTCTCTCTTACACACACCGAACAGGAACTTCAACTTGATGTCCATGGATTGGCTGAGACTGCTGCCTCGTTTGGTCTGTCCATCAACCTAAAAAAAAAACGGAGGTCATGCTTTAGAAGTTCCCAATTGGAACTAATCCAGATTCATAAATCAACGTGAATGACAATCTTCTTTATGTTGTTGACCACTTTACCTACCTGTGCTGCACAGTGTCCAACGATGCGTCACTGTCCAGAGAAATAGACAACCGTCTCGCAATGGCTAACAGTGCTTTTGGTCGCCTCAAACAGAGTATGTCGGAATAAGTCTCTTCACCTAGCAACAAAAATAAATGTTTATAAGCAGTTGTTCAGACATGGGTGCTTTATCGAAGGCATTTTAGGCTCCGAATGATTCCATCAAAGATGCCTTCACACCATAACGGGCATACGCTGGCAAGACTACATTAAAAACGACTATGTTCTGCTGGAGGCCTGTGTGGAAAATAATGAAGCACTAATCATCATTTAACAGCTGCGCTGGGTCAGACACTTATCCATCATGGGCGACGAGAGCATGCCAAAGGCGATAATCTTTTGTGAGCTTCAAGCAGGGAGGCGTAACAGAGGTCCCTTCTTAAGTGCTCTAAAGATCAACTCAGGCGCCATTTCGCCCTCACTGGCATTGGTAAAAGCAGCTGGTAGCAGATGGCCTCTGAAAGAGACAGTTGGAGAGCTCTACTTAGGCCTTGGGACACACATTTGAGACCCAAAGGAAAGCCCTTATTGAAGACAAGCGTAGTAGACGGAATGAAAACTAAAATAGACCGCAGGCGGAATAACTTCCGGACGAACCGACATCAGAAGAGGTAATGTAATAACCGTGTCCTGCAGTGATCTTTCGGTGCGCACCAGCGCACTATGGAGAGCAGAAGATGAATGGATGGTGGATAGCGGGAGAGAACTGTTCTTGAATTAATTATAATACATACGTATTGCTATTGTTCCCTTAGCGATGAGCTGCCTAATATTTCAATATGTTATTTGAATAGTTGTATCGTTTATTGCTTAAAAAAAAGTTTTAATAAGAGAATGTTTCGACCTAAAAAATCTATAGCCTTGGAACAAATCATCTGGCGTAACCTGTGCGTAATGCTCTTTGAAAGATATTTCCCCTTCACTAATCCCTTAGTACAGGGGTGGGCAACTTTTTTGTATCGAGGGCCGCATTAAAAAAAAATTCGGAATGGTGGGCCGCACGTATATATATATATATATATATAACTTAGAAAGATACGCTAGCTAACACGTTTCTTTCTTTTTTTTTCCCACACTCCACGTTGAAAAAATACAACAAAAAATAGCAATGTTTGAAACCAATTTTACGATTTAAAAAAAAAAACTGCTGTTCTCTTTTTAAATCACAATATCCTCACAAATATACAGTTGTACTTAATGTGCAATTTTTTATTTTTTACACTCGTGCATAATGTTACGGAACTGTTAAACTATATTACTAGCTGTTGCCCTTGTGACTGCTGTCAAATTACAGTCAGTCAACATTGACCAGTGAACTGCCTGATCTGGAAGCCAATGTGCGGTTCATCTCAGATATAGGATTACTGATCTGAACCCTCCAACATGTAAAATGAGAACGAAGAAGAGCAAGAAGAACAGATGTATTGTGTACCCAAATAGTATGAACAGCAGCAAAGTTTTTTTTTTAAAGTGTGGAAATACAGCTTCTGGCATCAATAAGACTCCCGTCTAAGTACTGACTGGAACTTCTCTTTGCTTTGAGCTATATCATCTGGAGCTGAATCAGCTTCTTCGCTTAAGGTGAGCTGATGGTATTGAACAAGGCTCTTGACGTCTTAAAATTTGCTTTTACAAATTGCACAATTATGGAATCTAGTGTTGTACTTTTAATCATTTCACTAGAAATAGTTTCACCTTTCAGCAAAGGAAAATGACACAAATTATTTTCTTTTGCTTGCATGTAAAAATGGGAAACCTTGTTTGAAAAGATTTAACACACATTTACATTTCACATGCAAGCAATCAATTGCATTAGAGCTCATAAAAAATATCAAATCTTTTTTCCACTCTTCATTAGAAATATTGGTAACAAAGCCAGAGTCAATGTCCTTCAAGTAACAACAATTTCTATCTTAAGAATTCATATTCTTCTCATTTGCCTTGCCCATGCTAAGCTAGCGGATACATATAATTTATTTCGTTCATAAATCGGAACTATCCGTAGTTACAATCCTTAGCTCTATTAGGCTTCTTTACTACTTTCCATTAGCAATTGTAATGTTGAAATTTTATGCAGCTTTGTGCAAACTTTCCTGTTTAGAGTTTATGGTTGGGATATTTTTTATTAAATAAAAAACACTATTTTTCACAGTCAAAGATCGAGCTCCATCAGTTGTTACACTTGCCATCTTGTTCCAAGTCTACCCAACACTCAGAGATTGTGTCTTGAATAGAGTGTATTGATGTATAGCCAATAAGCATAATCTTCGTTTACTTGAAACTTTTAATAATGAGACATGGCAAAACTGATTTCTGTAGGTGTCGGCGGGCCGCATAAAACACTCCGGCGGGCCGCAAATGGCCCGCGGGCCGTAATTTGCCCACCCCTGCCTTAGTATATTGAACCTTTGAGCGCCACACAAGATCTGTTAGCCATCTTTCTCCGTTCTTCTATGTCTTTTCCTTGGGCATATTCTCCCTTAATGATAGGCCCGTCTATTCCTTTATGTTGTTTTTCCATATCTGTCTCTATCTGCCTTTTTTTCTTTTTCCCTGAAGGAAAGTCTTTGCGAGTCACGAGGACGTTGTAATATCGCCATATAATTTTAGTTTTGCTTTTTTTGTTTTACAGTAGTTTGCATGTGATCGTGCGTCCAATCGCCGTAATAAAAGATTTTTTCAGTGTTTATAGAATTATTGTATAGGCTGAAGACTCTCATCTTTATTACGTCACATCCTTTCAAGTAATTTCTCACATAAACTTCACAACAAACAATGAAGTAATATAAACATATTAACTCATCCTTCCTTTTAAGGTTGTTATCACATCCTTCATTTTAAAGTTCTTAAGATTGATATCTACTAGGAACTTTAACAACTCGACCACTTCGGGTTGTCTTGACTGGCACAAGTTAGGGTTATACGTTGGTCTGTTTTATTTGTTCAACAGTTTGCTGTTCGTTGTCTTCATCGGTATCATAGTACCCAGAGATGTCTTCTACGAAACTTATTTAAAAAAGCATTGATTTCATTTGTAGGTTTTTCCATCGTTTGTCTTTATGATGTAAGATCTGGGTTTTTTTTTAAACAACTGCTTTCTGCCATGTTTGTCCTAGACGAACTCTCACTTTCCCTCCGACAGAGTAATTTTTAGGTAATCTTGCATGAACATCGTATTTCACTTTGCTTCTCATCTGTCGTTCTTTGAGTAATATCTCAGCATTTTCAGCTACCGATGGTTTTGATAGTTTAGGATCTGTTGGAATGATGTCCCTTATCGCTTATCGGAGTATTTCTGTACTCGAGTACAGTGAGATATGGATCTTTCCACTTTTGTATGTTTTGTTGAATATCTGCTTTACGATACATACATGCACCTCACTTTGACCATTTGATTGAGGGTACCTGGGGCTTGATGTTGTTAACTTGAAACCCTATTCAGAAGCAAGCTCTCTATATTGATAGCTGTCGAATGGCATATTGAATGTTGAATGACTCACTATTTCTTCTGCTATGCCATGACTAGCAAAAATACCTTTCAGTGCTCTGAAAACACATTAATAACAATTAATAAATAGAGACTTTGTGTTGATATTAGTAGACATTGAAGACTCTCTTTTTTTATTACATTATCCTTTCAAGTACTTTCTCACATAAACATTCACAACAAACAATGACGTAATATCAACATATTAGCACAAAACAATTATTGTATTGGCTAACCATCTATACTTGTAGAATTATAGTTTTCACAAGCTGTTTTTCGGATGTAATATTGTCTCACAAATGGACGTGACATAAGCAGATGTGCCTCTATTTCAACACACTGATGATTTACTGCAGTAGAATATATTTTCCTTGAGTTTAATGTTTCCGGAATCAAACTACCGTATGCCAAAGGCAATCTTTTTGTTTCAGGAAGTCGGAGTAACAAGTGCCCCGCGAAAACGATTTCACGATCAGTTTAAACGCCGGATGCTTAAACTCTTGATCTTAAAAGAACACCTTTTTACTTTAAAGGGAAACTCCGATGGTTTTTCAAATTTGAGTTATTGACATATTTAAATTCTGCGTAAAAAGTTGTAATAGTAAACATTTTACCATTTTTTATTTAAATGCATAGAAACATTTATATTTAATAAATTAGTTAGTAAATTCTTGACATCTAAAAAAAAAACGGGGTTCTATGAGATTTTGTTTTAAGCTAGTTCATACGTCACTTCCATCAACAACACTGAAAGAGAAACTAGATTTGACCAATCGTATCGCTTCATTCGTAAAGTAGCTGTTAGGCTTAGTGACGGCCTAGTCCAGAGATATGATACAGTTATATATACACACACACATGTATAGATAGATCTAAAAGCATTAGGATAATCAACTCGAGAAAAAGAGTACCATTTTTTTTTTATCTAAGCCTTTCTCTGTCCCAAGAAGGAAATAGATCGTGTGTCTGACTGATTCGAATAAACTGGTCAAGGTAAGGCTAGTCGAGACTATGTGTAGTCGGTCATGACAAGACAAGCAAGCGATAGTGTTTGTTGTGTGTTGAGTGGTCTGGCGAGACAATACAGACTGCCGTGGTTAGTCAAGCATGTAAATCTACTTTTAATACGCATTTTTTCTTTTCTAGATCTAACTGCATAGACCAAGATATATTTCTTTTACAACAATGTAAACTTTGCTTTATGATCTTCTGTTATACAATAAGTCAATAGATTAAAACACATTTGTGACGTCACATAGAAACCCGGTGAAAGTCTGACTGTTTTGGATGCGCAGGAAAATTACGTCGGAAAAACATCACATACTATTGCAAAGGAAAAAAAAGAATCATATATTCATTATCTGTACATCAAAACACATATTATATCAAAAATTGTCAAAACCATCGGAGTTTCCCTTTAACATTTTTAAGAGAAGTATATTAAATATTACAAAAGATGCTTTGTGCTGGCCACACGACAATCTCGTCAACCGTGCCAATAGAAACAGATGACTTTTACATCATGTGCCCTATAGATCGCAATGTTAGAAAAAAGGAACTTGTTTTTTTCTTTTTACATTAAATTATTTTCTTTAAAGGGATAAATCATTTTTAAAAAATCTAATGGAGGTGTAACTGTTTATAGTTTTTTTTTTGTTTTGTGATCGACCGCAGACTTCCATGTTCCTATTATGTACTTATTGAATACTAATATCAAAATATTTAATTGAAATTCTACTTGGGTCTAGGCTTAATTAGGATTATGGGCTCATTAAATAACAATTTTGATATAAAAACGTCTTGTCAATCATAACAAAAACTTCGGTAAAAATTAAAACAAAACAAAAGAAAAAAAAAGTAACTATTAAACTTAGGCAAATTTAATAATTTTTTTTACACCCAAATCTTTTTACTTGAAATTTCTTTTAATGCCTTGAATTTTTTTATTGTTCCTTTTATAGGGGCATACGACTTTTTGCGTAATTCACACACTATCTCAGTATCTACACTGGACTCGCATACCTCTAAACCAGGGATGGCCAAATTACGGCCCGCGGGCCACATGCGGCCCGCCGGAGTGTTTTATGCGGCCCGCCGACACCTACAGAAATCAGGTGTGCCCACAGTACATACCTATTAAAATGCAAATATATTAAAAATAATATCTATATAAATTATTGAAACTGTTTCATTATAAAAAGTGTTAAGTAAACTAAGATTAAGCTAATTGGCTATACATCAATACACTCAGTCAAAGACACAATATCATGCTAGTATTTATTAAATGCTATGAATAAATGTGTTAAATATTTGATATGCTTGAAACAAGATGGCAAGTGTAACAACTGATGGAGTTCGTGCTTTGAATATAAAAATAGTTGTTTTATTATTATTTTGTATATATCCCAACCATAAACTTTAAACAGCAAAGTTTGCACAAAGCTGCATATAATTGCAATTTCTATTTGGGAGAATTTACATAGTAATAGTACTGGTTTCCAGATCTGGCAGTTCTCCAAATAGGTTTTGTTATATGGAAGGGTTTCGGGGTCTGAGTGTTGTTCGGGTCCCTTGTTTTAGTATGCACAATTGAAGGACATGGTCATCATAATCTGGTGATGTTTAACAATGACAGGCTTAGCTCGTCCCGACATTTAACTTTCGGAACATATATTGTCTCATTCAGTGAATAAACATTTTTCAAAAACCTAAACAGGTATAATCACTGCTCGAAGTTGACTGACTGTTATTTGACAGCAGTCACAAGGGCAACAACTAGTAAGCTAGTTCCACAGTTCCGGAACAGTATGCACGAGTGCAAAAAGTAAAATACTGCACAATATGTACAACTGCATATTTGCGGGGATATTGTTTTTATAAAAAGACAACTTCAATTTTTTTTAAATCGTATATGCGGCCCGCCATTCCCAATTTTTTTTAAATGCGGCCCTCGATGCAAAAAGGTTGCCCACCCCTGCTCTAAACTCTAAACCAGGGGCCTCAAACTCATATCAGCATGTGGGCCACAGTGGAAAGTAACAATCAGTCAGCGGGCCACACCACGAAAAGAGAATGTTTTTTCATTAAATTTTACAAACACTACTGTCACTGCAGTTAAATGCTAAAATAAAGTTTTTATATAATTATTAATTACATTTATTGTAGTTTATACATGCACAGGCAGTTTAGTTTACTAAAATAAGTTGACATTGCCTCTGTCACTAATAAAAAAAAAAAGCAGAAACTGTAGTCCCCCCCCTCCCCCCCAAAAAAAAAACAAAAACAAACTATAATTACTAGGCCCACTGCAGATGGCTCGTCACTCATGTTTCTGTCCACTCAGCTGAGAGCGTCTGGCAGAGACCAGACCATCGACGTTATGCCTGAAGTCGCGTGTAGTGGCAAGCCGCAAGGTTGCTCTCAGATGCAGATGCAATATTGATCGTAATGCTGTTTTGTTGATCTTCATTATGGAGAAAAACTGTTCGCAAACGTACGTACCCCCAAACATCGCAAGAATTCTAGCAGCTGCGCAAAATAAGTTTGGAAACTTCTCTCTGGGATGAAACTGGTAGAAATCTGGAGCGCCAACATCAGCGTATTTTTGCTTCAGAAAAATGTCACAATGCAGGTCCAGTAGTTCAATCTGGACTTCCACCGGAACGTTTTTCACGTCAACTGCGAACGGAGTGGCAAGAAGGAAAAACTGTGGTTCGAGAGCAGTGAATTGCTGAAAATCTTCCAGTAGTCTGAAGAGGATGTCTAGTAGTCTTTCAGGCGCTGTAGTTCAACCGTTATGCTCTGTAGAAAAGAGAAATGAGCCAGGTTTCCATCTGCCAGCTGAGTGGCCCACAAAGTCAGCTTGCATCTGAATGAATCAAACATCGCGGTAATCAGCTGCTTTGTGCCCTGTATTTGTGAATAGATTGCATTGAGATGTTGCGTGATGTCAGTAAGAAAAGAAAGATCCGACAAAAACATTAGGTCACTGAGCTGAGGTATGTCTCTGTCTTTCATTGCCATGAGCAATGCTATTTCCGTCTCAGTTTCAAAATGTTTCAAATAACTATACAAATGGGATTTTTATATAGCTTATTTAAATAAACACACTTTTTATTTAATTATTCTAATAATTAGCTAGATAAATAAACAAAATCTACGTATCTCTCTTTCTATGCATCCATTTATCTATCCTCTCTCTGTCTAACTTATCTCTCTCTATCTATCTATCCCTCTCTCTCTATCTATCCTTTCTCTATCTATCCCTCACTCTCTCTACCTATCTATCCTCTCTCTGTCTATCTATCCCTCTCTCTCTCTCTATCTATCCCTCTCTCTACCATTTATTTATCCTCTCTCTGTCTAACTTATATCTCTCTCTCTCTATCTATCCCTCTCTATCTATCTATCCTTTCTCTATCTATCCCTCTCTCTCTCTACCTATCTATCCTCTCTCTGTCTAACTTATCTCTCTCTATCTATCTATCCCTCTCTCTCTCTCTATCTATCCCTCTCTCTACCATTTATTTATCCTCTCTCTGTCTAACTTATCTCTCTCTCTCTCTCTATCCCTCTCTCTCTATCTATCCTTTCTCTATCTATCCCTCTCTCTCTCTACCTATCTATCCTCTCTCTGTCTAACTTATCTCTCTCTATCTATCTATCCCTCTCTCTCTATCTATCCTTTCTCTATCTATCCCTCTCTCTCTCTACCTATCTATCCTCTCTCTGTCTAACTTATCTCTCTCTATCTATCTATCCCTCTCTCTCTCTCTCTATCTATCCCTCTCTCTACCATTTATTTATCCTCTCTCTGTCTAACTTATCTCTCTCTCTCTCTATCTATCCCTCTCTATCTATCCCTCTCTCTCTACCTATCTATCCTCTCTCTGTCTAACTTCTCTCTCTATCTATCTATCCCTCTCTCTCTCTATCTATCCCTCTCTCTCTCTATCTATCCCTCACTCTACCATTTATTTATCCTCTCTCTGTCTAATTTATCTCTCTCTCTCTATCTATCCCTCTCTCTCTATCTATCCTTTCTCTATCTATCCCTCTCTCTCTACCTATCTATCCTCTCTCTGTCTAACTTATCTCTCTCTACCTATCTATCCTCTCTCTACCTATCTATCCCTCTCTCTACCATTTATTTATCCTCTCTCTGTCTAACTTATCTCTCTCTCTATCCCTCTCTCTACCATTTATTTATCCTCGCTCTGTCTAACTTATCTCTCTCTCTCTCTATCTATCCCTCTCTCTCTATCTATCCTTTCTCTATCTATCCTTCTCTCTCTCTACCTATCTATCCTCTCTCTGTCTAACTTATCTCTCTCTATCTATCTATCCCTCTCTCTCTATCTATCCCTCTCTATCTATCCCTCTCTCTCTCTACCTATCTATCCTCTCTCTGTCTAACTTATCTCTCTCTATCTATCTATCCCTCTCTCTCTATCTATCCCTTCTCTATCTATCCCTCTCTCTCTCTACCTATCTATCCTCTCTCTGTCTAACTTATCTCTCTCTCTATCTATCCCTCTCTCTCTATCTATCCTTTCTCTATCTATCCCTCTCTCTACCTATCTATCCTCTCTCAGTCTAACTTATCTCTCTCTCTCTATCTATCCCTCTCTCTCTATCTATCCTTTCTCTATCTATCCCTCTCTCTACCTATCTATCCTCTCTCTGTCTAACTTATCTCTCTCTACGTATCTATCCTCTCTCTACCTATCTATCCCTCTCTCTACCATTTATTTATCCTCTCTCTGTCTAACTTATCTCTCTCTCTATCTATCCCTCTCTCTACCATTTATTTATCCTCTCTCTGTCTAACTTATCTCTCTCTCTCTATCTATCCCTCTCTCTCTATCTATCCTTTCTCTATCTATCCCTCTCTCTCTCTACCTATCTATCCTCTCTCTGTCTAACTTATCTCTCTCTACCTATCTATCCTCTCTCTACCTATCTATCCCTCTCTCTACCATTTATTTATCCTCTCTCTGTCTAACTTATCTCTATCTATCCCTCTCTCTCTATCTATCCTTTCTCTATCTATCCCTCTCTCTCTCTCTACCTATCTATCCTCTCTCTGTCTAACTTATCTCTCTCTATCTATCCCTCTCTCTCTATCTATCCTTTCTCTATCTATCCCTCTCTCTCTATCTACCTATCTATCCTCTCTCTGTCTAACTTATCTCTCTCTACCTATCTATCCTCTCTCTACCTATCTATCCCTCTCTCTACCATTTATTTATCCTCTCTCTGTCTAACTTATCTCTCTCTATCTATCCCTCTCTCTCTATCTATCCTTTCTCTATCTATCCCTCTCTCTCTCTCTACCTATCTATCCTCTCTCTGTCTAACTTATCTCTCTCTACCTATCTATCCTCTCTCTACCTATCTATCCCTCTCTCTACCATTTATTTATCCTCTCTCTGTCTAACTTATCTCTCTCTCTCTATCTATCCCTCTCTCTACCATTTATTTATCCTCTCTCTGTCTAACTTATCTCTCTCTCTCTCTATCTATCCCTCTCTCTCTATCTATCCTTTCTCTATCTATCCCTCTCTCTCTCTACCTATCTATCCTCTCTCTGTCTAACTTATCTCTCTCTACCTATCTATCCCTCTCTCTACCATTTATTTATCCTCTCTCTGTCTAACTTATCTCTCTCTATCTATCCCTCTCTATCTATCTATACTTTCTCTATCTATCCCTCTCTCTCTCTACCTATCTATCCTCTCTCTGTCTAACTTATCTCTCTCTATCTATCCCTCTCTCTCTCTACCTATCTATCCTCTCTCTGTCTAACTTATCTCTCTCTATCTATCTATCCCTCTCTCTCTCTCTATCTATCCCTCTCTCTACCATTTATTTATCCTCTCTCTGTCTAACTTATCTCTCTCTCTCTCTATCTATCCCTCTCTATCTATCCCTCTCTCTCTCTCTCTACCTATCTATCCTCTCTCTACCTATCTATCCCTCTCTCTACCATTTATTTATCCTCTCTCTGTCTAACTTATCTCTCTCTATCTATCCCTCTCTCTCTATCTATCCTTTCTCTATCTATCCCTCTCTCTCTCTCTACCTATCTATCCTCTCTCTGTCTAACTTATCTCTCTCTATCTATCCCTCTCTCTCTATCTATCCTTTCTCTATCTATCCCTCTCTCTACCTATCTATCCTCTCTCTGTCTAACTTATCTCTCTCTACCTATCTATCCTCTCTCTACCTATCTATCCCTCTCTCTACCATTTATTTATCCTCTCTCTGTCTAACTTATCTCTCTCTATCTATCCCTCTCTCTCTATCTATCCTTTCTCTATCTATCCCCCTCTCTCTCTCTACCTATCTATCCTCTCTCTACCTATCTATCCCTCTCTCTACCATTTATTTATCCTCTCTCTGTCTAACTTATCTCTCTCTATCTATCCCTCTCTCTCTATCTATCTTTTCTCTATCTATCCCTCTCTCTCTCTCTACCTATCTATCCTCTCTCTGTCTAACTTATCTCTCTACCTATCTATCCTCTCTCTACCTATCTATCCCTCTCTCTACCATTTATTTATCCTCTCTCTGTCTAACTTATCTCTCTCTCTCTATCTATCCCTCTCTCTACCATTTATTTATCCTCTCTCTGTCTAACTTATCTCTCTCTCTCTATCTATCCCTCTCTCTCTCTCTATCCTTTCTCTATCTATCCCTCTCTCTCTCTACCTATCTATCCTCTCTCTGTCTAACTTATCTCTCTCTACCTATCTATCCCTCTCTCTACCATTTATTTATCCTCTCTCTGTCTAACTTATCTCTCTCTCTCTATCTATCCCTCTCTATCTATCTATCCCTCTCTATCTATCCCTCTCTCTCTCTACCTATCTATCCTCTCTCTGTCTAACTTATCTCTCTCTCTCTATCTATCCCTCTCTCTCTCTCTATCCTTTCTCTATCTATCCCTCTCTCTCTCTACCTATCTATCCTCTCTCTGTCTAACTTATCTCTCTCTACCTATCTATCCCTCTCTCTACCATTTATTTATCCTCTCTCTGTCTAACTTATCTCGTTCTCTCTATCTATCCCTCTCTATCTATCTATACTTTCTCTATCTATCCCTCTCTCTCTCTACCTATCGATCCTCTCTCTGTCTAACTTATCTCTCTCTATCTATCTATCCCTCTCTCTACCTATCTATCCTCTCTCTGTCTAACTTATCTCTCTCTCTCTATCTATTTATCTCTCTATCCATCTATCTATCTATCATTTATCTCTCTACCTCATCTCTGTCTATCTATATATCTAAAATGTTTCTTTTTAAAAGCTATACAGTTGAAGATACATGAATCTTTTTAAGTAATAAATGTAGGTTTATATACTCAATACATACAATACATCATGAGCACGCAGGCCATATAAGACAGATGGACATGTTACGTAACTCCCTCGCCACATGCTAGACTGTCAACATCCACCCATCCCTTCCTATCACCCCCCCCCCTGCTGTTTTTTCATGTAACCCTCACTTAAATGGTCAAATCACACACATTTGGATAACCCACGACAGATTTGCATGATTGGTTTGTTTGTCTTAAGTCACATGTCCACGTTTTAGTTAGGGCAGTTTATTATCAAGCTATCCAACAGTGAACATCGCATCGTCGCTTTCCCTTTTTTTATTTCTGATTGATTCGGATACAAAACCCAGTGTGAGTTTCAATCTTTTCAATTCTTTAGTTGTCTCATATAGTTTCATGTCATGACATAATTTAATAGATTCCGTTAGCTTATCTGCTTCTCACTTTCCCAACTGATTATTTTTTTCATAGTTTCCTATTCACTTATTGCTTACTTTATTACATTAGAAGTTAAAACTTACGTCACTTGACTTTGTCTCTATAAATATTTCTTTGATCATAAATTGGTACCTAGCTGTAATTCACTTAAACATCAGTGTAGAAAATGGGGAGACGTATGTTATCATTATCTATTAATACAGTTGATATCAATTCACTTCACTGGTTTTATGTAAAAGCCTTAGAGTTGCTTCTAGTCTCACTCTAGTGTAGCTGAAATAAGTATTTAATTTAATTATGACATTTGCGAAGTCTATGTGGACATAAAAGTAGTCGCTATAGTTTCAATAGATCATTCTTCATACATACAACTAATGATGTAGCTCGAAACTATGTCTATCCCAAATTAATACCGAGCGCTCATTTATTATCGGTTCCCGAAGACAAAAGTGGACATCATGGTCACACGTTAGAACTGAATCACAAATATTCTTATATTTGAACATCTTCTAGTTTAGGCTTAGCTTTCATCTCTTTTTTTTTATATCTATATTCGTTTATACGGTTTAAATGCAACTGCAACTTATTTCATTTACATCAGCACTGAGCCTTTGTATTGTATAGCACATGTCTCCTCTACCGGCTTTAATAAATATTTAAAAAAAAAACAGTTACATTTTAGTTAAAATGCCGGTAACTCCTCCGTTGTCTGGTTCCAAGTCCAGAATGTGAAAGGAGGAGGGGCGAGCATATGTTAGGCTACACACTACTCTTCATAAACATCTAGCGGTATACCCATCTAGCTACTGTTATTGAAAATGCGTGGATTTCAGATAAATATCTGTACTTATAAGGAAACCCATTAAGTTTAATTTAATTTGAAAATAAAATAAAGAATATGTTGCACATATACGAAACCCAGTATGATTGGTTTACTTCATAGACTATGGTTTACTTTAATTTTAAAGTAAAATTACATTAAATCAATAAATTAAAAAATAATAATTTAGGTCTGTAAAACATTACAAATGAAAAAAAAAATAGTGTCAGCAAAAATATATAAATATAGGCCTATAACCCGTACATATATATGATAACGGTACCATACATTTGTGACACAAACAAACAAAAAAAAACAAATTAAAAAAATAAAGATTAATTCATTCTCACTATTTACTTTTTATAGCCTTTTTAATATTTTTTAATTACATAATATAGATCCAGAGTTTTCATATCATTAGCGAATGACTAGATCTATCACGAACTATTAGGCCTACATGATACTACCGACACCGTCTAGAGTCTAGAGTCTAGCCGGTAGTGACCTTGTGACCTGATTACCGTAGCGATAAACAGCGCGGTGCTGCCACTTGCGTAACATTCTTCAAAAGGGTCCTTCGATGTAAAGTTTTACCTTTAAAAAATCTCTGCAGCACTTTTCCACTACTCAACCAACTTCCGTATGATACAGCAACTCTCCGTATTCCGTTTCCAAATCAGCTAGACATGACACAAACTGTCTGTGGTTGAGACCCCGTGCACGTATGAAGTTCACCGTCTTTACGACAACATCCATCACGTTCTTCATTTGTAGACTTTTGCCACAGAGTGCATTCTTGGTGCTGAATGCAATGTATGGCTGCAAAAGGTCCCGCCAAGCTGAGCTGATTCCGTTTCTCTACCATTAATCCAACAACACCAACCTTCTCTGAACACATTGCTGGTGCACCATCCGTAGCTACTGCAATAAGTTTTTCCCACGGTAGCCCACACACCTGTCAATACAAGCTTCCAGTTCTTGAAACACGTCGCGTCCAGTCGTCGTTCCTTTCACAGCGTCCAATTGCTCTTCAACAATGTTTAAGTTTTCGTCGACCCCACGAATGAATACGGCACAGTATGCGGTGTCTGTTACACCAGTAGACTCGTCCAGTGCAATGGAATATGCTACAAAGTCTTTTGCAGCGGCAGTCAGTTACTGTTGAACATTTGTCGCTGACTCGGTGATCCTGCTTGCAACTGTGTTCGCAGACAAACTTATGCCTTCGAATGGCTTCTTTTTCTCGGGGCAGATAATTACACACGCCTGTAGCATACACTCTTTTACAAACTGGCCTTCAGTGAATGGTCGTGATGCCTTTGCTATCATCTCGCTAACAACAAAGCTTGCTTTCACAGAATCTTGACACATGTACCCCATCCCTCCCCATCTCCCTTTCTTTCTCCTGTTTTGGTCGGAGCAGTGATATAATGGTGGCCAGATTCTAGCCGCTATCGGCCAGCGGTAAGAATCAGGCCACCGTTCACCCAGCTGAAAGCGGTCGGTGGGCGACAGTAACACCACATTTACTTTGTGCAGTTGTAAATCATTTCACGGCTTATATGTGGTCATTGTAAATTTTATCTATTTTTTTTAAATTCGCGGACGTGGTCGCGGGCCACACAAAATACGTGTTTGAGACCCCTGCTCTAAACACTACACAAACCTAACCTATATAACATATAATAATAAAAGGCTTGACTTATATAGGCCTTATGCGTGATATAAATTATTTTTATTGGAATGCAATTTTTAAGATTAATTTTCTATTTGAAATGCAGGTAGCAACTCATCTTAATCAAAGAGATTGAGGCTAGATCTAGAATCACATAGAATGATAGCTATCTATTGCCCTAATATTATTGGATTATTACTATTTAAAATCCCCTCGTTCTATATACTAGGACAAATTTGTACAAATACGCCTTCTTCTCTAGTGCTATTAGAGCATGGAATGGGTTGCCTGAGCTAGCCATAAAAACCAGTGACTTGGCAGTATTTAAGTCATTGGTTAATATGCATGACTGAATGCATGACGCTTTTATTCTTTCTAATAACGGATCCGGTATGTCCACAACTTGTGTCTGGCATATGTTAAAAACTTCATCTTGCTTCTCCTCTTGATTGCACAGTCGTGATAATGTGTCAGCATTTCAGTGGTTTCCTTCTACCCACTGAAATGAGAAATCATAACGATTGCTCCTCTACATCAAGTTTTGTAATATTCTTGGAGCCTGGTTTAGAGGCTTCCTTAAGATGTTTGCAAGTGGCTTATGATCGTTTATTATTATGACATGCCTTCCAAATGTATATTGATTAAATCTTTCTAGCCCAAAAACTACGGCAAGTAGTTCTTTTTCAATCTGAGCCCACCGTTTTTCAGTTGGTTTCAATGCTCTAGAGCAGGGGTGGGCAACCTTTTTGTATCGAGGGCCGCATTAAAAAAAAATGGGAATGGCGGGCCGCATATGTATATACAAATTAGAGAGATACTCTAGCTAACTGTATAGAATGTCTTTAATTCATATTTACACTTTATTATATTCACGTTTCTTTTTTTTTCCACACTCCACGTTAAGGAATTACAACAAGAGTTAGCAATTTTTGAAACCAATTAAAGATTTTTTTTTTTCAAATTGCTGTTGTCATTTTACATTGAAATATTCTGACAAAGTTGCACTTAATGTGCAGTATTTTACTCTTTACACTCGTGAACAATGTTCCAGAAGTGTAGAACTAGCTTACTAGTTTTTATCCTTGTGACTGGGATTTTTTATTGTTCTCATTTGCCTTGCCCATGCTAAGATAGCGGATACATTGGATCATTTTGTTAATAAATAGGAAATACCTGTGATTAACACCCCTAGCTCTCATAAGGTTGATTATTACTGTATTGCCATCAATGATATACTTGAAATTTTATGCAAACTTTCCTGTTTAGAGTTTATGGTTGGGATTTTGTATATAAAATAACAAAAAGCAAACTATTTTTCCCTATCAAAGATCGAGCTCCATCAGTTGTTACACTTGCCAACTATTTTCAAGCATACCCAACATTCAACACAGTTCTTCATAGCATTGAATAAATACTGATCAGAGATTATCTTGTATTGAGTGAATTGAAGTTAACCAATTAGCATAATCTTCGTTTACTTGAAACTTTTTATAATGAGACAGTTTCAATAATTTATATAGATATTATTTTTAATATATTTGCTTTTTAATCTGTATATACTGTGGGCACACCTGATTTCTGTAGGTGTCGGCGGGCCGCATAAAACACTCCGCCGGGCCGCATGTGGCCCGCGGGTCGTAATTTGTCCACCCCTGCTCTAGAGGCAAATTCTATTGGTTGTCCTTCTTGCATTAGTACAGCTCCAAGTCCATGTTGACTACTGTCCACTTGTATTTCAAGTTTCTTGTCAGGGTTGTAGAATATAAGGACTGGAGTATTTGTAATCATTGTTTTTATCTTATTGAATGCCTCTTCACATTTTTCAGTCCATCTAAAATTGCAATCTTTCTCTGTTAGTTCTCTTAATGGTTGAGACACTTGGTTAGATTGTTCAAAAATTTTGACAAATACTGCACCATTCCACATAATTTTCTTGCTTCCTGGCAATTTTCTGGTTTCTTCATTTCCAGAATAGCTTTGATCTTCTTTATGTCAGGCTTTATGCCTTGCACACTAATGCATTGTCTCTTGAAACTTATCTGGTTTGTTTCTCTACTGTTTTTGTTTCATTTCATTGAATGCATTTCTCTTTGCATCTCTCTCTTAATCTCTTCAGTTTGTCAGAGTGATCTTTTTCTGCTTCTTCTTTGGACTGACCACATCCCACAATCACGATATCATCAGCCACATTAATGCATCCTTCTAATCCTAACAATGCTTCTGTTAACTTCTTCTGGAATATTTCTCCACTTACACTTGTTACCGCTGCCACCATAATCTTTCAACAACAACATCACAAGATGTGATTAGAAAATTGAAAGGACAATTTGCTCGTTTTGGTGCTCCAAAAATGTTAATAACAGATGGGGGGGTCCACAATTTAGTTCAAATGAGTTTTTGAGATTCACAAGGCGATGGAACATCAATCACATCAGATCAGATCCTGGTTATCCGAGATCAAATGGGAAGGCGGAAGCTGCTGTAAAGATAATGAAGAATTTAATACTGAAAAATACAAATACTTCTTCTTTCCCAGTGCTATTAAAGCATGGAATGGGTTGCCTGAGCTAGCCAGGAAAACCGGTGACTTGGCAGAATTTAAGTCATTGGTTAATATGCATGACTAAATGCATTACGCGTAGGACGTAATCATCTTCTTTTTTGAAGTAACGTCTGTATTATATAAGATAAGATAAGAAAACTAAACATAATGGTGATGATCCATATGAAGCTTTACTGGAACTCAGAAATATACCTCGGCAATGTACTGGATTTAGCCCAGCTGAAATGTGTCTCAAAAGAAGTCCTCGGACATTCCCAACACTTCAAAGTGTTTAAGTGAACATGTTGTAGCTGAGAAGAAAGAGAATTATAAACAACAAGTAAAAAGACAATATGATAAGCAAGCTCGGGATTTAACAAAACTCCATCTAGGGCAAACTATTTATTACCAAAACCCAGGTCAAACTGGGTGGTATCCTGAAATAATCAGGGAACAACCATCTCCAAGATCTTATAAGATCAAGGAGGATAATGGAGGATTCTACATACGTAACAGATTTCATATTAGGCAAAGGAAAACTATTTTGAAAGACACTGATGTCTATGATGGGAATGTCTTGGATGATGATGATGAAGATAATGAAAGGCCAGATTTTGCTGATAACTGTTCTCAACATGCAGCACAGTCTGGAGTAGTTTCTCATGTACCAGACAATAATTGCGATAGAAATATGCCAGCAAGAATTAGCACTCGAGAAACAAATAGACCTGTGTGGCATAGGGAATATGATATGTACTAAGAATTTTTATGACAATATTAATATGCCTGTTGAAATATTTATTCTATATGTGTCACACTCTCAATTGAAATTTATTTTTATGTTTAGTTGTTATAATATTTATAAAATAAGATGAGTTATTAATGTTTGTTATTTTAATTGCAAATATTTCTGATATGTATTTTGTTAGCTATTGAAAGTGAAGGATGTTGATATGTGTTTTATATAGGTTGCACCAATCTGTATTTGGGAGTAACATCCCTTGTAACTGTGGTTGTCAAACAGTATGGCGTTAGATTAAACAGCTGATTTCATTTCTTATACGTTCCTGTTATATCCAGAGTCTTGTTATTATTCGTTCATAATAATCAAGTAACAGTAGTATCAGTGAGTATCACAATCATTCAGTAATCAGATAGATCGATTAAATTCTATTCAATGATTAGATTGCCAGGGGAACAGAAGAATCTTTGTCTGTTTTTTAAATAACTATAACCATTGAGCCATTGGACTTCATTGGACTTTTATACAGTCTTGCTAGACTAAGTCTAGCTAAATCTAAATCTAGATATTTTATAAATTTATATTGATTATATTGACATTGAGATCATAATGCGTTTTACGATCTCAACCTCACTCAGTTTATGTAACTTGATTTGGAACTAGATCTAGTCTAGATCTAGAACTAGGATCTAAAAAATAAAATAAATCCAGATCTAGATCTATTTTTAGAACTATTATACTAATACTTTATACTTATAGTCTAGTCTAGATTCCAGATCTGACTAGGTCAACTAGTTGTGTACTAGACTTAGATATAAAATTATTCTAGAGCTAAATCAATTAAGATCTTATTATATTATATCTTATCTTATATATACAGATGTTACTTAAAAAAAGATGATTATGTCCATTACTATAGAAACTACTGACTAGGTGTAGTAGCACTAGGCTACTAATATAATAGTTTCTAGTAGTGGCTCTAGGAATCTAGACCTATTAGATATAGAGTTAGGTGTACTTAAAAGCAGCTATTCCTGTCATCTTACAAAGAGATTTATTGATGTGCTTTATTATTCTTTACAGAATCTAAAATAAAATAGGGGCAAAATTGGCTGAGCTAGTATTTCACATTCAGGACAGTACTGTTGCTTTTGATTTTTAAAATACATTTAAAAAGCCTATAGACTGAAACCGAACAACTGGTAATGAAACTGCATTTATATATCTTATATAATACTGATGTTACTTCAGAAAAGAAGATGATTACATCCTACGAGCCATTCATTCAGTCATGCATATTAACCATTGACTTAAATTCTCCCAAGTCACTGGTTTTCCTGGCTAGCTCAGACAACCCATTCCATGCTCTAATAGCATAGTGTCTAGGACTAGATTTACATTCTAGATTTTTTTAAGCCACTATATTCAGGAGAGAGTTCTTTTGAGATGAAAGTGAGAAGGGCAAAGGTTACATTGTCAGAATTGGTGGTTGAGCATAATATCTTTCTTAGCAGGACAAAGAGAATCAAATTGATTGTTTAAATTTTGAGATGCTCTTTCAGAGCTGAGGATTATAATCTACTTACTACCCCTTTTAAACCTATGGCAGGATGATGGGAAATGGCAACAGGGAGGGTATGAGCCCAAGACCATCAAGACAACCCAGAATGCAATAGCTAGGGAGTTTATCTATTCAACAGACTCATTAGCCCAGCTTCTTAATTACAAACAAGTTCAAATGACTAATTAGGATTATGTCTGAAAAAAAATCTTAAATATTTTTGTTATTAGTGATTATTGAGGTATTGAGGATGCCAAAGCATTCATTGCTGACTCGGCCAAGAATGGTCTGAAAGATTAAAATCTGAATTCTTTCAAATGTGATAAAATATTTCCAGTGTTTGCATATCTTGGAGGCGTGGTGACTGAGCGGTAAAGCGCTTGACTTCTGAACCCAGGACCGGAGTTTGAATCCTGGTGAAGACTGGGATTTTTAATTTCGGGATTTTCAGACGTCTCTGAGTCCACCCAGCTCTAATGGGTACCTGACATAAGTTAGGGAAAAGTAAAGGTGGTTGGTCATTGTGCTGGCCACATGACACCCTTGTTAACTGTAGGCCACAGAAACAGATGACCTTTACATCATCTACCCTATAGACCACAAGGTCTGAAAGGGGAACTTTACTGCATACCTTGTAAAGAAATTGCCTATAATTTTATATAATTAAATATCACTGATCTAGCAAGAAAATCATTTATCTCATCATCACCCTGTCCCTTGACTTTTGCCATTGGGATGCTGTGACAGTTTCACTAACCAATTTCCTCCACTTTTCTTGATCAACAGCTGTTCTAAGCAGGATTTTAAGAGAAAGGCCGGTCCATTCCATGTTATCTAGTTAGCTATTCATTGGATGACCCTTTCTCCAATGTACCTTAAAGAATGACTTTTGATAGTGAGTCATGTCTTACAGTATGACCAAACCAGATCAGCTTTCGTCTCTTCACAGTATTGCGGAGCTCTTCCTTCTTGCCAGCCAGAGTGTTGACTTGCTAATGTACAAACTCGTTTGTCTTTTTTTCCTCATATCTGATACCCAGTAATTTTCTGTAGCATTTACTCTCAAAGGCTTGAATTCTTCTTAAAGCCTCAGCATTCAGTGTCCAACTTTCACAACCATATATAAGCACAGAGATTACTTGTGAAGAATACAGTTTTAATTTTACTAGGAAGCTGATTTTATTGTTCCAGACCCTAAGTATTTAAACGAGTCAACTTCTAATGTTTGGCCATTCTATTGTATGCAACATCTCTTACTATCTACATCACAAACTAATATTTTGCTCTTTTCAGCACTGATTTCCTTGCCAACTGTTGTAGCTGCAGCATCTAGTTTTGTGGTAAGATCTTGTACCTGGTCTGCATTTTCTCCAATGAGGTGTATATTATCTGCAAACCTGAGATTGGAAATAGGCTGCTCATTTATGGTCAAGCTAGGAGTAAATCCTTCTAGCATTTCCCTCATAATATGGTCAAGAAAAAAGAGCTGGAAAGAGAATGCATCCTTGCTACACTTCTATGGATGTCCTATTTTGTCCCATTTTGATGTAGGGCTTTGATAACATCAATAATGTTTTTATCTCTGTTGAGCTCTCTCATCAGTTGCTGCATGCTTAATTGATTATGTCAAGCTTGATCTAGTTAATCACTTCCATACTTATTGGTTAATCATACATAATTATAGATGTCATGTTATTCATTTCAACTATGAATAGTTGCATATAGTTGACAAATATATTGTTTAACTTCCAAAAAAAAAAAGTGTCATCATGACCCAATAAAATGGTACAAATAAGTGTAACAAAAATATGTCATGACCTAGTTACATCATAGCAAGAAAAAATGTCAGGTTGACCTGATTGAAAAATGTCAGGTTTCTTATGATTATATTGTGAGGTTACTCAGTTAAAATACTTTGACTGATATGTACAATATCATTGTCCTCATTTGTATCTGTTTCATGATCTACCTGCCTTGATAAAAAATCAGCTAATATATTTTCATGACCAGGTATACTTTGTAGGTCAAACTTGTAATCAGACAAAATTAATGACCACCTATTTATCCTATTATTCTTTAGTTCTTTTCTTTTAAGTGCTAACAGCGGTTTATGGTCACATTTAATTGTAAAGAATCTTCCTAGCAAATAGTGTTTTAGTTTGACTATGCTCCATACTATAGCTAATAGTTCTTTTTCTATAATTGAATATTTTCTTTCTGCTTTAGATAATGTTCTACTTATATGGACTATGGGTTTTAGATCTGACTCTTTCTGTTGCAGTAGGCATGCTCCTATACCATTATTGGATGCATCAGTGTACAGTAGGAGTTGTGAGATAGGATCAATACTCCCTAACTCTAATTTCTCATTAAACTTATCCTTTAGTCTAGTTAGTGCCTCTCTGCTGCTATCATCTAAGTTTATTATATTTGAGTGTTTCTTCTTAGTGAATTCTACTAAGGGCTGAATTAGTTGGGCATAGTTGGGTATGAATTTTCTATAAAAGTTGCACAAGCCTAATAGTGCTCTGACATCCTTTTTTGTTTTAGGTTCCTTAATATTTCTTATTTTACAGATGTTTGCTTTGGTAGGAGTTATTTTACTGTTAGTGATGTTGTAGCCTAAAAATTGAATTTCATTCTTTACAAGATTTAATTTATTGGGAGCAATTGTCATTCTATGTTGTTTTAAACTAGCAAATATTTGTTCTAGTGTGTCTAGATGTTCCTTTTCTGATTTAGTGAAAACACAAATGTCATCAACATATGAGATTACATTGTCAATGCCTGCTAATAGTTTGCTCATACATTTTTGAAATGTGGCTGTGCTATTAACTAATCCAAATGGCATGACATTCCATACATATATCCCTTCAAACCCGGGTTGTATACATTTGAAAGCAGTATATTGTTTAGACTTTTCTTCCATTTTTATTTGCCAGAATCCTCTATTTAGATCCATGGTGGTAAATAGTGAGGCTCTGCTTAGCATATTAATTATAGTTTCTGTATCAGGTAGAGGTTCAGGATCTATGATAGTACAATTGTTTAGCTCTCTATAGTCACAACAGATTCTCACACTGTTATCTTTTTTTTTGACAATCACCATAGGTGATGCGTAAGAACAAACATCTGATTTTTCTATCTTGTTTTCACTTAGTAATTTCTTTAGTTCTACTTTTACTAATTCCTCATAGGCCTTTGGGATGTTATATGCCTTTGTTTTAGATGGTAGTGTCTTATTTAAATGTATTGAATGCTGAATTAGATCAGTGCAGCCTAGTTTCAATGTAATGACATCATTGTATTTTTCTATCAAGTTATCTATATTAGTTCTATCATTACTGGAGTCTTGGGTGGTAGTATGAATGGATATAGTATTTGCAGCATATTCTTGCATAGTTACTATTGAATCTGTATCCCTATCAATAACTTCTATCTCTTCAACTTTTCTTTTGGGAAATTTTACTAATTTATCTATGCTCAGCTTACATTCCTTGCCATTTCTGTCTACTTTGTACACTTTGTTATTTATTTTTCCTACTATGTCATATGGGCCTTCATTTTTGTTTTTACTATACTTATTTTCTATTTTTACAAACACTTGGTCTCCTATGTTCAATGTCCTTAATTTTCTGTTCTTATTTTTTATATCTCTATGTCTCTTTAAGTTTTTATCCATGTTTATATCAGCTAATTTTATTCCCTGTCTTAAATTTTGTTTTATTTGTGTTATCCATGGATGGTATTCTTCATAGTTCTCTAGCTCTAACATATTATCAGCCCATAGTTCTAGTGGTCCTTTAGGTTTTCTATCAAAAACTAATTCATATGGACTGAATTTTGTTGTTTCATGAGTAGTAGTGTTGTAAGCAAAGATAGCATAATTTAAAGTCTGATTCCAAGTATTCATTGCTTCTGTTTCTAATTTATAGATTATCTCTTTGATTGTCTTGTTCCATCTCTCAATCACACCGTTTGACTGTGGTGAATAAACTGTACTATGCACTAGTTTTATGTTAGTCATAGCTGCGAAAGCTTTATTTAAGTTTGATCTAAAGTTAGATGCATTATCTGATAAGATTTTGTTTGGGAATCCGAACTTTAGGAATATTGTTCTTAGTGAGGTGCATATATCTTCGGCCCTGATATCCCTAAGAGGAAAAGCTTCTGCCCACCTGGTTGCTATGTCTATGATCCCTAATATATATTTATTTCCCTTGGTACTTGTATTTAATGGGCCCATAATATCAATGGCTATCTTGTCCCAGAAACAATGGGCTTTATCTGATTTTTGTATAGGTGCCTTGAGTATGAGTTTTTGTTTAGTACATTCTGCACAGGAATCTATATAGTCTTTAATTTGAGTCTTCATCTTAGGCCAAAAGAATTTTTGTGAGATTTTAGCATATGTTTTCTTTTTTCCAAAGTGGCCTGCTGTTGGGTCATCATGGGCCATTTTCAATATTTTAGGTTGTAGACTTTCTGGAATTATAATTTGAATTCTTGTGCTATCTTTGTTTCTGTTACATCTAATGGCTAGGTTGTTGGCTAAAAGATGATGGTTGTTTAAATTTATTTTGTTATAGTCTTTATTTAACAAATCTTGTATTATAGGGTCACTGTTTTGCATTTTGATTAATTCTTGTCTGGTCGTTCCTATTTCATTGAACAAAGTATTTGGTAATTCAATTTCTGGCACTATATTTTTGTGTGATCTAGTTAGAACAGCTGATATATGATGTTGGTCTAGATACCAATTTCTTTGTCTGTTTTTTATCCATGAATCTAGCTGAGTTATTGTTAAGTCTTTGACACCATGTGAGTTCCCTATTATGAGGTCTTGGGCGGGTGTATCCATTACTACTACTTTTATCTCGCCTGTGATCCAGGGAGATTCAATCCAGACCTTGGCGGTTTTACATATATCAAATTTTTGTATGTTGGCATAAATGACCTTAACAGTTTCTTCTAAATATTGTTCTGGTTTGACTAGATTGGATCTTACTATTGATGTTGTTGCACCAGTATCTCTCATTGCTTTAATTTCTACTGAGTTTACATATGAGGGAAAAACATTTACCTTAGACATGTCTGTTTGTAAGTAGGCTACATTCTCTTCTCTTTGTGTATTGTTATTGGTATTGCCTCTATTTCTATTCCTGTTTTGATAGTTGTTGTAGTTGGACTGATGGTTGTATGTGTCCATCCTTGATTGTCTATTAGTATTATAGTTATTGTAATAGGAGTTGTTATTCCTAAGGCTCCTTCTTTCTCTGGGGCTTGCACTCTGGTTGGATCTGTAGTTTCTATATTGGTTGCTATAGTTACTATGATTGTTGTAATTATTTTGATTGTAGTTGCTAGGGTTGTGGTAATTGGTGTAACTTCTATATCTGAAGTTGCTAGTGCTAGTTTGTCTGCATTGGCTTTTAACATGGCCCTTCTTCCCACAATTAAAGCAAGTTTTTGAATTAGAAAATTTAAATCTATCATTACTATTGCTATTGTTAGCTGTATTAACTATGGCGGCCAATTGATGTAGCTCTCTTTTGTCCATAGTGTGCCCAGGATGGCTATCTTTAAAAAGGTTTAAATTAGTAATGAGATCAGTTTCTGTCTTTCTTTTCTTTAAGAAAAGTGAACACTAAATCTGTGACATTAGATAGTACATTGTCAATTAGGATCATGTCTAAAATTTGATTAGGATCTTTTATATCACATTTAGCTAGCTCTAACCATTTAAGCATATTTGCCTTCATGTCAAAAATTATTCTGTTGAAGTCTCCATCCTTGTTTAGTTTAATCTTTTTAAAGAGTTTTCTATAATAGTCTTCGCTTTTCCCCAAATGTTCCAAGAGTCTAGTTTTAACAGCTATGTAATCTTTCTGTTGTTCAGTTGTGAGTGTGCTTATTATGTTTAGGGGTTCTCCTGATAAATTTGCTAGCAGATGTTTTGCCATAATGTCATTGTTTAGATTGTAAGTAGATGAGATATGTTCAAACTGAACTAGGTAATTTTCTAATGTTTCCTCCTTAATGTTAAATTTATGAAATTTGGAGATAAATGGTTTGTTACTGGTTTGTTGGGTCATAATGTAGGGGTTGATTTTTGCTGCTTCTAATTTAGCCAACTCTACTTTGTCCTGACTTTCTTTTTGTTTTGCCTCTAACTCTTTTTGTTTAGTCTCTAGTTCTTTTAGTTCTTTCTGATGAGCTCTTTCTGCAGCTCTTTCTTCCCTATCTTTATCCTTATCTTTATAAAAGTTAGGTTCAATTCCCATATCTAGTTTGTACATGTGGATGGTTGATTGTATTAAAAAAACTATGTAATTTTATGAATGTGATAGAAAAATACCAGAATGAATTAATTTTAATGTTTATAAAAAAAAAACACTGTAAAATTTATGCTTTGAAATTAGTGAGTTTTAAATGCCTTTCTTTTCTTCACTTTCTTATCATGGAACTAAAATAGTATTATAAACAAAAAGCACAGCTGTTCATCAAACATGATTATATAATGCTGATTTTAAAGTTGGCTAAATGAGGTTAATAATAGCTTTAATGACACTAAGAAACATTTTAATGAAACACACAGGGTTAAAGCTTGCTAAATAGACTAAGACAATTACAAGAAAGGTTGACAAAGTAGATAATTATGTTAACCTGATTTAATAAAGTATCCCTAATATAGTAATTAAATAAAGTAAAAAAAGTTTTAAAGATCCTGCCAGCATGTGGTTTGCACTCTAGAAGGTAGTTTGATGGGTCACAGGGTTGAACCCTGCCCAATGACATCCCCCACCAGACTTCTGGAGTTTTGGGCTAGGATGTAATAATCTACAAATTTGAAGGAACATTCCAAACATGTAAAAAAAAAAACAATAATCATTACACCTGTGCTACACTGTACTGGACAAGTATTCATTTATAGTGGCTTAGATTCTGGATTTCACCCATTCACATAATTATTGATACATGTTCTATAGTGACAGCTACCAAGGGACTCCACATATCCTGATTAGAGATTATAAACTAGTTGATTCATTCTATAGAGTGTATTTCTTCTACAAGTTATCCAGACAGTCCTTGTTTCTCTTTGTGTAGCCTGTCAACTCTTTAAAGCTAAGTTCTACAAGTTATCCAGTCAGACCCCCATCACATCAAAAACTATTGTTACAAGCATCTGAGACTCTTAAGTATACACCAAATAGAGCCATCAATAGAATTTTAATCTTGTTCAACAAATAATAATATGTTACATCTCGTTTACATTACTCCATTTTTTGATCCATCTCTTATCTTTCCTATTTCAACACACATTTTACCATTTCACTTTCACACTATTATGCGCATGTAACATCTTGGGTAACCAACATTTTGTTTAGTAGTGCAGAAAAATTGAGAAGAACAGATCAGCAACAAAAAACTGGCTAGATGCCAAAGAATAAATTGTTTTTAATATTATGTTCTAAACTATCATGAATTGTATATAAACTTAAATGGAGTTCTATTTATAT
The DNA here is from genome assembly GCF_947242115.1 of Biomphalaria glabrata. Classification (NCBI taxonomy): domain Eukaryota; kingdom Metazoa; phylum Mollusca; class Gastropoda; family Planorbidae; genus Biomphalaria; species Biomphalaria glabrata. Next base: position 411,381 of record NC_074727.1, on the reverse strand, counting down.
CTTTTGATATTTTTTTTCACATCATTTTCTTGAAGATAATGATTGCTTGGATACACCAGGTGTCCTCCCATGTTCTATACATTTGTGTTTTAAAAAAATCTTTTCATTACAACAATAATAGAAAAAAAAGTTGTTACATAGTGCAGAAAATATTTATCTTGAACTAATTCTAATAAAGTTTTTTTTTCTTTCCTTTGCTTAATACATACTTCATTAATGAAGAAAGCAGGTCATAACTTTTAAAAAATTGCTTTTGTGTAGCACATTGTTCATGCTTATTGCATGCTCAGGGGGCTATGGTCTAATCTTTTTTGCTTTTTTGTGGATCTGTGTGAGGAGGACCTTTTTGAGCTGCCTTTAGATGCTCAGCAAACACAACCCAGATTGAGTTGGGTTTTTAAATCAGGTCCCCTTAATAGGTAGCCTAGTGGTTTATGCCATTTAGCCACACATCCATATTCATAAAGTAAGCTGTTTAGAACAAAGGCGGCAGAGAGAAACAAAATGCTGAGGGATGTCCTTATTACAATGATTATGATGTTTGTCTATTACAGATAGTAATGTGAAAATATCTGTTATAGTTTATATTCAAGTTGATTTTGTGTATTTCAGGTGGAAGAAAAGCCTGAGTTTCTTTAGCATAGCTAGACTCTTTATTAAGTTTTTCATCTGGTAGTTTCCGTGAAAAAAAAGTTATAATTGTACATTCAATGACTTCTCTGTTCTCATTTATATGTTGGAGGTTTCAGACAAGTAACCCCATACATACGTTGAACTGTGCAATGGTTTTCAGATCTGGTAGCTCTCCTAATAGTTTTTTCTCTATATAGGGCCCTATAGTGGTTTTTGGGACCAGTGTCTTATTCATTTAATGACTACTTTACACTATGAACATAGAGGAAGGTATTGGGAAAATACACAGATATATAACATTATTCTAGATGTGACTCTTTATTGCTTGTGATGTCACACTGTATTTATGTTGTAAACAAGGCTGCTAACTACTGTCAGAATTATGTCTGTATTTTCAAAATTTAATGAAATAATTCTTGAAAAAAGACTATATTTTTTTACAGCCTCTATTAATTTGACATTGTTGATCTGTTCTTAGTCTGTTTTACACTCTCTTTACCAGCACACCCCATAGATTAAAGTAAAAAGTAAAGTAGTTCCCTTTTCAGATCATGTGTCTATAGAGCAGATGATGTTAAGGTCATCAGTTTCTGTAGTCCATGATAAATGAGGGTATCGTGGCCAGCACAAAAATCAACTGCCATGTCTAATCAGTTTTCATGATATGCATTCAATTCTATTTTATTTTTGTTTGTAAAAAATGTTGGTATTTATTAAATTTTGACTAGCACATTCTTGTATGGGGTGTAGTATGAGTAGTAAAGCACATGGCAACAAGCAACAGGTCTAGAGTTCCAATCCTGGTGAAAATTAGGATTTGAAGATCAGGATTTTTTAAGATGCCCCTGAATATACCAAACTCTAATGGTTACTTGACTTTTGCTGGGGAAGTAAAGACAGTTGGTCTTTGTGCTGGCAACATGACTCATTAACCAATGGCCATAGACATCATCTGTGTCCAAAATATGCAAGATCCGAAATGGGTACCTTTACCTTTTACTTCTTTATGTAATACCTTCAGGGTGCCAGAATGATCAGAGAATTTTTCGAAATGGCTATAGCTAAAAAAGCTTGTCTTTGATGAAGTAGATGCTGTAGGAAGTAAGTAGTTGAATTCCTTTTTTTTAAAAATTAACTGCAAACACATATTACTGATGGGGGCGCAGTGTCTGAGTGGTTAAGTGCTCAGCTTCTGAACCTGTGGTCCTGGGTTCAAATGTCTGTGAAGACTGGGATTTTTATTCTTCTTCTTTCTCATTGTTATGTTGGAGTGTTCATATGACTAGACCAATACAGAAGATGAACTGCGCAGTGGTTTCCAAATCAGGGAGCTCTGAGATTTTGAATTTCAGGATTTTTTGGGTGCCCCTTAGTCTACCCAGCTCTAATGGGTACCTGACATTAGTTTGGGAAAAGTAAAGGTACTTGGTTGTTGTGCTGGTTACATGACAGCCTCGTTAACCATGGGCCACAAAATCAGATGACCTTTACATTGCGTGCCCCATATATTGCAAAGTTTGAAAGGTTAACTTTACTGTGAATCAAGAGTGGGATTTTTTAATTTCAGGATTTTTGGAATTGATCTTTATTTCACCGAATTCTAATGTCTACTTGACTTAAGAATTTAGATGAAGAAAGCAAAGGAAGTTGCGCTTGTCACATAACACTCTCCTTAATTATCTGACATAAAAATGAGTGACCTTTACATCATCTGCGCCATGGTTACATATGCTAATGTTATATTAAATTAAAGATGTTCCTACTGTTATTACTGGTTGTTGACTAGTAGCACCATACTGCTGGTAGACAACTAAACCATTGTAGGAGTAATATATCTTAACTAATAAAACTTCAAATAACTTGAATAACTTTTGTGAACAAAACTAAATATAACTTTATTTCTAATATAGACAAAATAACTTGTGATCAAATGAAATAAATTTAGTAGACTTTAGTAATAATATCTTTAAAAAAAACTAGCTCACTATAATAGCACAAACTTTCAGTCTCATGTTCTGGAGCCGTCTCCCCTAACTAACACCAATGGATGGCAACACCACCTATGTTGCAGCATTCACAACCAATCGCTAATCTCTTCCCACTATCACCAATATAAACACACACACCATAACATCTACCAAATAAAAACAGTCTTAAAATACATGAGGTTCTGACCTCAAAATGGGGTGTAACAAGTTTGGATTTAGTGGACCTAAGAATAAATTGTTATATTGCAAGGTTGATTTATGTGGCTGATCAACAAAATATTATTTCATGAGGATACTAGAAAAAGGTGATGGATGTAAACTTGAAATTATTTTTATATTACTACAACTTTATATTTGTTAATATTTTTTTTATTGATTATTAACATTTCATTCACTACTACTTTACACTCAGCATTCTTTCATGTCTGCACACATACATTTAAAAAGCTAAATCTATGAGTGTAGAGAAAGAGACAAAGACATTCATTATCAGCTATCAGCATATTTATTTGTATGGGGTAATTAATAAAATAAAAATAATATGTTTAAAAAAGTGGGATGTGTAACTGATTAGGATAAAACCACTTTGCTATCTATAGAAAGGGCTTGAGCTTCAAACCTTGCTGCAGCTCAGTTGTGTTTGTTAAACATCTAAAGGCATAAAGGAAACTCTTTTTCCACCATGTTTCCACTAAAAGAGATTAGATCTTAATGCACTGAGCTTGTTATAAGCATGAAAGATGCCCTATACAAAAAAAAAATGTGAAAAAAAAAAATTGTTTGCAGTGAAAAGAATGAGTATGGGTGTTTATTTTGTATCACATTAATTATTCCAAATTAGTACATTCAAATACTAAATTAGGACTCTTAAAATACAAAGTAGCAAATCTCTGTTTTGAAGACTATTAACCAACCACATTATAAAACATTTACAAATCTAACCATATGACTGTCAGTTGCAATAAAAACATTTATGTCTGCTATGCAGTTGTGTAGTTCAGTAGGGCTTAAAGCCATCAATCAGTTGTTTGCAACTTTCCTAGAACATAATAAAAGTCTTCAAAAACAAAGAAGATATTACTATTTAAAGTATCACTTATCATCAACAGAAAAAAATACACTTTTTGGTGTGAAAAAAAAATTAAGGGAAATTAAGCCATCAATCAGTTGTTTGCAACTTTCCTAGAACATAATAAAAGTCTTCAAAAACAAAAAATAAATAATAATAATAATAATAATAAATAACTTTTTTACTGATTATATAATGCTACATTACCAATACCAGGCAAGGTTGACTCTTCCAGCTGCACAGTCATAGAATAGGTCAGCTTGTGTGTGTGTGTGTGTGTACTGTATCGTTATGAACTGTTTTGTCATTCGTATGTAAAAAGACTTAGTGTTCTAAATAAGGTTATTACAATCATGTTGTTCCACTGCAAGTCTATGTCAGTGATCATACAAATGTAAAAAAAAAGCAATTCTTTTTATAAGAGAGTAATATACTATTTGAAAAGGGGTCAATCATTTTAAAAAATCATTTGGGAGGTGTAATTTTTTATAATTAATTTTGTTCTTGTGGATGCCCGCTCCTTTCGATGTTTGTTCTATTTTTACGTATTAAATACTAATATCGTGTCTAGGTATAATTAGGATTATGGTCTCATTAAATAGAAATTTTAACAAGACAATCATGACAAGGATAAAAAGAAAACCTAAGAAGGCCCTATAACTACATTGCTTAGTTTATATAGTTCGTCCATCGTGGTTCGATAATGACCACTTTTGTCATCTAGAGGGCTGAGGGCTTTGCACTGGGGTTTGGTGCCTCCTCATGTGGCTGGTGAGACCTATGTGAGCCCGGAATGTTTGGCTGCACACCGGGCAGATTATTCCAACTGGAGCTAGTGTCATTGGCCTTGCTTTTCGTCTCTGGCGCTTTTCTTCTGCCAGCGCTGTTCTCTTTTCCTCAGCAGCCTCTGCGCCAGTTTTCACAGCGCGACGCCATGATGCTCTGTCATGTGCCTCTTGTCTCCCAGGTGGCTAGGTCTATGTTGAACGCCTTTCGAGAAGCTTTAAGGGTGTCCCTGGAGCGTTTTCTTTGTCCGCCTAGCAAGCGGTTTCCCTCCCTTAATAAACAGAGCTTAGTTTAGGCTCTATTTAAAACTTTTTTTTTTCCTAATTCTTTCGTCCTGTGCCACCCCAGGAGTTTCGATTCTTTTCAGAAACGGGTCGCCATGCTTTTTTTTTTTTTTGGCTTATATTTTAATTTTCTGGATATGGTGGTCGACCATATTTCTCAGTTCCTCCTCTAGTCTCTCCGCCGTCTTTTCTTTGCCTTTCTTCCAGACATTTGCCCTTGTCATCCAGACCAGTTGTCTGTATGTTGCGGCAATTATGTTGCCGAGGATGTCCGCCTCCCTCCTCCTGGCTGCCGGAATCTGGTTTGTCGTGATGGCCCTGTCCACGTCCACCGGCACCCCAGTGCTCCCGGACAGTAGCCTTCACAGGGTGTTTTTTGCTGCTTGGACGACGGGGCATCTTAAGAAAAGGTGCCCCTCATCTTCCAGTTTTCCGGTCCTGCACATTTTGCACGGTTGCTTTGTGCCTTTTCTCTCCGAGGTCGGGGTCATGTTGAGGATCAAACGGTAGGCGACCTCCCGTGACCTCGCAGAGATGTGTTTGTTGTGCAGGTTTCTGAAGGCCGTCTGGTAGTCTACGTCTCCATTATGCCATTTAATGCGTTTTTGGAGGGGTGTTGCTTGCTGCCGTATGAGTGTATATTTCTTTTGTTGTTTTGTGTATGTGTTGGGTGTTGTCTTTAATGCTCCTAATGACTGCTTCGTGAAAAGGTGTTGTGTATGTGTTTGAGTAGTGTGTGTGAGTGTTCTGTATTGGTATCAGCTTCTGGAGACGTAGACCGATTAGGTAGATGGCAAAACCGTTCTTTTCCGGTGCCTTGGCCAGTTGCCCCACGTACTTGAGCCTCAGAGCCCGAATCTTAGTTGCAAGGTCTTGCAGTCCTATGCCGCCGTTATGTTTGTGTTGTATTAGTGCTGTGTGTTTTACGTTTGCTATTGTGTTCTTAAAAATAAAGCTGCGAGTGATTTTGTTAAGTGTTTGTATGAACTGTGGTGGGGGTTCTGTTGTGGTTGCTTGATAGATGACTTTGGGGAGTATTAGTGTGTTGTATATGTGGGCTCTACCAAAGATTGTCATACCTATGTGTTTGTATTTATCTAGTGTCTTCTGTGCTCTTTGGATGAGTGTATCCCATGTTTCACTGTGTGGTATGTAGGGGTTTGGCGTCCTCGTGATCCCGCATATCTTTAGGGTCTTTCCGCTTTGTAGGCCTTCGGGGAAATCTTTTCTGTGTTTCCATTTGCCTACTCCCATTATGGCGGATTTCCCTAAATTTATTTTGGAACCACTGGCTTGGCCTTATTTTTTAAAATGTTGTATTATGTTCGCTATGTCGTTTGTGTGTGTTATGAGGAAAGTGGTGTCGTCTGCGTATGCTTGTATTTTGATGGTGGTTTGGTCGCCCGGGACTGCTAGGCCTTTTATTGTTGTGTCCTCCCTAATCTTTTGTAGGAGAGGTTCTATACATAATGTGTATAGTGTGGGGGAGAGAAGGCAGCCCTGTCTAACTGATCGCTCCACGGGAAATGGGTTAGACAAGGTGTGGTTCACTAGTACACTGCTCTGTGGGTCAGCGTACATTAGCTTAATCCACTTTATTATTTTGTCTCCTATGTTGTTCCTTTCAAGAATTTTGAATAGGAAGTTGTGGTCTACTCTATCGAATGCCTTCTCCTGATCGTTGGTCAGAAGCGCTAGTTGTGTGTTTTTTTTATGTCTGCGTATGTTATGATGTCGCGTATGCGGTGGTTCATTGTATCTATGTTTCTTCCTGGTGTGCTGCAGTGTTGGTTTGGGTGTAGTTTGTTCGCTAGTGTTTTGGCTAGGATTTTGTAGTCTGTGTTGAGAAGCGAGATGGGTCTGTAGTTGTTTAGTAATGGGTTGTTTTTGTCTTTCTCTAGCACAGTGATGTAAGCCTCACTGAAGAGATGCGGAAGTTTGCCATTTTCTTGTGCATTATTAAAAATTGTTAAAAGGATAGGGCCTATAAGGGGCAGAAAGGCTTTGTAGAATTCCGCTGTTAGGCCGTCTGGTCCGGATGTTTTATCGTTCTAAAGGCTGTTGACTCCTTTCTCTATGTCGTGTAGAGTTAGTAGTGTGTCTGTTGCGGTTTTGTCTTCTTCTTTTAGTTGTTTGCAAAATTTTAGTGTTTCATTTTGTGCCTCTGCGTCTGTTTTTTCTTTCGTGTAAATGCTTTGGAAGTGTTGTTTGAATGCCTCAGCTATATTTTTATTGTCTTCTTGTGTGTTGCCTAGTGTTTCTGTTATTTTATCTATGTTGCGTTTTCTTTGTATATTCTGTTCTATGGTTAGGAAGGCTTTGTTTGGCCCTTCTGTTATGATTCTTTGTCTGCATCTTTTTTGTGCCCCTGTGTATTTACAGTCTAATAGTGTTTGTAGTAATTATGTTGCGGTTTTGTCTTCTTCTTTTAGTTGTTTGCAAAATTTTAGTGTTTCATTTTGTGCCTCTGCGTCTGTTTTTTCTTTCGTGTAAATGCTTTGGAAGTGTTGTTTGAATGCCTCAGCTATATTTTTATTGTCTTCTTGTGTGTTGCCTAGTGTTTCTGTTATTTTATCTATGTTGCGTTTTCTTTGTATATTCTGTTCTATGGTTAGGAAGGCTTTGTTTGGCCCTTCTGTTATGATTCTTTGTCTGCATCTTTTTTGTGCCCCTGTGTATTTACAGTCTAATAGTGTTTGTAGTTCTTATGTTGTCTCGATGTCGATTGAGTCTTCTTGTAGTGTTTGGAGTTTTTCTTTTCAAATGTTTTTCTTGTTGTGTGCGCTGCTTGTTGTTTTAAGTGGCTATTATTATTGTTTGTTGTTTTATGCTTCATTTAAGTAGTTCCCAAAGGTCTTCTGTGTTAGTGTTTGGGTCCGTTGTGTCGAAAGTGTTTTGTATTAAAGTTGTTATGTTTTTAAGGTAATTTGTGTCTGTTAACAGTGAGTTGTTGAATTTCCAGTGTGGTGATTGTTTCTGACTTCGCCTCGTACTGGTCACATTGCGAGGTAACGTGACTCTTAACACACTCGCACTTATATAGGGTCCATAGGCCTTCTAGAATTGGATGGAACATCGCCTGACCTCTGGTTGATCACAATCGCCGTGACTTGTGTGCGTAATATTTACAACATGGGTCTTTGCCGAACTGGCGTGTACTGTTTTTCTTCACGGTTGACCGCTCGTCTAGCGCTGGCCTGGGGCGATTTGCGTAGTTCAAAACACACACAGCACTACCCCCATCTGTCTCACCACCAGGTTAATAACAATAGTTATACAATGAAAATGACATGTGATTAATGATAATAATAAATGAATATAAATAAATATATATATATATATAGATATAGTTCAAATTAAATCTGTGGCATTTTACGTCTCGAGAGACGATCTTTTCCCTTTTCAACTTCTTGTGTGACTTAAGAGGCCAATCCTTGATACACAGCTGCAATCGCAGGTTGGGCATATGTGATCACCAGGCGCCGTTGCATTATCACCCTTCTTTCTGCTTCTGTAGTGTATGGCATCTGCAATCCGAGACCCTTCCTTTATGCTCTCTCTCCATGTAGATTTATCCATTGCTACTTTTTCCCAGCTGCTAGTGTCAATTTTTAAGAGCTTCATGTCGCGTTTGCATAGTTCAATTTAAATACTTCAATAGTATTGTGTAGAAATAGTATTGACCTCATCAATATTCCATTTCAAGACAAAGATTCTGTAAACTGTTCAAGGTAACATTAGTATCTTCTAGCCAGGTCGAATGTTCACCGACGATGAAGAATCAAGGTTCAGAGTAGTATCAAAACTCCCAACGTCACAACGTAAACCTAGAATTGGCGCGGGTCCTATGAAATTGCGGGGCGCCCTGCTGTCGCAAAAGTGCGGAGCCCACTGCGGTCACCTAAAGCCGACCCTGCAAAATAGCGGCGTATAGTACGCCGCCGGTCGAGTAGCGAATCAACTAAAAATGTTTACTATCACAACTTTTTACGCAGAATTTAAATATGTCAATAGCCCGAATTTGAAAAACCATCGTAATTTTTCTTTAAATAATCAGCCACATCGCCCCAATATCAATATATCTAATTTGAAATCTACTTAGTATCTAAAAAATAATTTTGATTTAAGTCTTATTTTGGAGGCGTGGTGACTGAGTGGTAAAGCGCTTGGCTTCCGAACCGGATCCGGGGTTCGAATCCTGGTGAGTCCACCCAGCTGACATCAATTTTCTTAAGCAAGGTCTGAAATAGGAATTTTTTTTAAAGTCTTATTTAAAAAAAAAAATAAAACCCTCTATGCTAATTATGAGAAGAAATTTTCAGGGATCAATCATATAAACGATAATAAATGTAAAGCGTGCTACGAAACATCCCAATTATATGCCCATGACGGTTTGTAGTTCGTACTAGGCAGACCATATGGGAGCAACACTAACTCATTTTGTGTCAACCTGGTTTATAAAGTGTATGTTCTTTCGAGGAGCTTTGATCTATATATATTAATAGTGTAAAAAAGCAGCACTCCTCTTGGTTCGACGCGTTCGTTTTCTGTGGCATGCTCGCCCGATTTCCACGCAAGGGACCTCTTCGTCCGTCACTCTCAATTTTGTCACGCACAGATTGAAAACTAGGTCACTTAAAGTATCGTCAAGTGGAGCCAAGAATTAAAGTCGGCAAGGTTAGAGTTTTACGCACCGGTGGTAAAAGAAAAGGAAAGCTTATGTAAGCTATAGCATCTACATTTCCAAAGTTTTGAAACAAGAGCACTGTGACACTAGGTATCTCCTCAAAAGCCATATCTCTATCATGAACCCAATGAACTCTTTGGGCGCACCACCACTGAAGCTAACAGTTGAGCTCACTACAACAAACACATCACCACCACTGAAGCTAACAATTTAGCTCACTACAACAAACACATCACCACCACTGAAGCTAACAGTTGAGCTCACTACAACAAACACATCACCACCACTGAAGCTAACAGTTTAGCTCACTACAACAAACACATCACCACCACTGAAGCTACCAGTTTAGCTCACTACAACAAACACATCACCACCACTGAAGCTAACAGTTGAGCTCACTACAACAAACACATCACCACCACTGAAGCTAACAGTTGAGCTCACTACAACAAACACATCACCACCACTGAAGCTAACAGTTGAGCTCAGTACAACAAACACATCACCACCACTGAAGCTAACAGTTGAGCTCACTACAACAAACACATCACCACCACTGAAGCTACCAGTTTAGCTCACTACAACAAACACATCACCACCACTGAAGCTAACAGTTGAGCTCACTACAACAAACACATCACCACCACTGAAGCTAACAGTTGAGCTCACTACAACAAACACATCACCACCACTGAAGCTAACAGTTGAGCTCACTACAACAAACACATCACCACCACTGAAGCTATTAGTTGAGCTCACTACAACAAACACATCACCACCACTGAAGCTAACAGTTTAGCTCACTACAACAAACACATAACCACCACTGAAGCTAACAGTTGAGCTCACTACAACAAACACATCACCACCACTGAAGCTAACAGTTGAGCTCACTACAACATACACATCACCACCACTGAAGCTAACAGTTGAGCTCAGTACAACAAACACATCACCACCACTGAAGCTACCAGTTTAGCTCACTACAACAAACACATCACCACCACTGAAGCTAACAGTTGAGCTCAGTACAACAAACACATCACCACCACTGAAGCTAACAGTTGAGCTCACTACAACAAACACATCACCACCACTGAAGCTAACAGTTGAGCTCACTACAACAAACACATCACCACCACTGAAGCTAACAGTTGAGCTCAGTACAACAAACACATCACCACCACTGAAGCTAACAGTTGAGCTCAGTACAACAAACACATCACCACCACTGAAGCTAACAGTTGAGCTCACTACAACAAACACATCACCACCACTGAAGCTAACAGTTGAGCTCAGTACAACAAACACATCACCACCACTGAAGCTAACAGTTGAGCTCACTACAACAAACACATCACCACCACTGAAGCTAACAGTTGAGCTCAGTACAACAAACACATCACCACCCCTGAAGCTAACAGTTGAGCTCACTACAACAAACACATCACCACCACTGAAGCTAACAGTTGAGCTCACTACAACAAACACATCACCACCACTGAAGCTAACAGGTGAGCTCACTACAACAAACACATCACCACCACTGAAGCTAACAGTTGAGCTCACTACAACAAACACATCACCACCACTGAAGCTAACAGTTGAGCTCACTACAACAAACACATCACCACCACTGAAGCTAACAGTTTAGCTCACTACAACAAACACATCACCACCACTGAAGCTAACAGTTGAGCTCACTACAACAAACACATCACCACCACTGAAGCTAACAGTTTAGCTCACTACAACAAACACATCACCACCACTGAAGCTAACAGTTTAGCTCACTACAACACACGCATCACCATCACTGAAGCTAACAGTTTAGCTCACTACAACAAACACATCACCATCACTTCTCTGAGATTCAGACTGCCGCCCGTCTCCTTCTTCCTGGTGAGTTGGCCGAGCACGCTGTCAGTGAGGGTACCAAGACCATCACCAAGTGCACCAAATGTTGATTAAAAAAATGTATAGCCACTTCGATGTCTTTGTTAAAAGATGGGAGGTCAACTTTTTTTTTAAAGCTTATATCAACTCACTCTGTCTGCCTGGTAAAATGTTTTGTACACAATTTCTCACATATGTCTCCAATCGCACACAGTTATTATTATCTTCTTATCTTATATAATACAGACGTTACTTCAAAAAAGATGATTACGTCCTACGCGTCATGCATTTAGTCATGCATGACTTAAATTCTGCCAAGTCACTGTTTTTCCTATTAATATTAAGTCTAGAAAAATCTAGATCTATTTACAAGTTGGATTACATAACTAATACAAAACAATTGATACAATTATTCTAAATATAAGCTTTATTTTTTTTTCTTTTTCTTGTTATGTGATACATTCCCACTCCAACATGAATTAGGTCAATGTCATCATCTTCCTTATTTCCCTCGTTTAGCACAGGTTAAATCACGTGACAATAACACATGTCTAGTCTACAGGGTATTAAGGTCAACGTCTTCTCCCTTTTTTTTTTAGCGGCCCCCGAAAAGGGAAACGACGCTATTAGTTTTATGTGGTTTGTCTGTCCGTCCACGTTCACATTTAGCTTCACCTTTACTTTCACCTATTCCTTGGTCTGCTGGACCGTTGGGGCACCACACAGGATCTGTCAACTTTCTTTGTCCAATCTTCTCTGTCATTAGCTTTTGATAGAATTTTATTCTGATATTCTTTCTGAAAATATTGAAATCTGCCTTTTTACCTGCCTGGGTAGACCACTTCGGGTGCTGATTTTGAGTTTGTGTTTCCATACCAACTGTCTTTGTAACCTTGTTTAAAATAACTTTGTAATTGTTACACTTTTTGAAATGGCCATACCCATTGCTCCCTTAGTCCACAATGTTTCATCTAGACTCGGCCAGCTAATTGTCTCTTCTAACACAGTTTTTCCAAAGTGTCGTAGCCTACGCGAATCCCAAGGGATGCAGAAAGAGTTTGAACGGAATGCGCGTTGCATTGCATTATTTATGATGTTTTAAAATACTTATTTATTTTGTTCAGTTAATACATTAAATTAAAAGTCAATAACTTTTCAATCACATTGTATTTGATGTATTACAAACTAAAACACCGAATATAGAAAGAAGAATGTGAAGATGAGAATGTAGAGATGAAAATGTAGAGATAAGAATGTTAATATGAGAATGTGAATATAATAATGTGGAGATAAGATTGTGGAGAAAAATGACAGCTGCACCTGCACAAAATTGAAACAACTGAAAAGACAAAGGTATAACCCTCGACACTAAATTCAGACCGATGCGCTCCCTGGTCACTGCCACATTCGTATGTGTGTGAATCTTGGACGATGACTGTGGAACTAGAGAGAAAGATTCTAGCAATGAAATTTAGATGATATATATTTAATATATGAGGGTCCTAGACATCCCATACAAAGTCAGCATCACAAAGGAACAGATAACATTTAGTCACGTGATCTTATTGATAAAACAATGAAAAAAACTGTCACGTGACAACCATCATGAATTAAACATGAGATCGTAAATTATATAGAAGAGATAAAGCACCACGTGGCTAAATGTTGTTTGTTTACGATTGGTGAATGAGGTCCATTAAGATCACAACGAGATTGGACCCCAAAACGACCTGCTAATAACTGTCAAAAACCTCAAACTAAAACTTTATGGCCAAATCACAAGGCCTCATTTCTTGCAAAGATCTTCCTTCATTAAACAGCACCAGAATAAAGAAGAATAGGCAGACGGAGAAAGCGATGGGACTCTGGGAGGACAACGTAAATGAATAGTCGGGCCTGTAAGATAGAGAGGAATGGAGAAAGATGGTCGACAGATCATGTGTGGTATCCCAACGGTTAAACAGTCTAGGGTACGTGTAGTGCTTGGTCTCTTCAATTATTAATTTCTGTACTGCTTCTCTTATTTCACCACAAAACCAAAACACGAATATGTTCATAGGAAATAAATTTCATGTGTTCGTATCGGCGTGTGTGTGTGTGTATTTGTGTTTATGCGCATGTGAATGATGATCCTATACGATCAAATGTTTCAATTCAAGTCGCTATGTTGACACGTGTATTTTGGGTCGTGTTTTTTTATTATCATGTGCTATAGCTTAAGATTTTAGTATAGGCCTATGAGTTTCACTTGCGTGGCTAGTATTTAGAAACTAGCTGTGTTGTTCTTCATTAAACTCTAAAACAAAAAAAAAAAGGTGACTAGTCACGCTCTATTAGTTCACATAGCACTTAACTCAATGTTTCTCATACTGTATCCGGGGACCTCAAGAATCGGCATGATGAAAGGATTTCCACACAACATGAAAACTGTATATAATTTAAAATGAATTCTTTTCTAGAAGCCAGTTTATCCAATAGGATAATTTCAGCAACAATCGACTCGCCCCTCACTACTTTATAAATATCTATATATAAATATTTAAAAATGCTCCGCGACAGAGATGTCTTACTTAGCACGAAGATGATCTTTAAAAATATCACGCCCATTACTGACGTCCGTGTGCTATATATACCTTTTGCAGGGGCGGACTGGGTATCAAAATCGGCCCGGGCATTACCAAATAAACCGGCCCACAAATGGCATGTCATATATTTTCGGTTGGGGGGGGGGATTTTTACCCCACTCCGCAATTTATATATATATATATATATATATATATATATATATATATATATATATATATATATATATATATATATATATATATATATATATATATATATATATATATATATATATTAGGGTGTGTGTATATGTAATTAATTAAATTATGATCTTTCATTCTTTCAAAGTTTTTTCTACCCTAGAATACTCTCTTCCTATAATTAGTGGAAAGACAGTACACACCGCCAAAGGGCAGCTAGGGAGTCCGGGGGAGCGCTGTGAGCTCCCCCCAGTGGGGTCCGGGGTGAAGCATTATTTCCGTTATTTTAACCTTAAAAAAATGCATATTCTGAGGTATCTACAGTGCAATTTGCCTGCTACTCTTCTGCTAAAAAAAAAAATAAAAAACCAAATCAGCTATTCAATGTAGTCCAGCGTTTGGTAGAAAATGGTAAAATGCTTTAGTTTTTGTATTGGAGGGGGAAGGGAAACCACAAAACCCCTTTTGGTTACGCTCAGTTTGGTAACTGTAGTTTGCTTTAAGTTGGCTGCACTGGGGCAGTAAGTAAAGTTTCTCTTTTAGACAATGAGGTCTGAGGCAAGTGCTTGTTTGAAGACCCTCCCCTACGCCCATGTGTTATATTATAGGTGTAAGCCTAATTCTCTACAAAATATATAAAGTTTGATAACGCATCGAAAACTGGATTGATGCATAGTCATGCATGTTGATCTGTGACTTAAAATAAGCTAAATCAAGAGTTTTCCTGGCTGACTCAGGCAACCCATTCCATTAAAAGATAAGAGAAAGCAGAACGGTTAGAGAGGCACTTACTTAATGTGAAAAGCTCTTGCTTCCTCCTAGCATTCTCAAAAACGCGATTTGTATATGAATATACCATGACCCATTATTTAAAATATAAATCTCCTTTCAATAAATATCGGATGTGACAGTGTTATATAAATTATTGTAATTATTGTAATAATTTTCATCATTAATGACTTCATACTAAGCATAAGTTTGCCATTAATTATAATAGTATAAAAATTGATTTAGATCTAGATTTATTATTTAATTAAATATTTTTTTTATAAGCCTTAAGTGTAGTATTTGTAGATCTATGTTATTAAAAATAAACAAAAAGAAACTTTCTTTTTCTTTCCAAATCGCAGAAAGTAGAGCTTTATACCCATATTGAGCTGTGAATAAGTTGGGTGGTTTGCTATTTCGCGGCTGTGTGGATGTGTTAAAGTTAATTTCTATTAAGTATTGTTAAAGAGCTAATTGTCGCACCTATCTTTATTTATTTATTTAATTTTTTTTGATGCGTTATATCAATGTTTTCTAATTTAACCTCTCTCATCCCTCTTCTTGGTTAAATTTCATTGGAACCATTAAAAGACGGGAGAGGGAAGGAGCGAACAAAAATGGAAGTGCCATCAAAGGCCCATGCCGACCTGCAAAATGATTAGGCCAAACACAACCTCGAAGACTTCAAAGCAGTCCATGCCGCTCGTGCGTAGCAGAAAGTACGAAAGTACGGCCTAACGTTTTGCAAATGATAATACGTACAGTGTATAGTGTTTTGTTTTTCATATTCTTGTTGAATTTCAAACAAAATTAATTGTAATAAGAAAAAAAGAAAATGTGTTGGGGCCATTGTGTCTTGCTGCTGTCACTTTTTTAAAAAAAAGTTGTCTGCATTGATTTTTTTTTCCTTTCGTCGCGACCAGACCGGCCCATTTGGTACCGGCCCTCCGGGCATTTGCCCGTTTGCCCATATAGCCAGTCCGCCCCTGTACTTTTGACCTGGAATGTTCCTCGAATTATACTATTAACCATGGCTGCCTCTTTATTACTAGATTATTTTGTTTTACTGAGATGAATAGTGCGTTGTAAAAGAAAACTCATTAATATTGACCTTTTTTATATTCTTTCTTCTTATTACGAAAAAAAAAGGTGTAAAAACAAGGAGAAAGAATTTCTGAAGCTGTTAACACCACAATACGCTGAGCGCCGGGACCCGGCCTCGAAATCAGACCGCTTGCCGGCTTGAGCAGAAACCCGCCGAGTGTTCAATTCTATCTCCAGTAAGAACTTTATACAACGCTTAAAATTATGTAGCCAACACTATAAAAAAAAAACACTAAAGACAACGAACTCGTTTTAGTAAAATTTCATTAGGCCCAGTGTAATTTTGGATTCTAAACATAGCGTTAAATTAGTAAAAATGAAAAGTGAAACTTATTTGCGTTTTACTTATGACCAACTTTTTTCTCACGGACCTACTGCGGGAGCCTACACCACTCCTCTAGGTCCCCAGCTTCTAAGAGAGTCTCGAACGTAAATTTTATCATGTACGGGTCGCCACCAGGAAATGCCTTAACCTGCTTTAGGCCTATTTCAAGTCAATGTATAATGACTTGTACTTAGGATTATTTATTTTAAGACTAAGACTAAGACTGCTTTATTGATCCTTACGGAAATTTGTTGTGATTACAAGGACTCTTTTCTCATATAAAGACAACACAACAGAAAAATACACATAAATACAACAGACAACATAAAGAGTTCATTCAGCGACTACACACAGGTATCTTGGTGCATTTCCCTGATCAATGAGGGGCGGTGAAAGAGTCTGACCGAGCGTGACCTCCGTGTCGAAGGCGCCGGACCGAGTGAGGTACGAACGAGTTTTTGTACCGCTCCGTTCTTGTTTTGATTGACAGCAGTCGCCCACTTCGCGACGACCTGACGTAGTTCTGAGGGAGCGGGTGGCCGTTGTCTTCCAAGATTTTTTCGATTTTTCTTAGGCACTTTTGTTCAAAATGTGGTAATGTTGTGAGTGTAATTTTTGATGCTTTTTTAATGATGTTTTCTAGACGTCGCAACAGTTTAGATGAGGCGTTGTCTTGCCAACAAGTTATTCCGTATGTTAGCAGATTTTGTATAGTCGCGCCGTAAAAAGTCTCAAGGATCTTCTTGTTTAGTTTAAAGCTATTGAGTTTGTATAGAAAAAAAGAGTCGATGGGCTGTTTTCTTTGTCAGAGTTCCAATGTGGTCTTCCCATGAAAGCTTGTTGTTGATGATAACGCCTAGATATTTATATGCCTTTACTTGTTCTATAGATGTAGTGTTTATTTGCAGTTCACGTATAGTTTGTTTTTTTCTTTCTAAAATCTATTAGTTCTTTAGTTTTTGTTACATTCAGTTCTAGAAAGTTGTCGGTGCACCAGTTTGTAAACTCTTCTATCGAGTTTCGATACTGAGTTTCGTCTCCTGAAATAAAACTGACTATGGCAGTATCATCAGCGAATTTCATGAGTTTAAATTGAGTCATAGATGCTTCTTATGTCATTAGTGTAAAGAGTGTATAGTACAGGAGAAAGTACACAACCTTGTGGAGCACCCGTACATAGTACTCGAGTTGGGGATTTGGTGTTGTTGACTTTAACATACTGGGCCGTTGGGTTAAAAGTTTAGAACCCATTCTTGTAAGTAAGGGCTTACATTTAAGTTACTCAGTTTTATATCAATTGAAGAAAAATATTCAACACTGAGTTGCTTCATTTTGTCCTAGAGGTGTGTTTGACAAATTTATAGGCACTTCCGAATCCAGCGTATGTTAGATGATTTGTGGACAAAATGCACATCTCTCCAAAATATAATCGTGATAATCATTATCATTAGTTTACGAAAAGTTGAAAACGGCCCACCGTCAAAGGCTTTTGTGTTTCGAGTCACTATATTCTGAAACTATCGGTCCATTTAGGAATAAATAAATAAAAAAGACAGTAGAGGTACAAAAGGAGTAAAAGATCATGGGAATATTAATTCTGAAAAGACACGAATATAATGCTCTTTAAAAGAAAACAATATATATGCAACGCATTAAAGAATGCATGATTTCGAAAAGCAGCCTAAGCAATCCTTTATAGAATGAATTATTATCGGCAATGTCTCGCTTTGAAAGGATCCACGAATAGGTTCTCTCTCTCTCTCTCACTCACTCACTCACTCACTCACACTCACTCACACACACATTCACACACACTCTCACACACACACACACACTCACTCACACTCACACTCACACTCACTCACTCACACACACTCACACACACTCACTCACTCACACATACTCACACACACTCACACACACACACACACTCTCACACACACACAAAACAAATGTATTTGTACCAATTAAGACAGGCAATTTCAAAATTTGAGTGAAATAGAAAATAAAGCCCTTGAAATTGTGTAAGAGAGAGAGAGAGAGAGAGAGAGGGACCTTGGTCTTGGGCTGTCTCCTTCCACATACTTTGGTCGATTAACACATGGATATATGTAAGACATATATATTTTCTGTGTTGAAGATACATCTCTAGCTTGTAGAAATAACACTTGGTTTTACGAATTTTGTTTTAGATACGGAGAGCAGATATCTCTTGGCAGATCAAAGTGGCAACTTAACAGCCCTGGAAATGGTGGGAGATTCTACCACAGCGGTTCTCAACCTTTTATGCTCAGCGACCCCTTTTTACAATCCCCCACTTAGCCGCGACCCCCCCTCCCCCGCACACACACAGCGATTGAAGAATAGACAATAACAATCCATTTTTTCAATGGTCTTTGGTGACCCCTGGCAAATTGTCAATCGACCCCCAAGGGTTTCGCGATGCACAGGTTGAGAACCCCTGTTCTACCACATTGAATCTCAGCTGTAGGGCAGTATATATGCACCAAAGTTACCTGTAGCGACACGATTCTATAGTTTCCAAAATAAAATGAGTACTCATTTATAAGTAACATCTTCACTTCTCTCGACTAATTGGCTCCCCTACAAAGTTGACCTTTCGTTCTTCTTGCCAGTTCTGAAATCTAATATATCAGGTCCAATCAATCAATACAAAAACTAGGCATTATAAATATATTTATTTATGACTGTGTAACGCCGAACGTTCGTAAAAGGGAAATAACTGCTTTTTGTTCGATTCCAGCTGAAGGCTGGGATTTTAAATTTCGAAATTTTCGTGTGCCTCTGAGTCCATCCAGATCTAATGGGTACCTTACATTAGTTGGGGAAAAGTAAAGGCGGTTGGTTGTTGTGCTGGCTACACGACACCCTAGTTAACCGGAGGCCTCAGAAACAGATGACCTTTACATCATCTGCCCCATAGACTACAGGGTCTGAAAGAGGAACTTTACTATGCTTTCTCCCTAAAATAAAGCAGCAATTATACATAAAACACTGAACCATAATCTTCAAATACAAAAACAAATTTAATAAAATACTCAGAATGACACAAAGATAAATGCACATTCCTCGTCCCATATGCTAGGACAAATTTGTATAAATGCTCCTTCTTCCCTAGCGCTATTAGAGCATGGAATGGGTTGCCTAAGCTAGCCAGGATAACCAGTGACTTGGCAGAATGTAAGTCATTGGTTAATATGCATGACTGAATGCATGACGCGTAGGACGTGATCATGTTATTTGGTGAAGTAACGCCTGTATTATATAACATAAGTACCCAAGCAATCCTGCCTCTTTTGGGACCAGGTCTCCTGGTCACGTGACAATAAAATAAATAAAACAAAACAACGTGTACACACACTCGTATGTGTGGATGTGTAGCAGAACAACTGGTCAAATACAGTCCTGTCCTGACTTTGGAATGTTGACCCCAACTGACCTCTTATCCTTGGCTTAAAAACAAACAACGATTCTTAGCATACATGTAGGATGGCTGCATGGTCGCGCGCTATGCGCGCTAGACTGTTGTTCGGACTTGTCGATGGTCGCAGGTTCATACACTGCTAGCTCCCATCCCCCATCGTCCTGCGAGAGGTTAGGACTAGGAAGTAAATTATTTTCAATTCTGGAGGAACATCCGAAACATGTACAACATTAATGTCAAACATGGCAGCCCCCCCCCCCCCCTCCCCCTTTTAAAAAAAAATAATACAAATAAATTGGGAAAATGAAACGTGCTTATATCAATTTTCTTTAATTTTTCAATGAAAACTTCTATCATGGATTTTAAGCAGAAACTTTTATATAATTATAAATAATAAACAATTATTTAAAAAAAAGACAAACACGGAAACGAACATAAGACTCAATTTCAATAAAAGGAAATTTAAAGAAGATATTAGTTAGTCATTTGATGGAGGTGAGCTACAGAGAGTCAGAGAGAGAGGAGAAACTGGAAAGATTGCAAAATTTGTTATCATCGGGTGGCTATGCTCTTAGCTTCGTACTCTGGTTCATATGTGTTTTTATTATAAACTTATTAATTTATTGAATGAATTAGGGGCATGTCACTCAAGGTCGAGACTCTCACTCTTTCCATGTAATCATTGCGCCCAATAAGTATATATAATGGCTTTTATGCAAATACAACGTACGATGTGTTATTAAATGTGTAGAACATCGCAGAAGATCTTTTCATAGCAATGACAGAGCAAGCACGTATTTATGACTTACGGCAACTCTACACATGTGCCGTTAGGTGAGTTTATAGCTCAATAAAAAAAAAAGATAGGTGTTAAAGTCGTTGTTGAACCCCAATACAAGAGCTAATTACTACATTGATAGATAGGTACAAAACAAAGAAATGTAAACGATTCTATTTTAAAAAAACATTAGTTGTTTATGAAATTTTAATCATATTCATAATTGCCATTACAATTTTGTTTTACAAATATTTATCGAATGTTTCTTTAGAATAAAAAATATATTACATCCTAGCCCCAAATTCTCTCATGGCGGCGGGCGACACGGACCACCTAGGTGACAGTACGAAGTTTACGCGACCAGAAACATGTTTTGCTTATTATTCTTTAATGAGCTGCTTAGGGAAACAGTAGGCCTATTCAGAATACGTTGTCTGATTTATCTGTGGCATTTTACGTCTCGATAGGTAGTGTTCACCCTTTGCCAATCCTTAATACGCGGTCACAAGTTCGCAAGTTGAGCATCTGTAGTGACCAGACGCTTGAGCACTTTCACTCTTCTTTCTACCCGGTGTATAAAAACAATCTATTCACCATAGTCTAATACATCTTTTGTTCCCTTGTCTATTAACTAACGCTTTTGATATTTTGTTTCGGCAATGTTTCAGCAAAAATATCACGTTGTTTTGATATGGAGAGAGACCTCTTATTAGCATTTGGATCTAAGGTCTCATCTTTTTCATCGAGATACATGTTGAAGCGTCTCTAGCTTTTGTAAAACAAACAAACTAATTAAAAAAATACTTTTAAAAAATTTACTTAGAGGAAGCACTGCACAATCACTGCTACATCTATCAAAACTGCAAGGCTTGCCTATCCATTTTCAATATAAAACAAAATTTATTACTTACCACTAATTGATAAACTAACTGGTTATTATTTTTTAATTGATTCATGTATTGTCTTCGATCAACATTACTAACAACAATTGTGCAAATGTGCCACTTGATTTGAGAATGGGAAAAGGGAGAAAATCGTAAAATAATTCTTCCAGACAGACAGACGGAGTGAGTTAATATAAATATAAGCTTTGTAAAAAGACGTTTGGCAATAGTCCTGCTTCTTCTTTTTTTCAGTGTCTACCCGTATATTTGAACACAAGGAACTAAGATATAAGTATCTAATAATAATAAGGCTTGTCTTCGAGTCCGAAGATTAGTGAGGTGTGCAGTATTTCAAGTGGCTGCGCAGCCCTAGCTGTGACCTACATATTTTGCCACATCCAAGGCAAGCATAACCATTGTCCGCAGGTGGTCGATTTAGATTTTCTTATCGTTGTCTGCGTTTTTCCTCGGCAGCGGATTTTCTTTTGGTCTCAAATGTGTATCCCGCGGCCTTCGTGAGTGACCTCCAGCTGTCTCGTTCTGAGGCGCATGCAACCAGGTGCTCTCTTCTATGTCAGCCAAGGAAAGTTGACGCCTAAGCTGGTCTTTGAAGCGTTTCCGTGGGGCGCCTCTGTTACGTAGACCACCTTTTAGCTCACCAAAAAAAGACTGCCTTTGGCATACGTTCGTCTCCCATACGGGATACGTGCCCTATCCAGCGTGCTGTCGGACCAAAAGAAGTCTCTCTATACTGTCCATACCGGCGTTCGCAAGGACAGTATCTAAGTATTCTATTTATAATCATCATCATCTGTTCCTTGAATTTAGTCGTAGAGGTGCTGTGACAGCTCGCATAACAAAACCCTCCACTTTTTAAGGTCAGCAGTGGTTCTTAGCAGGATATGAAGGGAGAGGCCGGTCCATTTATTAGTATTAAAAAATATTTGAGATGCCTGTTTTTTTTTTACTTCTTTTTATTTATTTATTTTTATTGTCAATAAAATGTGGAGGGAGGTCAAAAACTGGAACGAGGTAAAAGGCACAAGTATTTCAAGCTCAAATTTCGCAAATAAAAGTATGGCTGATGTTACAAGCTGTGTTTGCTTATTGTAATGGTAGGGATAAATGTATAGTTTTACTCTACTATGGCTTGCACGAGATAGTGAGATTGTGATCAACAGATCCACGTGAATGTGTGTAGGGAGAGATGAGATGTAGGAATTTTTAAGTTAGTTGGTGACTGGGCTCCGAGAGAGTGAGAGTACGGATATTGTCAGAGTCGCAGACTAAAGTTAGAGAGAGAGTTAGTGGAGAGTTTTGAGAGTAGAAAAGTTTTTTCCTATCGTAGATAGTCCATGTTGGACGATGTATTTTTGTTGAATGGACCTCATTCACCAATCGTAAACAAACAACATTTAGTCATGTGATCTTATTGATAAAACAACGAAAAAAACTGTCACGTGACAACCATCATGAATTAAACATGAGATCGTAAATTATATAGAAGAGACAGAGCACCACGTGGCTAAATGTTGTTTGTTTACGATTGGTGAATGAGCTCCATTGATCTGATGATCCACAAACGTACTAGCAAACAATGTGTATAGTCAATAAAGTGTTTCATTAACTATAAAGTTCTGAGTTGTGTCTCTTTATAGAGTATGTTAATCCTCCACTATTACATAAGATGTTCCAGTCGTCAAGAGACTGAACTAGGGTTTGGAGTTGCTCGCCAGTGATCCCACCCTCTAAACGACTTTCACATCCAGCAGGGGTAACCTCCCATGTATAGGCGGATTGTAACAGCTGGATAGCTAAGTTGATCGAGCATAGCGCTAATAACAACAATGTCGTGGGTTTGATCACATAATGGCATTTGTTTCACTTTTTTTGTTTGCACAATGACTAATAGGAATGTTCAGTTCATTCTGTTATTTGAACATTAAGTAGGAATAAATTTTTAAAAAATATTTGTAGCTTTCTTTTGCAAAAGTTAAATTTATTCACTGTGGTGTCAGCACTGACGGATGTCACCTGGTGAGTTACCTCCGCCCCCCGCCCTAGCTAGGTCACTTGCTATGTAACTATTAATACATAAACCATTCATCTCACCATTGAATCACCCATTCCATCAATTGATAGCGTAACTTCACACCGTAAAACGACACGAGAGCATTTACATAATAGAGGTTTCCAACTTCCCATAAGTCAATAGTTATCCAACCTCAGTGCCGTGTTTAGAATTGAAAAGTCCCTGATCTATTTGAGATATGGGGTCCTTTTACGTGCCGGAGATTCTAGAGGCCTGTAAGCTAGGCATCACTGCCATAATTAGTATCTCCGGAATCCAGATATCCCCCATTCACACGCCCTATGAACTAGTAAAGTTCCCCTTTCAGACCTTGCGATCTATAGGGCAGATCGATGTAATGGTCATCTGTTTCTGTGGCCTACGATTAACGAGGGTGTCATGTGGCCAGCACAACGACCAACCGCCTTTACGTTTCCAAAACTAATGTCAGGTACCCTTCCCGAAATTAAGAATCCCAGTCTTTACCAGGATTTGAACCTGTGACGCCCGGTTCGGAAGCCAAGCGCTATACCACTCAGCAGGCCCCTCCGAATGAGCTCAAAAAGAAATAAACTGTACCGAAGATTCATTCTTCTCATGACAGTGCTGCAATTTTATCTTCTTTCACTTCCCATCATGTAAATCTAATTATGAAGATAATGGAGACATTGTTCCCACTCCAGGCCACGGATTTTTTTCACTGTCTTCTGCTTGACTGATGCATAGATATAGGGTCACATGTCACGCTCTTCAGGATAAGAAATCATAAGAAATCTATCTTCTGCGTTTATCAAAGTATTTTAGTAGGCCTTAAAAAGGGAGAGGGGGGCGAATTTCTTGATTTAACGTCTAAACGTTACAAAAGCGTTTGTTTCCCTCTCTTTTTATTATTCATCCTGTTTGGTTAAAACAAATGTTCGAAGGTCATGGCCGCTTTAGGTTTTGGAATGTTCCAGTTTCAACTGAACATTTCAAACATTGTAAATTTTGGTGTTTTATTTGTAAGTCACCTGCTGCCAGGTGCTCTCTTCTATGTCATTTAAAGCAAGCTGACCTTTAAAGCGTTTCGGGGGAAAAAAAGGGGGAGGGGGGTTATTTCGACCACCTTTCAGCTCACTAAAAAAATATTGCCTTTGGCATATGGTAGTTGTCACAGCTTTCCTATTATATAACTCTATCTACTTATCACTCGATAGAATCTACCATAGGTCTCGCTACGTTTCTATGTGGCCCTGGTTCAGATGTAGTTAACGAAATAAAACAATTAAATCACTAGATCAAATGCATAAACTTTAATGATCTTTACGGCATATCACACAAGCTGGGCTCTGTCTAATCACCCTCTGAGAACAAACACACTTCCGGTCAATCGCGCAGAGTGTAAAAATAGATTAGAATTACATACATACACACATTCAGCCGTGACATCTCGCCCCTCCTAAAATTATAATCGATTTTTACAAAGATTACTAAATAAAACGATTATAAAACAAATAGTAAACATTACACCACAATACAACAAAAATGTTCGTTCGATAGGCCACAAAGGCTCTGAATATGCCACACAGGCGGTTATGTAGTCATTCAGACTTAAACATAGTCACAAAGATTTCAATGTAGTCACACAGACTTCAATGTAATAGGCACACAGTCTATATTTAAGACACACAGTCTTAGTATAAGAACCACAGTCTTAGAAGATAAAGACACACAGTCTTAGAAGATAAAGACACACAGTCTTAGAAGATGAAGACACACAGTCTTAGTTGAAGACACACAGTCTTAGTTGATGACACACAGTCTTTGATCAGGCAACACATGCTTGTAAGAAGCCACGTAGGCTTATATTCATGATAAGCGTGACAGAATGTCCGCTACCACGTTTCCTTTACCTGGAATATGCTGCACTTCGAACTGAAAGTCCTGGAATTCACCGACTTACTTGTGTTTAAACAACGTAAGGGTGCGTGATCTGTGCGGAGTACGAATGTTCTGCCTAACAGGTACCTGGCCAACTTGGTTACTGCCCAAACAACTGCCAAGCACTCTCTTTTTACGGTGCTGTATCGTTGTTCTGCTGAAGACAACTTTCTACTGACGTACATAACGGGATGTAGAATGCCCTGTGATTCCTGTGCTAGGCATCCCCCGATAGCAACAGCAGATGCATCAGTAGCTAGTATGAATTCCTTCTGACATTCAGGTAGACGCAGGATCGGTTCCTCAGCAAACGCCTTCTTTATCTTCTTATCTTCTGCAGCGATATTTCACAGTCATGTGACCATCTGATCACATTGGGTGTCTGGTCAGGTTTGTGAGTGGCTCAGTCATCTCCGCAAAATCTGCTATAAATCTTCGATAGAAGTTGCAGAGTCCTAATAAACTACGGACCTGTCTCTTGGTTGTTGGCTGACGAAGATTCATAATCCGTTGTCGTAGTTCAGGTTGCGGTTTCAGTGAGTGTCCTCCAATTACATATCCTAGAAAGGAAATGTTCTTGCAACCAATCTCCACTTTAGATAGTCTCACGGTTAAACCATTTCTCCTCAATGTATCTAGAACCATTTCTAGATGTTGTAGGTGATCTGACCAAGTAATGTCATGAATGCAGATGTCGTCTAGGTAGCACAGTACATGGGGTAGATTATTGCAATACCTTTCTCATCATTCTGCTGAACATTGCTGGTGCGTTGACTAGCCCGAAACTCATGACATTAAATTGAAATAAACCAAAAGGACTACTAAACGCTGTAAGTGGTTTAGCTTTATCTACCAAAGGTATCTGCCAATACCCACGGGTCAGGTCTAGCTTTTTAAAAACTGCTGCGTCTTCCATTTGAGGTAACAAGTCTTCAGGATTGGGTAATGGTTCCGAATCAAGCACAGTAACTTTGTTAAGCTTCCTGTAGTCAACACATATTCTTACTGCGCCTGATTTTTTCCTAACTACCACCATAGGTGCTGTGTAAGGTGACTCTGTTGGTGATATAATGTCTAATTTCAGCATCAACTGAATCTCTTCTTCCACTTCCTTCATATACCCTAAAGGTACTGGATACGGTTTCTGTTTCACCGGTTCAGAGTCTTTGAGAATGATGTCGTGTTTAATTGCTGCAGTTCTCCCTGGTACATCCGTCAATATATCATCATATCTAGAAAGTACTTTCTTCACTTGCTTATTCCTCTAAATCTTTCTTAGAAAAGTTGATACAAGCTTGCAGTGCCTTTCCCTGTGACAATGTGTATAGATGACTTCCCCACTGAGTTTTAGGTATTTCTGTAGCTTGAGCCATGTACTTCAAATCTCGCCAAATATGCATCCATTTGATCCACGTTCTCATTAAAAGGTGGCAACTTTGGTTTCCATACAGGTTTTATATGCTCTTTAAGTTCTCCTTTCGTCTCCCTAAGCTCCAACTCTCTTACTCTCAATTTGTGTATTTCTACATCAGCTTCTTTCTCTTTAGCTCTCACTTTCCTCTCTTTAGCTCTTTCATCTCGATCTTTGTCTTCTCTTTTTTTTTTACCCACTCTTGTAAAGCGGTTCCAGTCAATCCCATCTCTTTTCCAGCGGCTATTATCTGTGATAATTTGTCTGCCATTCTTGTTTATGTGTGTAGCATCAAATATAAACAAAACAAATTATTTTATCACTCTGTTTGACCTAGTTTCGTCTCGGCTGATTGACTTAGTTTTTTTTCTCCCGCCGTTACACGTGAGCGCACACACTTCACGGCCTTCTTGGTCCTTGACCTTTTCACAATGGCAAACCGCAGTTCTGCCTGTCTTCCAAGACTAAGTCGAGTAACTAGATAAACGAGCCTCCAAAATATGTCACAGCTTTCCTATTATATAACTATCTACTTATAACTCGATAGAATCTACCTTAAGTCTCTATACGTCTCTATGTGTCCCTTGATCAGCTGTAGTTAACGAAATAAAACAATTAAATCACTAGATCAAACACATAAACTTTAATGATCTTTACGGCATATCACACAAGCTGGGCTCTGTCTAATCACCCTCTGAGAACAAACACACGTCAATCTATATTTAATCATGTTTATTTAGGCAACCGTTTACCGGGTAGCCAACTAAAGAGACTTCATTTTAGGGGTGTGGCTGGGTGATAGTGTAAAACAGTGATGCCCAAAATACGGCCCTCGGGCCAGATCCGGCTCGCGACGTCGTTCCATCCGGCCCGCCGAAACGTCAGCACAGAGCTTAGAAAATCTTCCCCCTTCCGAAAATAAAAGATGAAAATGTATTTTTCCCTATGTTAGGACAGTCACGCTTTCATAGATAGATTGGTACCATGACCTTTTAAACTTCAATTTGAAATCTTCCTGGAAAAGTGAACGACCTTTACTTTTTTTTTAGGAACATGATAGTGAGTCAACATATTTGTTTGATAAGATACTGTGGATGTTTTAAAAAACAAAAACATAATGAAACAGGCATATCTGGTACCGCTTAACTCTTGGTATTTACAGTATAAGCAGCAATATTGCAATAATAGAGGAGTTAATAGCTATAAGGAGGATGCATGGGACCATCACGCAAAGACCTGTTCAAAAAGGTTTCAACCATCATAAAGGATATTTTTCTTTTGAGAAAGTTATGAGAGTGGCTTCTGATGGCGCCAGAAGTATCTTATCTTATATAATACAGACGTTACTTCAAAAAAGAAGATGATTACGTCCTACGCGTCATGCATTTAGTCATGCATATTAACCAATGACTTAAATTAAAAGTATGGTTGGATTCCACTGTGGACTGGAAGCAAGAGTTATTAGAAAGGTTGTCGAGTCAAATGGAACCAAGTGTCTGCAGCTTCATTGCTTTATTCACCAACTAAACCTCTGTGACAAGGGTTTAAACCTGGAGCATATGATAAGGTACTAAAACGTTTTTTTTTTTAAATCAATATTTGAGACAGAGCATTCAAAGCAAGTATCTCAACTGAACTACCACACAAAGTTGTGGGATTTGGCTATTTGATGAGACATTACATCACATCGGAATGAACTCAATATCAAACTACAAGTTGATTTCTCTTAGCATGTCTTATGCTGACATTGCAGCTCTTCATTCAGCATGGGAAGGGGTGCATCTTTTCAAGTTCTAGCCTGTACCGCTCTACAAAAATACAAGCAGCTTAATATGTCTATCCCAAAAAGATAAAAAAAAAACGATCTAATTTCTGAGGCCAATGAAGGATTATTCACTGAAAGATTTATCGATTTTCACATTTTTAAAGAATGAAATAAGTCTTTTCGAAAATCCATTAGCGGCTGATGTGTCAAGAGCCCTGTCATCCCTGTAACTGGAACTGATTGACTTACAAAGCCAGACATCACTTCTTGATACATTTTTAACCATGCAGACAATTGATTTCTACTCCGTGGTGCCTGCAGAAACTTGTCTAAATCCCCCGAAACAAGAGTTAAGGATGGTCACCTTGTTTACAAGCACAAACTTTTTCAGTGATGAAACAGGCGAAACCAATATTAAATCCTCGTATTACGGACGAGAGTCTGGATTCAGTGCTCTGACTTAGTGTCTCATCTATGCAGCCGGATATTCAGAAGTATGTTTTCGAATAAATTTCTAACAAGCAATTAATGTGTGAATAATTACATAAAAATGATTTCAAGTCAATGTTCTTTCTTTCTTTTTTATTTGATCATTTCGGTGGTGTGGCCCGCGACACGAGTGTTAAAAATTAAAATGGCCCACGGACCGAATTAGGTTGGGCATCACTGGTCTAAAATGTGAAAATGTCCGGCTTTCAATTGTTGTATAGTACAAAGCCAAATTATAACGCCATCTAAATCAATCCTTTACATCTTCTTCTTTAATCACTTAAACTCACTCACTAATGATGAATTGAATGGGAGATGGGTTTTGAATTATAATCATTTGTGTGACCAGAAATACACAAATCATTTAGAGAACAGAAATAGTGCATTCTACGTGGATTCTTAGAACGCCCATACGTCCACCTAATCTAATCCTAATTCTAACTCTAATTTAGCCGGACATCTTTTAAACAAATATCCATATAATAAAGTACCAAAATCAGTCTCAAGTCTTACGTAACAATCTCTTGTTTACTTCTACTCTAATGAACTGGGTTGCTATAAGAATACTTCTTATCTGATGTTATAAATTACATACGTTTCTCAAAAAGATAATTACGTCCTAATCGAATACATTTGTTAATCTAGTCACGCGTGTTAATTAGGAACTTAAACTCTCAGGTTTTTGGTTTTCCTGGCTGATTCAGGCAATCTATTTTATGCTCTAATGGCACTATGGAGAAGAAGTACTTGCAAAAATTTGTTCTAGTATATAGGATAAGAAATGTACCTTTATCGTTGTGTCTGAGTTTCTTTTTTATTGAGTTGTATTTTTGCATTTGTAAGTTATGGTTCAATGTATTATTGCTACTATATTGTCATTCTTCTGTGCTAAAGTGTCTATAAATTGCGTGAATTGACTATTGGCGTTACTCTAGTCAGATCTGAATATTTGTTTGCTATAAATCTCGAGGCCGCGTCTGTTCTTCTTCTTCTTCTTCTTCATCGTTCTCATTGTTATGTTGGAGTGTTCATATGACTAGACCAATACATGAGATGAACTGCGCAGTGGTTTCCAAATCAGGGAGCTCTCCATATAGTTTTCTTTCTATTGGGGTGATTTGGGGCCAATGTCTTATACGGGCCTCTTGGTAGAGAGAGCAGTTTTGGAGGACGTGGTCGGCATTTTCTGGTGATACTCCACATGGGCAGATTTCACTGGTTCCAATTTTGAGCTTCCGGAACATGTGTTGTCGCATTCTGTTGTGTCCGGTCCTGAGTCGAAAGATTAGACGTTGGTCTTGTCGGGATAGCTTATAGTAAGCATCATCTTTCTTGTGATTTGGATGGGAGCTTGTCCATTTCTCATTTATTTTATCTACAATTAATTTCTTCATTTCTTATGGATAGAGTGCAGAGTTTACTTGTGAGTTTGTTCTCCCACTCTTGGCGAGTGTGTCAGCCTTCTCATTTCCTGCTAGTTGTATGTGAGCTGGTATCCATTGAATAACAGTTTTTTGCTGTTGTGGTTGAGCTTTGTGAGTGCTGTTCTGAGGTTTTTAATATAACGCGTCTGTTCGAATGTCTTCATGTTTTCTTCAGTTGAAGGTTTGCAAAATGTTTTACGTTCGTATGTTCTTTCAGATTTGAAGATAATTTTATCCGAGCTCAAACATCCAGCAGGTCAACGCAGGATGGCAGTGGGCAGGGTATAAACCAAGGACCAATGGGACCTTTCGAATGACAGTCGAGTGTGCATACCACACGCCCAGGCAGCCAACCCAAACAAAGGACGCATATTGAGATATTCTAATATTCACATATACTGATGTCACATAAATTAAATACCCGATTTGAAATTCTGAACTCGGAATAAGAAAAAGGGAAAACATAACATAATCTGAATATTCTGAATGAACTTGTTTGACATCTTGATTAAGTTGCCAGCTTTGAAGGACGTGGTCAGCATTCTCTAGATTAGTGTTTCCGAAACTGTGTTCCGCAGAACTGTAGGGTTCCGCGAGGCCTGAATAGGTGTTCCGCGGACTACTAGAATAATTAACTAGTAGGCCTGTTGTTACGGCGCCTTCGATATATCACGAAAGTCACGGTTGTTACCGGTCGTTGACTTGTAGCACCAGACTGCTGGAAGACAACTAAACCGTTGTTAGGCGTAATGCATCTTAACTTAAAAACTTCAAATAACTTGAATAACTTCCTTTTGTGAACAAACTAAATAACATTTTAATTATAATATAAACAAAATCAACTTGTGATTAATGAAATAGATGTAGTAGCCTTAAGTAATAATTCATATTTCTTAACAAGATCTAACTCACTACAATAAATCAACCGTTCAGTCTTCCGTTCTGGAGTCGTCTGTCCTAACTAAGACCAAATGACGTCAATGCCACCTATATTGCATCATTCACAACCGCTAACCTCTCCCCACCCTTACCATATAAATACACACACACAAACACACCTTAACAAGGCCACCACGTGAATAGAAAAAATAAGCGAAGTGCTCAGCTAAATACTCAGAACGTGCGAAGTGTTCCTTTAAGGCAGGGGTCTCAAACTCATATCAGCATGTGGGCCGCAGTGGGAAGTAACAACCAGTCAGCGGGCCGCACCACGAAAAGAGTATGTTTTTCCATTAAATTTTACGAACACTGCAGTTAAATGCTAAAATAAAGTTTTTATAATTATTAATTACATTTACTGCAGTTAGCTCGTCACTCATGTTTCTGTCCACTAATCTGAGAGCATTTGGCAGAGACCAGACCATCGACGTTAGGCATGCAGTCGCGTGTAGTGGCAAGCCGCAAGGATGCTCTCAGATGCTCATCAGTCAGTCTTGATCGTAATGCTGTTTTGTTGATCTTCATTCTGGAGAAAAACTGTTCGCAAACGTACGTACTCCCAAACATCGCTAGAATTCTAGCAGCTGCGCAGAATAAGTTTGGAAGCTTCTCTCTGGGAAGAAACTGGTAGAAAATCTGAAACGCCAACATCAGCGTATTTTTGCTTCAGAACAGTGTCACACTGCAGGTCCAGTAGATCCATCTGGACTTCCTCTGGAACGTTTTTCACGTCAACTGCGATACAGCAACTCTCCGTATTCCGTTTCTAAATCAGCTAGACATGACACAAACTGTCTGTGGTTGAGACCCCGTGCACGTATGAAGTTCACCGTCTTTACGACAACATCCATCACGTTCTTCATTTGTAGACTTTTGCCACAGAGTGCATTCTTGGTGCTGAATGCAATGTATGGCTGCAAAAGGTCCCGCCAAGGTGAGCTGATTCCGTTTCTCTACCATTAATCCAACAACACCAACCTTCTCTGAACACATTGCTGGTGCACCGTCCGTAGCCACTGAAACAAGTTTTTCTCACGGTAGCCCACAGCTGACAATACAAGCTTCCAAATCTTGAAACACGTCTCGTCCAGTCGTCTTTCCTTTCATGGGTAGTAAGTCCAATAGCTCTTCAACAATGTTCAAGTTTTCGTCGACCCCACGAATAAATACAGCACAGTATGCGGTGTCTGTTACACCAGTAGACTCGTCCAGTGCAATGGAATATGCTACAAAGTCTTTTGCAGCGGCAATCAGTTGCTGTTGAACATTTGTCGCTGACTCGCTAGCGGCCAGCGGTTAGAATCAGGCCACCGTTCACCCAGTTTCTTCTGAAAGCCTAAGCGGTCGGTGGGCGACAGTGACACCTCATTTACTGATTTGTGGAGTTGTAAATCATTTCACGGCTGATATGTGGTCATTGTAAATTTTATCTATTTTTTTTTTTAATTTGCGGAAGTGTCCGCGGGCCACACAAAATAGTTTCGCGGGGTCACTTGTGGCCCGCGTGCCACGTGTTTGAGACCCCTGCTTTAAGGAAACAGTTTGTGAAACACTGCTCTAGTGACACACGTTTAGTTGCTCATGCTATAGCGCCGACTTTTATCTAGGTTTGCTCTCAGTGGACAGTGACTTGAAATACCCTCCCGTCTTAAAAATTAGTATATGAAAAAGAAAATATAAAAAATACTTTTAGAAAAAACTGTACAAACTTTTTACCAGACAGACAGAGAGAGTTGATATACGCTTAGTAAAAAAATGTGTGGCCGCCTGTTCGAGTGATATGCGTTTTAATGCTAGTCGTCAATGACGTCATCCCCTGATGTCACGCATGAGGTTTGGTCTGGAATGAATTATCTTCATTTCAAAATAAGTGTACGAAACTTGAAAAAAACAAAACTTTAAATTGGGAGATCACTTACACAATCAACCTGTCTTTACACAGCTTAGATCAACTCACTCTGTCTGGTCTAAAGTTTAACACGTTATTTCTCCCATACCCATTCTTGGATCATGCTTAAATTTTGCACAATTATAACAAAAAAAATTAACCAATTAATCAATTTTTAAGTACTGGTAATTAAATATTTTGTTTAATGCCAACAAAGGAAATTAATCATTTAACAGTCACAGATATGCTAAATATGTAGGGTTTCGTCCCCATAGATAATTGTACACGTTATTTCTCCCACATCTATTTTCGGATCAAGTTGAAACTTTAAAGATTATTTTTTTTTGTACCTAAAAAAACATGAATCAATTAAAAGTTAACCAATTGTAAACAAACAACATTTAGTCACGTGATTTTATTGATAAAACAACGGAAAAAAACTGTCACGTGGCAACCAACATGAATTAAACACGAGATCGTTAATTATATAGAAGAGATAGAAAACCACGTGGCTAAATGTTGTTTGTTTACGATTCGTGAATGAGGTCCATTATATATTGGTTATCAATTATTTTGATATGGAAAAATTAAAATAGCTTCTACAATATTGAAATTTATTGTTGCGAAGGTGGAGTTCTTCCTCCTATAAAAGTTTTTTTTTTTTTTAAAGTATTTCTATATTTTGCCTTTTTCTTGTTCCTATTCGTGTCCAGATTGTGTATCCAGTACTTCTGAAAGACCTTTTTGTTCCAGGTTATTTGCATTGCTGGATAAGAGTAAGATCATTCAAAAATCTATTCAGAAAAGCAACAAGTACACTACAAAATTATATTTCTGTTTTTTTTTTTAATTTTTTTAAATTAGATTTTAGATCTATATCTAGACTTAGCTATCGCAATGGCTTGTTCAATTAAATGAATCATCTGAACATGTTAAGAGGTGGGAAAGTTAACAACGTTCACACATTCTACATTCGTAAAATGTTTTATATGTTTCGGGTGTTCCCTCAGGAGTTGAAGATAATTAATTGCTAGTCCAAACCTCCCGCAGGACGACGGGGGATGGGAGCGGGCAGGGTTTGAACCCGGGACCCTCGATGAATCTGAACGACAGTCCAGCGTGCAAACCGCACGACCAGGCAGCCATCCTCGACCAGGCAGCCATTCAAACAATGAATGACAATTGATCTATATTTGTTATGATAGTATTCCTTCTTATTTAGATCGATCTAAAATTACTTAATTCGAGATCATCTAAAATTTAGAGCATTTAAAGTTTAAAAAAGAAAAAGCGAAGACCAGAAAGTGAGGACTTAAAATTATAAATGATGGCTCCCCATGTCTTAGAAGACAATGGATGCTCCCATTAGATCTATAAAAAAAGATGACTTCCGCAACACGTTTTTATTATTGACGTCTGAAACTAACATGACTAGCTAGCTCTATTGACTATTAGACTTTAATTTACAGTCTGGTATATAGACGCTAGATATTTCATCACGGTAATCTAGATCTTTATAGTTACTAGATCTAGAATCTACTCTAGTATTTTCTGAATTATTCATAAATTTCATACATTTATAAATCGATGGCGATGAAGACCACAGCCCAGGTACACTCACTCAGCCGCGAGTGGTACAGTGTAAGTCAGTGTAACTGACTGTAATGAGTGTAAGTTCAATATAAGTTCAAAAGTTGTAAGTTACTAGAGTAGTTAATGCTATTCGGACACCTATAGGCCCAAATTTGAAAGTTTAACTTTGACAGCGCATTTTTTTACAATGGTTTGACATAGAAAAGAAAATGACGTATATCAAAATCTTCTTTACTTAAACTTAAAGGAGAATAAGGATGACTACTTATATTTGTTCCCCTAACCTATATTTGTTATTATATTTAAGGTCAAAGAGGCTGTGTGTTTTCATTTAATTCGGACACATTTGACCCACATTATTTGATTCCGGACACCATAATTTATTTCGGACAATCTCTATATTTAGGCATCAATAAACTCAGATTTTAATTCTATATTAACATTAACTAAATTTTAAGATCCCCAGGCATAGCCCCTCACATGAAATCATTACGATGTTTTCAAACTATGCATAAATACGAACACAAAAAATAAAAATATGATCACACTTATTCTACCAAAATTAGGTCACTGGAATAGTGATTTCTGCACCGACTTCTGGAATTATTTTATGTTTGTTTATTTTATGTGTGTTGAATGTTTGGGGTTTTGCATGATTAGATGTGTGTTGAATGTTTATGTTTTTTTGTTTATTAATTTAATAAATTTTCATCCGAATAACATAGGAAAAAACAACAATCTGACTAACAAATTTGAAATTCGTTTTTCTTACATAAAAAGACAGGTAAATGGAAGGAAATTGGGTCAGAATCATTGGAAAATGGAATAGCACATTATACAGCGCGCTATTTTTATAATACATATTAAAATAATTATTTAATGACCACAAAAAACAGCGAATGTCCGAATTCATGTAATGTCCGAAATAAATAAACTACTATAGTAACTACAGTGACTCACAGTGACAGTCTGAGTTAAGTTAAGAGTCAGAGACAGTCTCTTACTCACACTCATCACTGACGACACTGACATCAGTGAATAACACTTACAGTACAGTGAGTCACAGTCACAGATTAAGAGTTCAGTCTCACAGTAACTCACACACCCACGCCAACACTAGTCTATGATATAGATCTAGATAGAATCTATAAGTCTATATTCTATATATCTAAACTAAGGTGTGTTTCTCCATACAAGATCCTCTGGAAAACTATTTAATGTATCAAGGCTGCGGGCAAAAACCAAGGTTAGGAAGCTACTCGTCAGGGAACTCCTGTATGCTGATGATGCAGCTATTGTGGCTGATTCTGATATTCAGCTACAGTCCATGGTTGACAAACTATCTGCTGCTTGCCAGAAGTTCGGCTTAAACATCAGTCAAAGCAAGACTAAGATACTTGTCCAAAACACAAACACTGCACCTCAAGTAAGCATTAATGGCCAACCACTAGAAGTTGTTGATCACTTTTGTTACCTTGGCTCCATCATATCCAACAACACTCTACTGGATAAAGACATAAACAACAGGATAGCCAAGGCAATGGCCACCATGTCACGGTTGCAGAAAAGAGTCTGGGACAACATATTGCTGACTAGCAGTACCAAAGCCCTAGTCTACCGGACCTGTGTGTTGAGCACCTTGCTGTACGGAAGTGAAACATGGTCAATCTACTCATGGCAGGAAAAAAAGCTGAATGTCTTCCACCTCCGATGCCTAAGGCGGATCTTTAAAATAAGGTGGCAAGATAAGATAACCAATGAGGAAGTGCTACATAGAGCAGGATGCCAGGACATCCGCTCTGTTATCAGCAGCAGACGCCTTGGCTGGCTTGGCCACGTTCGTAGAATGCCAGTAGGTCGACTTCCACAGGACATCCTGTATGGCGATCTAATAGAAGGCAGGAGAGCCGCTGGTCGCCCACTTTTACGTTATACGGATGTATGCAAACGCGATATGAAGCTCTTCAAAATCGACACTGGCAACTGGGAAGAGGTGGCACTGGACAGATCCACATGGAGAGAGAGCATAAAGGAAGGGTCACAGATTGCAGATGTCATACACAACAGAAGCAGAAAGAAGGGTGAAAATGCAATGGCGCCTGGTGATTATATATGCCCAACCTGCGATCGCAGCTGTGTATCAAGGATTGGCCTCTTTAGTCACACAAGAAGTTGCAAAGGGAAAAGATAGTCTCTCGAGACGTAAAATGCCACACAGATATTCTATATATATAGAAATCTAGATCAATGTGGTCCCTACTACTTAGTACTAGATCTAGGTATTCTAGTATTACAATAACACTTAGTAAGAAAGTGAAAGTGCTGCCTGTAAAGTGTAATGCTGTATTGTTGCATGATGTAGAATCTTAATGCATCTAGAAATTTAGTCTGACCTATGACTAAGTCTGTATGATTTATGACATTATGTATAATCTATATGATGATCACATTATATTATCACATATATGATGTCCTGATAACTAGGTTTATCACTACATCTATATCCTATAGATCTAGTCAATAGAGTCTGAATAAACTCATTGCTTCGAAATGCCTGCAACAGTATTCATGATAGTCAATGTGACAATAATATGATTCATAAAGACATCTAGATCTAACTACGTCTATAACAGTTAAGATTACTGAGAATTCTTTGATATGACTTGAATCAATCTAGATCTTTAATTAAGTCTATAACAATAAAGATTACTATGATAACTTTGATATGACTTGAATC
This sequence comes from Biomphalaria glabrata, assembly GCF_947242115.1. Classification (NCBI taxonomy): domain Eukaryota; kingdom Metazoa; phylum Mollusca; class Gastropoda; family Planorbidae; genus Biomphalaria; species Biomphalaria glabrata. The sequence continues at coordinate 373,732 of NC_074727.1, read as the reverse complement.
TATCTAGATCTTTAACTTAAGTAGTCTTATTCTTAGTCTCAGAATCAGAGAATGGCTGTCAACTGTCTTTGTTGTTGTCACCTTCTCCTTTCAGCTTCTTCAGAGAGTATGCTTTTCAAGAACAAGAATCATGAGTCTATAATATTCTTAAAATACCGTTGCTTTAAATTTAGTATGTAGTTTAGAGTTTAGTAAAATCTTTCCATTCAGATGTCTCTTTAGCTTTTTATCTCTATGCCGAAACTCTAAGTTGTTGTAGATCTGTCGCTATATCTTCAATCCATTTTATTTATGTTCTGCCCTTTGTTTTTTGTTGGTATATATATACTTTTTTCGCTCCTCTGTTCTCTGACATTCTTTTGGGCAAATCTTCCCAATGTAATCTGATCTTTTTTATACATTTTTCTAAGGATTTGTTATCTCCAAGTATTTAGCAGAGTTTCTGTAGTTTTTGTCAGTGCCCAGGTCTCACTTGCATACATGGCTACTGGTCTTATGATGTTTATATATACTTTTTTTTTCTTTTCATTGATATACACTTTACTTTTGCTTCTAATATGTGCTGGGTGCTATAAAATGCTAGTAGCCTGCTGCTAGTCATTCCTTTTATTTCAGCCAATAGGCTATTTTAAGATCTGCTTAGCAAAGGAAGTTTTATTATTATTCTCCTGGTTCTGCAACTCTTAATAATGAACCCATTAGTTTATTTTTTCCAATACATTCTTAGACAATGATCTTTGTCTTAAAAAAAATAAAAGTATCATAAGGTTCCCTTTGATTCTCCAGACCATCACACTAATGAAATAACACAATAATTTTCTGGCAGAATGATCTCCACCTAACAAACCAAACTATGTCAGTGACATTACTTTAGCAGACGGTGCTACTGTTTGTCAACATCACTTGTTTTTTTATTTAGCATGTGAGGCTACTGAAAAACAAATCTTCTCTCAATATTTTTTGGAAATAAATTTATTTGTTTGGTTTTATATATTGTAATGACTGATTCTCTCCAACAGGCCTTCTGTAAAACACAGATCAACACAACACATCCAACTCAAGAACTTGACAACAAGAGTTCCAAAATAATGTGGTTCTTAATAACAAACAAATCACATCCAATACTACACAATTGGCTACAGGATACACTGGCTAAAAATGCTTTACTAAACTCTAAATTGCTGTACTGCCATACTAAACTCTCTACCTATTCTGGACTCATACTGCTTCACTTGAGAATTCACTATCCCCTGTCATCATCTCTTGCAATTCTTAGGAGGTTTGTGTTAGGATGTAATAAATTTTCAAATCTGAAGGAATATCAGAAACATGTAAAAGCAACAAACAGCATGATCAATGATCACATGAACAGGCAGGCATTCATCTGCATTACTAGTATCTAATTCAATAGATATATATATATATATTTATATATATAGATTTATATACTAATATTTAATTATTGTGCTTTGTAGCCTAGATATAGCCTAGGTATTGTGCTGTATACTGTGAAATATATGTACTGTATAGCCATATAGTGCTACAGAATGTAAAATATAGCCTAGAAATTGCACTATAAATTTAGTTTTTGATAGAGTTACATGAGTTTATTTGAATATATGATTAGTTAAAATTAAGTGACCATGTATTCTCTGACCCAGTTTCTAGAGTCAATAGCTTGCCTTATTTTCTGTCAGTAATAAACATAAATATAAATAAGTTGACACTTGAGTTAACTTGAAGATTTCTCCTTGATTTCCTTCCCTTAAGTATACTGCACTATTCAACACATTCAGAGAGGAAGCAGCAGCACAAACTTCACAATTTTTGAGTCTTTCTGTTTTGTTGTTGTCATGTTCTCCACTGTTGGATATGGAGAATTTTCTCCTGACATTTGGCTGGGCCAACTTTTTATGATTCTAACCATTACCCTGGCCTTTGTTTTTATACCTAGCCATGTAATCATACTCAAGTCTCCCAATCTAGCTAAGTAAAGGGATACTTTACTTTACTACAAATATTCCAATGGAACTTAAACATTTTAACTCATTTCTTCTAACTGGTTCATTGTTATAAATCCATTCTAGATTCAAGGAATTTTAGCCACATACATGGAAAGAGTTAACTGTGGTGGAGACTACAGTTAGGGTCTAACTAAGATCAAGAAGCATGTGATTGTCTGTTCTACAACATTATCTCTTGACAGCCTGATAGACTTCCTGAATGAGTTTTATGGTAATCCTAACTTAGAGGTGAGGCCATTGCTTAAATATAGGACCATTAATAGCACTTTAAAAGAGTTGTACTTTAAGCCTCTTATAAAATAACAAAACTACTACAGATTTGATGAGGTAACCTCAGCTTGGGAGTCATTTTACAGAAGATTGAATCATATCAACTTGCAAAGAGATATGTGGCTAAATTTTTTAAAATTGAATAACAAAATAGTTTAATTTTGTCAGCTATTTCGCTTTGATTCTCATGGCATAGAACTTATAACAAAACAAACACAAATGAATAGTTAGACTACCACATGATAAAGAAAGGCTTGAGGTAAGTAATCTTTAATCATGGGTTATGTTGGCAAATGACATGCAGGTTTTTTTTCGTCTTTCTCCCACAAAACTTCAGAGGCCTCTAGGATATGGCAGGGTTGCAGGTGGTCATGACTTCCACAGTATGATGTGGAGGGTTATAAGGGAAAACCTGCACAATCTATTCACCCTAACACAAAAAACTTCCCACAAGCCTCAGCTGAAGGCACGGTGGCTGAGCGGTAACGTCTAGTAATGTGCTTCTCCAGTTCCGCCGTATGGTAACGTGGTTGATTTGATTTTCTGTTTTATTGTCTGGTGAAACCCATGTCACTTTGTGGCATTTTTTGTGGGGGAAAATGCTGCCTCCTATAACTAATTCATTAAATGTGAAGAAGTCTGCAAACATTTCTCCATTTTCATTTATGATGCCAAGTCCCAGGGTGCCCATACTTTTCTCTCTCTCTCTGTGTCACTTCCCACTTTGGCATTCGAGTCTCCCATGAAGATCAAAACATTTTGTCAACTATACTTTGCAGTTGGTCATAAAATGTATTTTTGTCGGTATCACTTGCAAGGTTGGTGGGAGCATAGCACATAATGATATGAACATTTTTGAACTTAGACAAAAATTTTGCTCTAATTATTCGTTCTGAAACTGAGACTTTTGAAAGCTTCCTTGTTTAGTAGTAGTGCTACACCATTTTCATGTAAGTCATCTTCTTTTTCCTTTCCAGAGAAGAGAAGGGTTTCTCCTAATTGCAGTCTTGTTTCACCGAATGTGTTCCATCGAACTTCACTCATTCCCAGGATCTGTAGTTTGTAGTTGGCCATTTCCTTTGCAATTTGTGCACATCTACCTGGTTCTAGTAAAGTACGGACATTCCATGTTCCCAAGTTAAATGCTGCCTTCTGAATAAGGAAGTGTTTCTTTTTCATTGGTTTAAGTAGAGTGGTCGGCCTCACAGGATTCGTTAGACTTTCCCTGCATAGCTTCATAAGTCTCCTTTGTGGAGCTCTACTTTCGCCTCTGACAATGTTTAGTGTTTGTGTTTTTGTTCTGGTTTCTATAACACTATTTTTTCAATGGACAGGTTGTTAGCCTATCAAACAATACCTGTGTCCCGGGAAGGGGGATGCACCTTTTGTCTGGCCTCTTTCCTAGCAGACCTGTCTGGCTTGGTAGTACCTGCCAGGAGTGATGAGCTCCCGCCGGTATAGCTCTGAGGGTCATTGAGGCACTCAAGCTGTCACACCACGGCAAGGTATGTGCATCAGGTGTGCATCTAGCGCGTCAGATATTTACACAGTTAAAACCAACCTGGAAATCTCCTCACATCTCAAACAAGACTAAACTAAGAATCTTTAACTCTAATGTCAAGGCTGTCCTACTGTATGGTTCTGAAACATGGAGAACAACTGAAGCCACAACAAAAAAAAAATACAGACCTTCATCAACAGATGCCTGAGAAATATCCTAAAAAATACACTGGTATGACAAATTAGAAAACACCAAACTGTGGGAGATGAGTGGACAGAAAAATATAGAAGTGCCGATCTTAGAGAGGAAGTGGAGATGGATTGGTCACACCCTTAGAAAAGATACCAGCAACAGAGCTAGGCAGGCCTTAGAGTGGAACCCCCAGGGAGCAAGACTCAGAGGATGACCAAAAAGAACATGGCGACGCAGTGTACTTGAAGAAGCAGAGAAGACCGGTAAGAGTTGGGAAACCATTAAAAAACTAGCAAGAGACCGTGGAGAGTGGCATGTTTTTGTCGAGGCCCTATGTTCCATGAGGAACTCAAAGGAGTGATGATGATGATGGAAACTGAGCATCACTAGTCTTTGCCAAACTCACAACAAACATTTTTCAAAGACATGAAACAGCTGGGACTAAGGGTTAGATTATGTCAGGGTAGACAAAATCATAGGCAAATACAATAAGTTCTTAGCAACTTGAAATATGGTGTCTAAATGTAGCCTTCTTTATTTCATTGTTGTAATGACCAAATGATGACAGACAATTAATGCGTGTATATTCCGCATTCCACATTTTTCATTCCAACAAGGACATCTGTACAATAAAGTCTCTATTTTCATATTTATATATATATATTTTTAATATTTTTTTTCAGATTAACAATTGACATCCCCCCATGACAATGTCATCAGGTTTTGGCAAAACAAACTTTCACATCAGGCTAGAACCAAGATCTTTGTGCTGCTTAGAATGGGGAAATTGGGAAAGGTAAACTTAGATCTTAGTTGTTATTTTGAAAAATTCAATTTTTCTTAGCACTCTCATAATATAACATACCCTTGGTGAAGCAAAATCAAATTTGCTGCCTTGCAGGATGTGGAGGGATCTACAAAGGGTTAGAGCAGCTTACACAAAAATAAAAGGCAGCTATTGATAGAGGCAAAAGGCTCACTCCCCCAGACGGTTGTGCGCAGGGCTAACAACCCTGTCATATAAAATGAATACTCTGACGAAAGCTTCAATTTTTCTAAGCACACTTATAATATAACCTTATGTCTCTCACAACATACTTTATGGCCAAGATAATTAGGATGTATTAGAATGCATACTCCAACATACTCTGTCTAATAAAGATAGAGAAATTCTGGATTTGTAGGGCATAAGATAGTACAGTAAGAATGCAAATATAAATAATATGTCAAATAATAGTAGGTCTAAAAAAATACTGTAAAATAACAAAACATGTTTTTCCTGCTAACAATGTGTCATATACTGGTTCATACAAATAACAAACCCCCAACCTATAAAAGGCACTGACGACATAATAACAGAAAATCTTAAAAAGGCTGAAACCTTCAATAAATATTTTGCCAGCATTAACAAGTCAAAGCCAAGAAAACAACTGGACCAGGCCTTCAGTAATATCTTAAAGAAAGAAGAAAAAGCTCCAACAGTCAACTGTCAGATCTTTGACACTCCCTTCACTCTACATGAGCTCAATACTGCCCTAAAAAGCCTCAAGTCAAGAAAATCCCCTGGACCCGATAAAATAACAAATGAAATGATTCGGGGACTAGGACCACAGGCACAAAACTGTATACTTAACTTTATCAACCATACATGGAAAACTGGAGACATACCACAGGAATGGAGAACCGCAAACATAATACCCATTTTAAAGAAAAATAAACCACCTGGAGACTCAAAAAGTTATAGACCAATATCTCTAACATCCAACATTGGCAAAATGGCAGAAAAAATTATCAATAACCGACTTTATTGGTGGCTAGAAAGTACTTGCTCACTCCACAATGCACAAGCTGGCTTCAGGAAAGCAAGTAGAACAGAAGACCACCTCTTTCATTTTATCCAGGACACAGTGGAAGGGTTTCATGAAAACAAGCACACTACAGCAGTATTTATAGATTTGCAGCAAGCCTATGATAAAGTGTGGAGAAAAGGTCTATTTTTGAAGATGAAAAAAATGGGCATCCATGGAAAAATGTACAGCTGGATCAGGGCATTCTTAAAAAACAGAACCATTCAAACCCGACTCGAAGGTGCCATCTCTAGTAAAAAAAGTTTGGAAGAAGTACTACCACAAGGTTCAGCCCTTAGCTGCACTCTCTTTCTAATCTTCATGAATGACCTCCCGGACTTCATTTCGGTCAATAAGGCACTTTATGCAGATGACCTTTTAATTTGGACTACAGAGAAACATCCAGTGCTGACTAGATCCAAACTAAATAGAGCCCTCACAACTATCTCCACATATTCAAAATTATGGAAAATGGAAATACTGAAAAGAAAAGTCAGTTTATTCAATCTTTAGCCACAGCAACAAAACAGCAAAAAGAAACTACATCCTAAAAATAGACTCTCAGCCAATAAATAAAGAAGAAAATCCAACATATCTTGGTGTAAAACTAGACCAAAGACTGTCTCTAAAACACTTTATGGCAGATTTAAAAGAAAAGGCATCACAAAGATTAAACATAATAAAACACCTAGCAGGAATATCCTGGGGAGCTGAAAAGAAAACCTTAAGACAGTTATACACTGGATATGTCAGATCTGTAATGGATAACTGTCTCTCCATACAAGTAGCTGCCAACAAAACCTATCAATCATCATTAGATACAATCCAAAACCAAGCCTTGCGGCTAATTAGTGGAGGTATGAGAACTACTCCCACAGCAGCCTGTGAAATAGACTCCAATATTGAACCTCTTAAGTTAAGGCGCAACAGAGCAGCATTAGAAGCTATTGAGAGATACAGAAGGTTGGAGGACGATCATCCTAATAAATTACGAACACAGAGAAATAGGAAAAACAACCAAAAAAAGCAAAGGACTCTGATCCAACTTACTGACGAACTAGCCCTAAAACACCACCTACCCAATAAAAGAGAAAAAATTACCAGGTTTTCAAACATTACACCCGGACTAAACTACAAACAACCAACCATCAAAACACATTTACTAAATAACACCTTAACAAAAGAATCAAATCCACTGGAGCTCAAAGTAGGCACGCTTGAAACTATCGAAAGCTATCAAAAAACAGCTATCCATATTTATACAGACGGATCGGCTTTCAAAGCTACCATCAATGCTGGTCTTGGTGCCTTCCTGGTCTTCCCTAAAAATAAACACTTTGAGATAAGCGCACCCTGTGGTGATTACTGCTCAAACTTCCAAGCCGAAATTGAGGCAATTACCATAGCACTCCAGACAGGGGAAAACAAATTATATGAAGGAGTGCAACCACCATCAGATATTGTTGTCTTTACAGACTCCCAATCTACTCTGCAAGCACTTAACAGCAGCACCTCAAACAGCCCAAGAGAATTGACAACACTCATTGTGATAATCCACCAGATGATATCAAAATTAAATATCAATATTACGCTACAGTGGATCCCTGGACACATTGACATCATGGGAAATGAAAAGGCAGATAAGCTATCAAAGGCAGGTTCATCTATGGAACAACCAGAGTTAGTCAACAATCACAAAGAGGAGTGGCTCAACCAATGGGCATCAGGAAACACAGGCAGAGCCATGTACAGAGAAATGACTACTCCTAACAAACTGGACAGTATTAACTTCCTCCCCCGCAAAGAACAATCTACAATCTTCCAACTAAGAACAGGACACACACCACTATTAAATTACCACCTGAGCAAAATGAACTCCACACAACTACCCCTTTGCAGACATTGCGCCCACCCCTTTGAAACCGTAAACCATATCCTCTTTGAATGCCCCTCCCTAATCCACCTTAGGCAGACCCTACTTCCACTACATCCCAATAAAACCAACACCATGTACGGCAGTGCTGAACAACTGAAGAAAACAGCACACTTTTTTTTCCTTGGCACAGTCTGCAAAAGAGCTCACAGCTCAGCAGCACTAAAGCTGGCTAGAAGAAGAAGAAATACTGGTTCATCTATCTCTGTGATGTTTTTGGATAACAATGTTGAATTCTTGATTGAAAAAAAATTAAACTTATCAAAGGGCAGTAACTTTGGTCTACACTACATATAAAGTTCAGTTTCTGAACAACTTACACATCAATGTTATAATGTACTTTTGTTATCCAATCATTGTGTTTCATTTGTCAGGTCTTTCCACATTGTGCTTACAAGAATGCCACCAGGTGATTTAACCAGTTAGTTAAACTCTTGGCAGAGCATGCTTCAGGAGGAATATTCAACTTTATCATTCCCTTGTGATTTTCTTCCATTGACCCATATGCTTTCAGTCCAATAGTTGTGTTACTTGAAGACCAGTAAGTATAATAAAATATTTTTATAAGTATAGGCAATGAAATAAAAAAAATTCCTAGGTCTCATCATCTCATCTCTGCCTGTTGTCTTGTCTGTGGCATAGGCTACCAACCATCTTCCTTTAGGAGTCTCAGTTCTGGGCGAGTCTCTCCAACTGCTCTCATGTCTTAAAAAAAATAGGTAAAGTTCCCATTTCAGACCTTGATGCATATGATGTTAAGGTCATCTGTTTCTTTGGCCAACAATTAATAAGAAAGGTGTCATGTGGCTAGCACAATTACCAACCACCTTTACTTTCCCCAACTAAATTCAGGTACCCATTAGAGTTGGGTGGACTCCGGGGTGCCCTAAAAATCCCCAGGTATTGAAGCTAAGCACTTAACTATTCAGCCACTGACTCCCCCTCCCATGTCTTGCCCATCTTAAACCTTCAAGCTGGAGGTCCATCTTCTTCCAGGTCTGTGTCCTCTGTTTATTTGCCATTTGTTATTACTGAAGCTAAAGGTTTTTCCCTATGCCCAAACTTCCTCCTTTCTCAGCTGGGCTTGGGATCGTCCTATGGCGTAGTTTTCTGCACAAAATATAGTAGTTTTTTTTCGTGTCACATCTTTTCATTTTTAGTTGTTTTTACTAGTATGGGTTTATAAAGAAATATCTTGAATTAGTATTGTCTATCAAAATTTTTTTAGCATTTTTTTAATAAAGTGAATATTTTAATAATAGCCTTTTGTTTTTTTTTAAATGTTTCAGGCCTGACGCTTTGTTCCTGGATACATTAGCTCATTTCCCATTGGTCTGTTACATGACTGGAAGTATTTGGAGGTACAGTATCTAAAGTATTATCAGTAACTGATCCTGTTTCTTGTTATTTATAGATGTATTGGTAGTTACTATTAATGTGTTAATCTAGTTGTTTATTTGTTCTATTTGTGCTTTAATCTAGTCATTCATTTTTCCCTATCACTTCGTTTCATTTGTCCCTTGACTTTTGGTCTAGGGGTACTTTGACAGCTCACATAACCAAATGCTTCCACTTTACCTCATCAGCAGGTGTTCTTAGCAGGATATTAAGATCTATTATTTTATGTTATCCAGCCAGATTGACCCTTTCTTCATGTTCCCTCCACTGTACCTTGAAGAATGATTTTAGGCAATGAGTCATGTCTTACAATATGACCAAACCAGTTCATCAGCTTTCATCTCTTCACAGTATTGAGGAGCTCCTCCTTTTTGCCAGCCAGTCTTCTTTTCCTGGTATTTGATACCCTGCATTTTTCTGTTCTATTCTCTCAAAGACTTTGGTTTTTCTTTCAGTCAACCTCAGCATTAAATGTCAAACTTTAACAACCTTATAGGAGAACATAGACCACTAGCCAAGAATAAAGTTTTGTGTATTTAAATAAAAAAAAAAGTAATGAGTCCATGTTAGATCTAGCTAGTTTGAGGTATTGAAATTTTTAAGAGTTTACACAAACATGTAGTCAGTATAATATGAGATGAAATCTTTATCAATAGTTAATCAGTACGCTAGTCATCAACATTTAGTTTGTTCTATTCTGCTAGACATAGACCACTGTCTTTTAGGTCTTGTTGCTTAGTTTAGCTTGAATTTTCCATTGTCCTCTCTCTATGTCTCTCTTGTTTTTTCCTTCTGTCCCTCTTTCTTTCACTATTCTTGTCTAGGTCAGTGTATTGTTCTCATTCTAAGTATGCAAGTAACATAAAAAGAAGTTGTAAAAAAAAAGACAATCCCTCCTTTTTTGTAAGAGGGATTACTTTGCTCGTAACTCTTAATAACTAATTCTTCTTCTTCTTCTTCATCGTTCTCATTGTTATGTTGGAGTGTTCATATGACTAGACCAATACATGAGATGAACTGCGCGGTGGTTTCCAAATCAGGGAGCTCTCCATATAGTTTTCTTTCTATTGGGGTGATTTGGGGCCAATGTCTTATATGGGCCTCTTGGTAAAGAGAGCAGTTTTGGAGGACGTGGTCGGCATTCTCTGGTGATACTCCACATGGGCAGATTTCACTGGCTCCAATTTTGAGCTTCCGGTGCATGTGTTGTCGCATTCTGTTGTGTCCGGTCCTGAGAAAGATTAGACGTTGGTTTTGTCGGGATAGCTTATAGTAAGCTTCATCTTTCTTGTGATTTGGATGAGAGCTCGTCCATTTCTCATTTATTTTGTTTACAATTAATTTCTTCATTTCTTCTGGATAGAGTGCAGAGTTTATTTGAGAGTTAGTTCTCCCACTCTTGGCGAGTGTGTCAGCCTTCTCATTTCCTTCTAGTTGTATATGGGCTAATATCCATTGAATAACAGTTTTTTTGCTCTTGTTGTTGAGCTTTGTAAGTGCTGTTCTGAGGTTTTTAATAAAAGAGGAATCAGAGTTTTGCAAGCTTTGGAGGGTTGTTTTTGCATCGGTTAGCAAGACAATCTGACTGTGAGGGGAACTTGGATGATTTGCTAGCATGGTAGCAGCTAGTGCTAGTGCTTCCCTTTCTGCTCTGTGACTGTCAGAGAGCTCTCCAGTTGCAATGGATTTTTCTAGTTTTCCTCCATCTGGCCATTCGATAAGTATTCCAGCTCCTCCATTTGTGGTGGCTTTATGGGATGAGCCATCCGTGTAAACTCTGATCCACTGATTGCTAGGGTAATTGGTATGTAGAAAACAGTTCACTATTTCCTTGAGCTCTGTTGGTCTGTAATCAGATTTTCTTTTTATGTTTTCAATATGGTCCCTTATAGTAGGAATAGGGCTTTCGTCCCAGGGTGGAAATTCGTTATAGTGTATCGAGGATTCCAGAGTAATTTTTTCAAGTTGGTGTTTCTTTTTTAGGTTTAGAGATTCCTGTATGAAATTGGTCCTTTTGAGATGTTTTTTGTGCCAGTTTTGTGGATTTTTGTTCTAAGTGGGTGCCTTTCAAAGGTTTCCAATTTAGTGAATTGGGAAAGGATTTTTATTTCTCTTCTTTCATCCAGAGAGATCAGGGCAGCGGTTTCCTCCATAGTTCTAATGAGTGTTGTTTTGATTGCTCCTGTCATTATCCTTAAACCAATATTTTGAACCTTGTCTATTTTTCTTAGGTTGGTTTGGGCTGCTGAGCCCCATGCTGTGGCACCATATTCTAGTACAGGTCTTACATAACTGGTATAGGTCTTTTTCAGGATGTTGTGATTAGCTCCCCAATCTGTGCCAGCTAATTTTTTCAAGAGGGATAGTCTCTGGATGCCTTTACTCTGTGTTTTATCTATTTGGTTTTTCCAGGTTAGTCTCGGGTCATAGGTGACTCCAAGATAAGTAGGGCTGTCATTTTTTTCTAAAGCTTCCTTATCTAATGTTAATTTTATTGTTTGTTGTTTTGTTGACAGTGAGAATATGGTATATGTTGTCTTTTTTGTGTTAATGGACATGCCCCAGTCTTTGGACCAATTATTGAGTTTATCAAGAGCATCTTGTAATCGAAATTTCGATGTTCCTACATATTCTTCTGTGCTAATTAAGGCAAGGTCATCTGCATACATGCTGCTTTTAACTTTTTTGGGTAGGTTTTGATTTAGATCGTTTATGAATATTAGAAAAATTGTTGGGGATAGGACTCCTCCTTGGGGGATGCCATTTTTTATACCCACTGTGTGGCTTCTTTGTCCTTGCATGCAAACTAAGGCTTTTCTGTTATTTAGGTATTCCTTTATCCAGTTGTACATTCTGTGGGATATGTGATGCTGGATTAGCTTGAGCAAGAGACCTTGTTCCCAGACTTTGTCAAATGCTTTTTCTAAGTCAACCCACACAATTGTTGTTGGTTTCTTTTCTTGAAAGCCGTCTTCTATTTCTTGTGTGATGAAGGCAATTTGATCTTCTGTTGATCTGCCTTTTCTAAAGCCAGCCTGGGCTTCAGTGAGTAGGTTATTTGACTCAAGGATCCATGTCAGCCTTCTATTTATCACTCTTTCCATCAGTTTGCAAGTACAGCTAGTGAGGATGATGGGACGGTAGCTATCCAGTTTATTTCTTGGTTTGCAGTGCTTTATTATAGGGATCATAATGGCTTTTTTCCAGATGTTTGGAATTCTGCCAGATTTCCAGCTAGCATTGAATATTTGTAGCAGTTTTCTTTTGGCTTGAGGACCCAAGTGAAGAAGCATGTCATTTGATAATTTGTCTGGACCCGGGGCTTGTTTTGGTTTGAGGACTTTTAGGGATTCATCTAGTTCCTTCATTTTAAGATTAGTGGTCATTCCCAAGGAGTAAGCTGGATTGTTTTCTTTAATTTTATCTTGGATTTCTGAGTTTACATCTTTATTTCTACTTTCATTAATTTGTATTTGTCCTACGCTTTGGAAAAACTTAATGAATTCATTTGCTGCTATGTTGGAGTTCAGACACATATTGATCTCAGACTTTTGTATATGATAGAGCTAACCATTTTTATCATTGTTCTTCAACATCAATTCTGTTCTTAGGTTGTTCTAACAATATGTCAAATGATGTGGACCCGTGATGTCACAGCTATTCTTAGAGACTCTCGAACAGTTATCAGGGGAATGAGGGACTTCGAACAAAGAAGCTTTACAGTAAAAATTTTTATTTGATTTTATATTTCACAAAACTTATCTTTTCTACCATTATGTATCAGCACTTAAAATATATCAGTACTTTCAAAATCACTTTCTATCAACAGGAGTTAAATCTTCTAGCTGGGGCAGTGAGAGGAGAACTTCCTAAACTGGCACGAGCTACACTCTGCGCTCTTATTACAATCAATGTTCATGCACAAGACATAATTTCAGAAATGGTGAAAAAACAGGTCAGACATTTTTTGACATTGAACTTTTTCATCTTCCTAATATTATTAAATTCCATTTGATGGCTAAATCAATTTTTTTGACATCATTAGAAAATACATATTGCTTCGTGCAACAAAGACCTCTTCTTAAAAGATGACTGGTGAAATGTGCATTAAAAATATTTTTAAATGAAATGTATTCATTGTAAAATCTGTAATGACAACACCTTATAGTGCCCCAAGTACCCTATCTATCCCTCCATGCTGTGCAAAAAGAAAGACCATTTTGTGTGACCCTTGAGGTAACAGAAATGTTTTACATGCAGCCCTGAGATTACCAAAAGCTTTAAAATCTTGTATTAGAATGTAATATCTATAGCTAATATCTTAAAAATAGTATGTCTGAAAAAAAATCAAAGCTTTACAAATTAATCAGTCAAATGGAATTTTAAAAATGGTAATCCATTGTAAAAAAGACAAAATCCTAATTGTCCCAAATTTGGTTAATTATGCCTATATTAATCAGCACTCAAGACTTCATGGTCAAAAAAAAAAAGAGCATTTAGAAAAACATCGTTTAAATAAACACAAGATCTTCTTTTTAAAAAGATAGAAAGGAAAATCACAAGTTACAGTTTCATTCTTTCGCTTTTACAAACTGTGTTTTGGGAAAATTTTTTGTTTTTAAAAATAAAGAATAGTTTCGGTAATGGTGATGAAATGTAGCACAGTGCTTTACCTCTTTTACATTTGTAACTATAGGACTCATTTTAGTCTCTTTAGGTCTGTGTCATTATCATTTGCATATAAATAAAAAATCTTTCTGGGGGATCAGTATAATGCTAGGAACAAAACAAAAACATTTTCTTTTCTGCACATGAATGGAAACATTGCATGTGCATTCAAAACATTTACAATCTAGAGGAAATATATCTTATATATATTTCAAATTGTAAGTTGTAGCTGCTGGCAGTTTTAAAATCTCTTTAGCCAAGTTTTTTGGTGTGGCATTTCTTTTGATCTACTAGATTCATGAATCTCTTTGGCCTTCTTTCATTTGTTTGTTAAATGAAGAAACAACAAAACTTGTGTTGACAGGTATCAGAACTTTTAAGTTTTGAATGGCAAAAACAACTCAGATATAACTGTGTTGTCTGAATGTCAATTGCTGTCTACACCTATGGCTATGAGTACCTTGGAGCCTGTCCTAGACTAGTGATTACACCTCTGACTGTAAGTTTATTGATATGGGTATCGTTGGACTATTTATATTTTTCCAAGTGACAGGCATATTTGTTTGATCAATTGATAGGATAAAACATTTGAATTAATGTCAGGATAAAACATTTGAATAATATGACATGACCTGACTAATTTTCAGAACATGCCTAGCTGACTATTTTAGGATTCAAGTGGATATTTCTATTGAATTAAAAAAATAAAATAATTGAATAACTAAGTTGACATATCTATTACATCAATGATTATTAACTGGGCAAACACGTTTAACAAATTTACTGAACACAACAGAATTAATTGCTAATAAATTCTTTAGTTTTAAATAAACTTAATAGCAATGCTTTTAGTTTAAAAAAAAACAGCTACCACTTTTGTGTAGATCCCTACTTTTAAATTGTAAATTCTCAGTTGCTTAACTAGCCTGAAGATTTTATGATTAACATATTAGTACCTTATTCATTAGTAATCTAGTAGAATGGGAGCTCAAAATCTGTAAGTGATGCCAGATGTTACTTTTTGACAAATAGTTATAAGCACAATCAAAGCACAATCATAGAGACATTGACAAAATTTTTTCTCCCTCCTAGAAGGATAAGTTTCATCTTTCTAGTTTATGCATTAAAACAGCAACCATCTCTATCTTTAGTTTTCTATTCATGCCACATTGCTCATTCATAGGACAGATGCCATCTCTGCCTTATGGGAGCCCTACAACTTGATCTAGGTGGAGCACCTGTAGGTCCAGCTGGTACTGGAAAGACTGAAACAACTAAAGATTTGGCTAAAGCTTTGGCTATATGGTGTGTAGTGTTTAATTGTTCAGACAGCTTGGATTATAAGGTGATTAGGACCTTAAATATAATTATGTTTCTTTTATAAAGACTTTATTTGAATTAGTGAATATTGAATATTTAGTTCAAATTGTTCATTGACTTATTATTATTATTATAGCTTTTATATAGCGCTACTTTCATGCTTATAGCATGCTCAGAGCGCTTTTGGTCCAATCTCATTTGTGGACCGGTGGGGGGGAGGGGGTATCTAGGAGTTGGTTTTCCGTGCTGCCTTTAGGCAGAGACACCATGGCTGAGGGGCAGACAAACCATAGCTAAATGGTATAGAGAAGCTTACTTTCATTGAAAAACACCATGGCTAATGGCTTACATACAGACATGTGACTGATGAGACTGGGTGACATAAACACTACAAAACTGAATGACATATAACTCCACAAGGCTCAGTGACTTAGATAATTATATAACAATATATTTTAAGATAAATAAATTCTATAACAGAAGTAAATTAATCCTCTCTAGATTTATATTTTTGTGTGTGTTTTTATTGGCGATGCTCTAGTGTTCTAAACTTCATGTATTTCTTAATATGCTATTGGAAGGGAAGGCTGCTTCCATTTTCATTAGACTAGGCTCACAAGTCTGATAAAACTAAAACTCACCCCAAAAAGATGCAAGTCTACAATACATGCGTTCTGAGTACAAAACATGGTCAATGTATGTGAAACAAGTCCCCACCTCTGCCAAGTGGATGTGATCAAAAGGAAAAAAAAAAACAACTTTTGTGGTGATCCCTACTTTTAAAAAGAAAATAGTTGCTTAACTCTCTTGATGATAAAGGTGTGATCATCATGTACAAATGAAGCTTTCAGAATGCATCAAATCATATTGTTGTAAACCTGGTGGTGACACAGTTGGGGGTAGTGCTGTGTGTTTTTAGCCTACTCAAATCGCCACAGTCCAGTGCAGGATGAGCGGTCAACTGTGACCAGTGACAGTACACGCCAGTTCGGCAACGACCTGTGTGTAAATATTACGCACGCAAGTCATGGCGATTGTGATCATTCTGAGTGGCCAAGAACGTTCCATCCCATTCTAGAAGGCCGGTAGAGACTCTATATAAGAGTGAGTGTGTTAGAAAGACTGCACTTCACGTTACCTCACAATGTGACCAGACGAGGCGAAGTTAGAGACAGACGGTGTGTGAAGTCAGGCGGAGCTAGGCTAGGTTTTGGACAGTTAGTGTGATGTTGTTGCCAACCGTACAGTATTTCTAATGTATTTGAAATTAAATTGCTACTGTTACTTTGGAGCCCTGATGAGTTGTGAGGTTCTTTGAGTTTGTTGTGTCGTGTGGTGCAGTTTGAAGAGAGCCTGGGCAGTAGAGGAGAGATCGTAACAATAACGAATAGAAGAGCATATAAATGCTTGGGAAGACATGGACATAGATCTAGACTTCACCATGTGTAGAGAAGTGGTAGAGAGACACTCAATGAACAGCCATGTAGCAGCAATGCAGCAATGATGTAGCAGCAATGCAGCAATGATGTAGCAATGATGTTGTAGCAATGATGTAGCAGCAATGCAGCAATGATGTAGCAGCAATGATGTAGCAGCAATGTAGCAATGATGTAGCAGCAATGCAGCAATGATGTAGCAATGATCTCAGCTGACCTAGCCAGTTAAATGGAAAAGACTGGAACTACCAGGTTCTACATAGTATGCATTGGCGCTATAGCCCTAACAAGGAAGGCTCTATGGGATAGCCATAGTCATCTTAGGACAGAGGTCTGTCAATGATGATAATGATTACTCTATGGCAGTGATGCCCAAAGTACGGCCCGCGGGCCAGATGACGTGGTTCTATCCGGCCCGCTGAAACGCCAAACCAAATTAAGATATTCACCCATACCTTCTGCCCCCCAAAAAAAAGGTTGAAAAATGTAACTTTACCTACGTTAGGGCTCTCTCTTTTTTCTAATGGATTGGTACCATGACATTTAACACTTAGATGTAAAATGTAACAGAAAAAGTGAACAGATCTTTACTTTTTGTTCGGAACATGATAATAAGCCAACATATTTGTTTTATAAAGAAAGTGTGGCTGTTTAACAAAAAAAAAACCAGCATATGAACAGCATTATGAAACAAATATAGCAGTATTGATGGGAATATTTAACACAAAGAGACAAGAAAATGGGTCGGTGGGAAAAGCTAAAATGTTGCTCACATTTGAAGTAGAGAAATAAACCCATTTTTCGATGCGTGAAAAAAAAATTCAAATATCCCATTAGTTAATGTAAGTACTACATCCATGGGTTTCTCATAAAATTAGTTTAATGTCAATTTCATTTCTGCATTTATTTTTGTTACTTTTTCGGTTATGTGGCCTGCGACACGAGTGTCGGAAATTAAAATGGCCTGCAGGTCGAATTAGGTTGGGCATCACTGCTCTATGGTTTGACTTCTTCAGCTATATTAAATACTGTTTTATTGAGCAATTATTAGATGTTAAAATTTTATGTTATTTTAACATAACTGATAGTTTCAATTTCCATTGTATTCTTCCAGATGATGGGAGGATTCTTCTCTGGGCTAGCACAGTCAGGGGCCTGGTGCTGTTTTGATGAGTTCAACCGAATCAATATTGAAGTTTTATCTGTTATTGCTCAACAACTTATTACTATCAGAAATGCCAAAGTAGCTAAGGTAGGAATCAAAAGTACATAAGGCAGGATTCAAAAGTAACATAGGCATGAAGCTAAAGCAGCTAATATGAAGCATGTCTTACCATCAAGGGAAGTGTCAATTATAAAGTGTAGCCCAAAAATAAATAAAATAATAACTAATCAAGATAAAGTGACTTTTATCAAAATGTAATCACTTTAATACGGTTATCATAATATAGGATAAACTGTAATAAAGACAAAAAAAAAATATTAGCAAAAGAATCTAATGAGAAAATAATATTTTCATATTGAACATTGTGCATGAAAGTAAATACTTGGGTTCTAGGTTTCTGAATGAAGATTTCTTGTGTTTTTATTAGGTCTAACGACCCAGATGAAAGTTTACCTTTATTAGATTACACTTCGGCATGAAACTCAAGACCTACATGTTTTTTTGTTGTTGGTTTTTGGCGTAAAACTCAAGGACTACTTGTTTGTTTGTTTTTTTGACATGAAACTCAAGGCCTACATGCTTGCCTCTTGTGTTTCAATCTAGTCCTTTATTAATCTCCATTATTGCCTACTAAAAGAAGAGTGTTTTTTTTAAATATTATATGGAAAGGGAGTTAAACAATCAATGTAATTAATCAGACTAAAACATTGTTCTCTAGAAAAAGTGGCGAACATCATTAGGCTTAGTTTTTTTGGAAGTAATATTTATGAAAAGTGTTGCAGACTAAGAAATAAATAGCTTCAGTTGTACAAGGCACAGTAAATAAAGACACCATATTAACTCCAATAAGTCCATCATTATAAAATACAAAGATCAGTGTGAGAAAATGTACCTCATTCCTATAATTTTATTCAACTTATTCTGCTCCTCACAAGTCTATAGACTTCTCTAAGTTGTAGATTTTGAATAATGGGATTGGAATTTTTATACTAAATACTACTGCAAACTTTCCATATTATAATCAGTAGATACAAGTGTGTATGTAAATGTGAATAAATCAGCCACTCTGGTTTAAAAAGCGAAACAAAATCAATCTTTCAAAGAGTTATCAGAATAACACACCAATATTTCATCAGAATAACACACAAATATTTCATTAGATGAACACACCAATATTTCATCAGAATAACACACCAATATTTCATCAGAATAACACACCAATATTTCATCAAATGAACACACCAATATTTCATCAGAATAACACAACAATATTTCATCATGGGCAGTGTTTTTGTTTTACTTATTTTTCCAAATTCTATGTGTCAAGCAGTTTCTTGTATTTTCTAATGTTGCAATTTAAAACTTTCATATATTTTCTTTTTTACACCACACCATATATTAATATATTCCTGAGATCGTCATAATCATTATTTCCAATTTACTGTTGACTATTCATTATCATTACCTCTGTTTTAGTGATGGTTTGAGAGGTGGGTGCGTTTATTCTAAGTTTTAAAATCCTTAGAAGCTTGGTAATTGCATGTAGTGCATGTATGTTTCCATGTAGGTTATGGTCAAGGAGATTTGGTAATGAAATTGGTTAACCTGATTGGTGTTAGAAACAATAAAAAAAATTGTCTCTCTCTTTAGATTACTAGACTGGTAAGAACAAAGTTTTCTATGTTGTCTCCCTCTATAGCTCAATAGGTTCATGTTTGAAGGGCGTGAGATCAAACTGGTTTATACATGTGCAGCCTTCATCACTATGAATCCTGGTTACGCTGGACGGACAGAATTACCTGATAATTTACAGGCTTTGTTTAGACCTATATCAATGATGGTACCAGATTATGGTAAGATGATGAAACATCTAGAAGGTCTTTTCCTTAGTAGTATTCAAAAGCTAAAAGTACAACAATGGCTAAGTGTTTAGAAAAATCCCAAAAGGCCCAAATCTGCAACTACATATGATGCCTGTCATGGATGCCTGAACAAACTGTTCATTGTGCAGAACAGGCCATTGTCGTGTATTGTCTTGTACTTTGCATGGTTCGGGCCAAAGTTTGACTCCTAAGGACATTTATTTATGTATTTAATTTATAAGACAACAAAAATAGAACCTAAACCTATGAACCAGTTTAAAGTTGAGTGATCCTTTTGAATGTTTTATTACTTTTATCTCTGGTATCACATGCAATTTCTTTCTCAGCCTCTGGTGGCTTGGATCTTATGCTAGATTTGCTATATTGTCTCTCTATTTAGATGTTGGGAACTTGGGCTAATTCATTTCATCTCCTCTCAATATTCATTCATTTTCAGCTGTAAGACAAATGAAGCTTTTTCCATTAATGCCATTAGTCCTTATGTGTTCTCTTTTTCTTTTAGTTTATGTATGCAGCTGCAGTGTTTATTATATATCATTTTTATCAACTTACAGATGATGTTTATATGTAGTTTATTGTCACTCCTGTACAAAGTGACTCCTTGTAGATAAATTATTTCCAGTTCTAATATTTTATTGCTTCTTTTCTTTTAGGTCTGATTGCTGAAGTTATCTTGTACTCAGAAGGATTTGAGTCCTCCAGAACATTAGCCAAGAAAATGGTTCAAATGTACAAACTGTGTAGTGAACAACTCTCGCAACAAGATCATTATGACTTTGGTAATAACCTTGACACATTCATCAATAAGTATTTCCTAGAAAAAAAGTACACACTCATAAATAATAATGTCCTAAAAATAGTAGACACTCATGAATAATTATATCCTAAAAATAAAGACATGTACACACTCAAATAAAATATGCAAATTTATGATAATATACACATTTTGTTTTAGGTATGCGAGCTGTAAAATCTGTCCTGGTTATGGCTGGCAGTTTAAAAAGACAGAATCCTGACAAAATGGAAGATGTAGTTCTGATTCGAGCGCTTCGTGATAGAAATCTTCCAAAGTTTTTGTTCAACGATGCTAAACTGTTTAAAGTAACTCGGTTTTTACTTTTTCATTTATTATTATTATTAGTATAAGTATCACTATTATTTGTTTATTTTTATGCTTTGAACTGTTATAAAAGACTAACCGCTATATATATAAACTCTTCCAACAAATGTCAAAACAAAAGAAAGATGAAGTAAAAACCACAGTGTTAAGCCCTGTAATAAATGTGAACCATTTGATGAATGGATAAATCAATCTGTTGATTAATAAACCACTACGTCTATTTTTGTAGGCCCTACTTCTGACTATAAGCTTACTGAACCATACAATAGTAAAGACTGTATATTATTATTATGCCATAAACTAAATTATCACTCATATTACATGTTAATAATGTGTATTTACTTACATGGAGCTTAAGCTTTTAATTAGTTTTTAGACAAACATTGTTATCTATGAATTATCAATTCATTTGTGGAAAGTTTTCTTATGGTTTTATCACCAGCATTAAATAGAATATTTCTTACAGATAAATCAAAATTTTAAAAATTATATTTTGGGTGGAATAAAAAAAAGTATTAATAATGTGAAGAAATAGTTATGAAACTTGTTCACTGAGTGGTTTTATAATGTTTTGCAGGCCATACTTTCAGATCTTTTTCCTGGTGTTAACATACCAGAACATGATTATGGCCAGCTGAAAGATGAGATCATGAACATCCAACTAGAAATGAAGCTCCAAGTGGTGGACACGCAAGTTGTGAAAGTGATACAGTTCTTGGAGACTATGATTGTCAGACATGGTGTTATGTTAGTTGGACCAACTGGGGGTGGAAAGACCACAATTTACAGGGTAGTGTATTAATTTGTAGCCATTCTAATTGTAGTGTTTTAGAGCCACTAACTTAAAAACACTATTCGACAATGTCGACCCTGGGAAGGTACTGGGCTTTATCCGGGAAGTGGGGTTGTCTACAAAGATCTGATTTATGAATCTGTGAACATGTACTATTTACATTAGATTTTTACCAAATTATTAAATTTTTACTACCCTTACTATTTTAACTGTGAATAGACCTTGATTTTAATGATTTAACTGTATAGAATTTAGCCCCTGTTATGTAGAGAGAGAGTAGTCCTTAAGGGACTGCAGGCACGACATGGCCTAAATTGTGCTGATGTGCCTAAAATCCAAATCAAATCAAATCTAGGTACGTAAATATTAAACTTGTAAGTTTTCATTCACTCTGTGACTCACACAATTCTCAGTCATCACATTCAAGCATATTTTCTACAAATGAAAGATTGCATTTGTTTTTAAATTAATGACTTTATGTTCTTGCATTTGAAAAGTTTGAAACAGGGCCTAAAAGCAGAGTTTAATGATGCTAATAAGGAATCCATCAAAAGTACATGATCTACTAAGCTAGTATTTAAAAAAAATATATAGTCATCTATCCACATTATGTCCTTTTGTTGTACAATGACCTTGTTAATAACAATCAATAATTAAACACATTCAATATCAACTTTCTCTGTGGCACCAGTGAGACAAAGACAAGAAATAAAATAGGCTCCTCCCTTGGAATTATGTATAACAATTTGAACAAATTTAACTCTTTCTCTCCATAATTATTTACCACATTCTGGTGGAATCAACGCTGGTATCGTCAGTAGGAGAGAAAGAGTTAAAATATATTAAAGACTATCTTTTACACTTAGAACATTTAAAGATGGACTGTTAGATGTAAAAAATACATGTGTTATTTTAGCTATTTTGGACAGATTCCGAGTTTTCTGAATTTTTTCATGATGTAGGTGTAGGTTAAGAATCATTGATATTTTAAGGCAATTATGTCTTACAATGCATACAGCTGCTAAAGGGTTATCTGAAATTTTTTACTCAACCAAAATAAACAATTATTAACTGTTGTCAAATTTTCTTTGAAAATATTCTAACAGCATCATTAAAATGAAAAAAGA
Source organism: Biomphalaria glabrata (assembly GCF_947242115.1). NCBI lineage: Eukaryota > Metazoa > Mollusca > Gastropoda > Planorbidae > Biomphalaria > Biomphalaria glabrata. Next base: position 351,055 of record NC_074727.1, on the reverse strand, counting down.
AAATAAAAGACAGTTATTTGGAAAGTAAAAAGAATCAATACAAATTTTGACACCTGGCAGGCTTTGTTGTGCAGTTGTTTAAATGATCTGAGCTCTTTGTTACCTACCCCTGATGTTTTGTAGGGTAGTCAGACTCATTGCTAGTTATTTGGTGCAGTTCCTTCCTAACTATTTAGCTTGTAACCTAAACACTTTTCATTCTGTTCATAATATTTTTTTACACAATTTAAAAAAAAATAAATATTCAGTTATTGTGAATGAAAAGATTAACTACTGCCAATGCCTAAAGTTTGGTGAATGTGTATTGTGTAGTGTTTGTGCTTCAACCTTATTAAGGCATTAGATTAAGCATCAGATCTGATATTACATTGGAAAGGACATAACATTAGAATAGGTATAATATGTATTTTAATTCTAAATCAATTTACCTTTACCTATCCCTTAGTCTGTTGGACCATTGGGGCACCATGGCAAGATTCATCGACTGTCTTTCTCCATTCCTCTCGGACTTTTGCCTTAGTTAGAACCTCTTTCAATGGCAGGCCCATCCATTCTTTTATGTTGTCCTCCCATTGATTTCTCTGTCTGCCTCTTCTTCATTTTCATGGTACTAAATCAATAAAAACCCTATCTATGTAAGCAAAAAAATGTTTTAAAGTTTTGATGACTTGTTTCATTAGATTCTAGAAAAAGCCTTGACCAGTTTGTACAATCAAGGTGTACAGAATGAATTCTATCAACCAGTTCATGTGTATGTTATGAATCCAAAATCTATTACTATGAATGAATTATATGGAGGTGTGGACAAACAAACGCTTGAGTGGAAAGATGGGCTGATGGGACTGACTGTCAGGTTTTGTGTCAACGTAAGAGTTTAGCAGTTAGATTTAGTTTGAAAATGTGCAGGAAAATATTGCGTTAAGATAAGTGTTAGAATCTATTGTTTACTTAAGGGTAGGTTACATTATTCACATGAGTATGAAGTGTAAATGTATATTATTGTGACTAGCCTGTGAATACATTTGGCATTATTTTGAACTCTTTAGGACACAACCAAAGATCATCAGTGGATAGTATGTGACGGCCCTGTGGATGCATTATGGATAGAGAACATGAACACAGTGTTAGACGACAACAAAATGTTATGCTTAGCCAATAGTGAGAGAATCAAATTTACACCCTACATCCACATGATCGTTGAGGTGCAGGATCTTGCCGTAGCTTCACCCGCGACAATGATAATGTGTGTTGATTTGTCTTATTTTGAAATGTAATTTTTGTATGTTGATGTAATTATGACATTTAAATGTTAAAAAAAAAAAGGGAACCTATACACTAAGTTTGGTCAACACCTTTATGTGTGAATTGTCCTAGAAATGTGAAAAAGTAGCAATTTTTTCACAATTTTTGCCCTAACATAAACATAACATTTCTATTTTTTTAGGGGGTGGGGGGGTGGGGGGGGTCAAAGTGTCCATAGTAATAGATTGTAATACATTGTAATAGATGCTATGCTTAAGAGTTACTAAGACATAATTGGCAACACATTTATTCATATTGAAAATCAAACAAAATTTTTTTTAAACTCTAATTATTTAACCAAAAAAAAAAATGTTGTGCAGTGTATATGATAATGTGTATTCACCTTTTTGAATTTCAAGATTATATCATTACACTGTTAAATGGATAGAGATGGAAGGTAGTGAATAATGTAATGATAGAAGCATGCAGATGCTATTAGCTAAGGTTGACCCATCAGGGTGCCAAGAAAGATTCCAGTGCTTTTTAAAAATGATGTTGCATTAAATATATATATGGCTCCTTTTGTCTCAAAAGGCAATGGATGCGCCCAAATGAGTCACTGGTTTTGGCTTAATCTTGAGACAGGGCAGAATCTGGTGTGGCTAATCAAGCCAATTCTAGAACGGCAGACTTTGCCACAATTCGTACTTGTGTATGCCTCTGATTTAGGGCTAGCAGACAGGGCAGCTTTCTTTTTATCCCTCTTGATTAAAGCCGCTTCAATTCTTTTGTTCTCAGCAAGGGTTGTCCCAGCACGCACAGTCTGTCTCCATGCACTCCGGTCTTTGGCTATGTTTTCCCACATACTTTCGCTGATGCCTGAGGCTCTCATATCTCGCTTGCAGACATCTCTATATGTTAGTCTTGGGCGGCCCTTGGGTCTGACTCCTTCCACAAGCTCAGCATATAAGATATCTTTCGGGATTCTGCCATCTGGCATGCGGGTGACATGTCCGAGCCAGCGTAATCTTCTTTGTGTCAGGAGAGCATACATGCTGTTCATATTGGCCAATCTTAAAACTTCCTGATTGGAGACATGGTCCCTCCAAGAGATGCCCATTATGCGTCTCAGGCAGCGCAAGTGGAAACTATTCAATCTGTGCTCTTGGTACATGTATGTTGACCAGCTCTCACTGCCATAAAGGAGAGTGCTCACAACACAGGCGTTGTAGACTAGGATTTTGGTCGCTGTGGTCAATTTACCATTTTCCCAGACGCGCTTGGAGAGTTTTGCCAATGCTGTGGTAGCTTTTCCTATCCTTTTTGTCAGCTCGATGTCTAAGTCTAGGTTACTGACAATTGTTGAACCCAAGTAGGTAAATTCCTGCACCACTGAAAGGGTGTGGTTCCCAATTTGTATTATAGGTATTTCTGCGACGTCTTGTGCCAGGATTTCGGTCTTGGAGAGACTTATAGTAAGGCTAAACTCTTGACAAGCAGCTGCTAAGGCGTTCACTAGCTTCTGTAGACCTCCTTGTGAGTGAGATACGAGTGCCGCGTCATCGGCAAACAGCAGCTCTCTTATCAAGATACGACGCCTTTTCGTTTTGGCTTTAAGACGTGCCAGGTTAAAGAGCCTTCCATCGGATCTGCTATGGATGTATATTCCGTCTTCCAGGGATTTAAAAGCACTGGATAGTACGACTGAGAAGAAGATGCCAAATAGTGTAGGGGCCAGTACACATCCTTGTTTGACACCGCTCTTAATGGAGAATGGCCTGGAGGAAGAACTTTCAAACTGAACGGTGCCCTGCATATTTTCATGAAAAGCTGACACTAGTTTTCTTAACTTATTTGGGCAGCCGATTCTCTCTAGTACAGCAAACAGACCGCTTCTGCTAACAAGGTCAAAGGCCTTGGTCAAATCAATAAATGCTATGAAGAGGGGCTGCTTTTGTTCTCTGCTCTTCTCCTGTAGCTGCCGAAGAGAGAAAATCATATCTGTTGTAGATCTACCTGCCCTAAAGCCACACTGCGACTCTGGATAAACACGATCTGCCAGGATCTGTAATCGCTTTAGTAATACTCTAGCAAAAGCCTTTCCGACTATGCTAAGCAGTGAGATGCCTCTGTAATTGTTACAATCAGAGCGGTCGCCTTTATTTTTATAAATTGTAACAATGTTGGAGTCTTTCAATTCCTGGGGGACCATTCCTTGTTCCCAGCACAAGCTTAGCAGTTCATGGAGTGGTTTGATTAGGGCAAGTTTTCCAGCCTGAATTACTTCAGCAGGAATGCCATCTCCTCCGGGTGTTTTCCCATGTGCAAGCATGTCAATGGCAATGCTCATCTCCTTTACTGAGGGCGTTTCGTCTAATTCCGTCAAAACTGGAAGTGATGGAAAGTTGGAAACAGCATTTGGTGAGATGGCGTTTTCAATCTGGTAGAGTTCTGCATAGTGTTCAACCCAACGTTCCATTTGCAGCGCACGATCGCTGATGATTGAGCCATCTTTTGACTTGAGCGGAGCACACTTGCTGGTGTGAGGTCCAAAGGCTTTTCTCATGCCCTCATATAGTCCTCTTATGTTACCACAGTCGGCACAAGATTGAATATCTTCGCATAGCTCCTGCCAGTATTTGTTAGCATATTGTCTCGCTACTCTTTGGGCATTGTTACGTGCAGCTCTGAGCCTTTTTAAGTTGCTTGGGGTGGGATCCTTCTTGTAGATTAGCATGGCTGCTCTCTTGTTCGTAGTGGCAGTTTCCATTTCTGGTAGACTAGCTTCAAACCAGTCTTTGCTTTTCTTGATTTTGTTTCCAAAGACCAGTGATGATGTTTGGTAGATTGTATCACGCATAAACGTCCAGCTTTTTTCTACCTCAGTCACAGAGAAGTTTTTAAAAGCTTCCTCTAATTTGTTCTCAAATTCGGTGCAAAGATCAGGATTTTTTGTGCTAGTAGTATTCAGGCGTGATTTTCTTTTTCCCTGTGATGTGTGGATCTTAGTTGGCAGCAGTCTTGTCCGGCAGGACACTAAAGTATGATCAGTATCACAATCCGCGCTTTGGTAGCTACGTGTCAGCAGTATATTTCCAATGTCCTTTTTTCGTGTCAGTATCATATCCAGCTGGTGCCAGTGCCCAGACCTAGGGTGCCTCCATGAGACACAGTGCTGTGGTTTTGTTCTGAAGTATGTGTTGGTAATGCAGAGCTTATGGTATGTGCAGAATTCAAGCAGTCTTTGTCCGTTCTCATTCATCTTTCCGATTCCAAAAAGCCCAAGACAGTCTGGCCAGGTAGTGTTATCTGATCCTACTCTGGCATTGAAGTCACCTAGAAGGATCATATGTTCTTTTTGAGGAATGTTTGCAATGGCTTCTTTGAGGTCTTCATAGAACTTGTCTTTGTCCTCCTGAAGCGAGCTTAGTGTGGGGGCATAAGCACTAATTAGAGTGACTTTTCCAGATGCTGTCATCATACTTATGCTTAGTAGCCGTTCCGAGCCACCAACTGGAGGGACTATCATGGGAAGAAGACTGTTCTTGACAGCAAAGCCCACACCATGTATTGGAGTCTCATCCTGTGCTTTCCCTTTCCAAAAGAAAGTGTAGTCAGTCTCGCGGAGCATGCCGTTTTCGGCCAGTCGGGTTTCTTGCAGGGCTGCAATGTCGATATGTAGCCTTTTTAGCTCGTTGTTTATAACTGCCGTCTTCCTTGCATCGTCGATCTGCCTTAGATCATCAGTGAGACCAGGACACATTGTCCTGACATTCCAAGTGGCCAGTCGCATGACAGGGATTTTCTTTTTCAGTTTAATTTTTCTTCTTTTGTTGCTTGGTGCAAGTTTCCAGCCTACTTGTCGTTTTAAACTAAGCTCTAAGCACCCATTAGAGCAGGCAGGCTGTGGCGGATCAGCACCTAACTGACTGGGGGCTGCCCAGGTTGAGGCGGGCGGTAGCTGATCAGTGAGGCGCGAAGACCTCTCCCACCGTCAGAGACAACCCGTGGCGTCCATACATTACGCCAATCAAGTTGGACTTATAACCCGTAACTGTTGTCTCCCGTGTTGTTTTAGCCGCTTTGCAGCAGCACCAGAGTTTCCTCTCCGGGGCGCATTCCTGGGCCTTGGATAAAGGGGTCATGGGTGGCCCATGCGTCATGATCCCTCTCTCGACCTTGCTGATGTGATCCAAAGGAACGCATCGCATTACATTTGGCACCAACTCAGTTGCAGAAGCTGCCGGAGGGAATTTCGCAGCTGATACTCCCAACGCCTAAGGGGCTTCACTCCTGATTTCTCCTCGAGGTTGTCTCCTGAAGCCTCAGTACCGCAAGGCAGCGGGGGTTTGAAGTCAGAGTACCCCTCTCCTAGATGAACTGCCTTACTAGGCTGACGAGCTCCATCTGCCCGAAGCTCCCGGTTTTGTGGCGCCAGGTATCCGCCTTCACCCCTTCACCTGTTAGTAAGAACAGTTTCGCCGGGCTTAATATCTAAGCCACACGAGCAGGCCAGGTGCTGGACTTTCAAAGGTTGTCATGGCCAGGGGTGTCAATGGGGTTAAGCTCCCATTGTCTATAAAATACTCCTAATGGCATGCGTGCATTAAATACAAAGTATCTTAAAGAACTATATCCATACCAGTAAGAACAAATTAGTTTCAATGTAGACTTAAGAATTCTCAACATTTAGATCTGTACTCTTATTTTCCAGGTAGATATCAGCAAAATAAACTCATTTTGTAAATTGCTTGAAGCCATTTTCTTCTACAATCTTGGTAATTTGACTGGTCACTAGAATCCTCCAAGATGTTTCGATTTCTGTGCCAGATCTTTGTGTTTTGTTACCTTTGGGCTCTTGGGGGTAACCTCAATGATGAGTACAGAGATGCTTTTGATCTGTTTATACGACAACAATTTGATGAAAATCAAGATGCCAAGGTAACTGAAACAATATTATGTGTTGATAGTTTCAATCAGATATTCTATTTATACATCATAGACAATTTAGTGCTGAACTGGCTCAGAGTTGATTTCATTGTTGGATAATATAACAACAAATTTGGACCTTAAAGAACTGGGTATATTTCTTCTACTCACTAAACCTATTGACTTTATTAAAAACTAAACCCATCTAGTAAAAGACTACATTGGTAGTGATAGTAGAAAACAATTAACAAAACATACACCAAGGAGTCTTCTTTATAAGCATAAAAAATAGTTTTTTTTTATTGGATACAGAGACGTGAGTCTTGAGTGCATTTTGAATACTGATGCTTGCTTATAGCTTACTTCATTGAGTAATCTAGTAGCTGGAAAGAAGTCTAGATGTAGTGCATTCTAGATGCACTGCTGAAGTACTATTGAAATGACAACATGTTATGTTGTCCTTAAAAAGAATACTGAAGTTATGAACATTGAAATTATTTGCAAGATGGAGTGTTTCTCTATTATTAATATAACCTTTCAGCTGCCAGGAACATATCCTTTATGGAGCTATTACATTGAGGTGGACTCAAAGAGAATGGATCTGTGGGAACGTCTTGTCTCATCCTTTCGATTTGACAAATCCATTTCATTTTTTAAAATGATGGTGCCCACTGTGGACACAGCACGTTATGGCTACTTCCTAGAGCGGTTACTTTCTGTTCAAAAACCAGTGCTCTTTACAGGAGGGACAGGCGTGGGCAAGGTAGTATGAAATTAGTTTACCAATTTACCTTCATTAAAGATATGATTATAAGATGTTGATTTAATGTTTTTGTTTAAACTATAACTAATAAAAAAATGTTGCAACTTCTGAATATATCTTGATTGGTTAATGTTTGTGTAATTGAAATAATTGACTGCATATCTGAAAGAATGAATATATTGTCTCCTTCAACTTGCTCTAGATTTACTTGATCGCATCTCTGAGAGAATGAACTACGTACCAGTTTACATTAACTTTTCTGCACAAACCAGCAGCGGAAGAACTCAAGAAATTATTGAAGGGAAGTTGGAGAAACGAAAGAAAAATGTTATTGGTAAATTAATTTTTTTGTCTATAACTGTAACATTTTAACTTCTTATACAGTCTTATGTTTTAAACTAAATGTCTGATCTCAGTTTTTTTTTTGTTTTTTTTTTGTATGTCTTTTGTATGTCTTTTTGGTTAATATCCTGACTTATTAATTTCTTTATTTACTCTCTCAAGATAATTTTAGTACTAAAATTAATTTCAGTAATTATAAAATTAAATATCATTTTATGTTAAAAATTGATTACTTAAAATAAAATAATTTTCTATATTTTCAAAACCCTACCAATTGAGTCCAAGTTTGCAGGCTATATAGGCTACTGTTTTGATCTTATGTGCAAAAAGAATCGACAGGGGCTTATTGCAAAAAAAAAAATTTACATGAAGAGCGCAAGTTGAGAAAGAGATCATGTTCTTCCTCAACTACTAACAAACATTTTGTGTTCAACTGCTAATATGTACTTCTCTAATGACCAACAAAAATCTTTTAAAAACTAACATATATGTCTTTAATGACTAACACACATATAGTTCTATAACATCTTCAATGTTTGAAACACATATAAAAAAAAGTTATGTTCACTTGATACGCTTTGCCAGCTATGCTTTAAGGATCTAGAGTGGTTCCCCGCCCCAAATGATTGTCTGGATGGGTTACATCTGTTTAACAAATGATGTCTGGATGGGTTACATCTGTTTAACAAATAATGTCTGGATGGGTTACATCTATGTATAAGTAACACACTTCACACATTGCAACAAATGCATTCAAACAATTAGTAGAACAAACAAAATAGGCTACATTTCTTTTTTTTTTCTTTTTTTTTTTTAAAGTTACATGGCTTGGGGTAACAAATCACCCACACACAAATCACCATAATTGGATCATGGTTGTGGCTAAAAGCAGTATGAAAAATAGACTTTGTCCTTTCAATATACCTGCTGGTGGTGAAAGAGTGGTTTTTATATCCTGTTTTGGACAGTTCCAATAGCAGCTACAACAATTTTTTTTCCCTTTCAGCTTTGGCATTTCTTTTTATAATGCCCTGACCCAATGAACTCAGCAAGCTGATTTTTAGTCTATGCTTTGTGTAGTTTTAGTTCTTTTTTTCCTGATTCTCTCAGGTCTACCTAGTAAACTCATGAAATGTTTCTGAGGCAGTGATCAGTTGCACCATTAAATGTTTTTTTCAAGTTCTTTCAAGAAAACTTGTCAGGTCTTAATTTAACCTGCATTTCTTTTTTCTTGTTTGCTTTTCACACATCAACTGTAGTTTTGTTTTGTACATAACATTGTGCTGTTAGGTAGTTCAGAATAATGACAGCATAGTGACCTGGTATCTGCTTGCAGCCTAATTGTACTTTTAATATTTCCCACATGCTTCATCATGATTGGAGGTCAACATGTCCTAGAGCAATTTTTAATACATTAAATTAACTAACTTTTTGATTGATTGAAATTAAGAATAAGAACAATTTCAATGTTTAACTAATGCATGGTGACATTATAGTCTAAAACTGACCTAATGTTTCAGTAGTATTAATGTTTAATTACAAAATTTTAGAAAATTGAACTCCACTTTTAGAACAATTAAAAAAACAATACAGTCCAATAGATGTAGGTTGGGAACAAAGAAGTGGCAGGGGCTATAATTGACCATCATTTATACTTGTTTCTATAAGCATCTCAACTGTAGTCTTACATTTTCGATAGCGCATCAGATTATGTTTTTTTGAGAATTTGTGACGACCTGCCCTTTTGACTTAAAGCCCCGCCTTTACTTACATATTTGTAAAATGTTTTACATGTTTCGAATGTTCTTTTAGAGTTGAAGATAATTATTTCCTAGTCCAAACCTCCTGCAGGATGAGGGGGATGGGAGCGGGCAGGGTTTGAACCCTGGACTATTGATAAATCTGAACGATAGTCCAGTGCGAAAATCACATGACCATGCAGCCATCCTATCCTTAATGGCTGACATACAAGACCATAGTAGTAACATACAACTCTTGAAAAGTACCAGTAGACTTACATCTTAATTCCTCAAAACTTTGATCAATGTTCATTATTCATACCAATGTCCTTCTGTCATGCTTTTCTCTGTGTACAGGTGCACCTCAAGGTAAACGAGTGGTCATATTTATTGACGATCTCAACATGCCCAAACTGGACACGTACGGCTCTCAGCCACCTATTGAACTTTTACGACAGTATCTAGACTTTGATGGTTTATATGACAGAGAAACAATGACCTGGAAAGAGATTCAGGTGCTAAAAATAATTGCGAACGTTTTTTTTTTCATAAAGGATAACAAAATGTTTACTGTTTGAGTGCATGTGTATGAGTTGAAGATTTTTGATTAAACTGATAATAATAATAGTTTTATTTATAAAGCGCTGTTAACAAACAAAATGTAGGCTCAAGGCGCTGTAATAACATTACAAACACAAACACGACAATAGAAATAAAAAACTAATCTAAAAAAGTTTTAAACAAGTAGGTCTTAATGTCCTTCTTAAAAGTGGTATAGCATGTTGTCTGTCTGAGATCAATGGGGAGTGTGTTCCAAACCTTGGGTCCGTGCACTGAAAAAGCCCGCAGACCGTAGCTTTTGAGGGAGAAACATGGAACCACTAAAAGCGTAGGGCTCTCTGGGGGACTTATGGAGTAATCAGTTCTCTAATGTACAGGGGCATCTCATTGTTTTTATATACACTGATGACAAAGTGTGGCGACCTTGTAATCGATTCTTGTAAACTGATGTACCTGGCATGATAACAACAGCCAAAGAACAATGGGGAGAGTCTTGCAATGTGGACCACTTTTTTTTACCCTTTATATATTTAGAGGGTAGCATTCTTAATATACTGGCTCGCCATGATATAAAATGTTAAATAATTTTAAAAGATTCAGAATGGCTCATACTGGAAACCCTCTTTGACTGCAATTTTGAAATTATTAAAACTAATTCCACCTTGGACTGACAAGCTGTGAAGAGACTATAAAGTTGTTTTAAATAGGCATAAATATAAAAGTATTCAATTTTGTCATTGCAAATATCATTTAAAGAATTCACATATCCTTTAGCCTGTTTAACTGTTGGGACACCACGCATGATCTGTCGACTATCTTTCTCCATTCCTCTCTGGTTGTTTTTTTTTGCCTTTAATAGAATCTCTTTCAATGACTGGTCATCCATTCTTTTATGTTGTCTTCCTATCTCTTTCTGTGCTGCCTCTTCTATTTCCTGGTTCTGTTCCCTGCAGAAAGTTTTTTGCGAGCCCTGAAGACCTTGTGGTCATAAAGGAATATGGTCATAAAGTTTTAGTTTTCTGTTATTGACAGTGGTTAGCAGGTCATCTCTGGGCCCGATTGTCATTGTGATCCAGTATCTAATCTTTTGTTTATGTTTCAGTCTTTGTATGTGATAATTAGGATCATTCTGTAGCATATATCTATGGCCAGGATCCTCCTCTATAGTTCTGCAGTTCAAGCATATAAGAATGTGGCCATGGCCAAAGTCTGATTTAAGTGTGGAGGGCTATACCTTTGTCTTTCTAAATTGCTATGAGTTAACCAAGTGCTCCTGTGAACTGGCCAGTAGTTCAGTTTTGGTTTCTTTATCTGAAACAATAGCTCTTAGGTATTTAAATTTACTTGTCAACTTTCTTTAAGCCTCCAATACTAATGTCTGTTGGCTATTAGAGTCATAATTAGTGTTTTTTCAACATTGATTTGCACACCCTATGCTGTGGAAGTCTTGTCTTTGAGCAACTAGTAAACTAGTCCCTGCCAGACCATCTATGTATTCAGCAAAGCACAAGTTAGTAATTTTTCTTCCTTTAATGCTTGCAGTACCTTTGTAACCTTTGATGTTGAAAGCTTTCTTAAAATCTATTAAGACTTGACAGAGTATCCTGAAGCTTAGGATTTTTTTCTGTTGTGCTGTGACCTTGTCTAAAACCTGCTTGTCCTACTAAAATTTTTGTCATCTATTGGTTTTAGATGGTATAATATAATTTTTAACAGGACTTTGCTGGGATGGCTTATGAGGCATGGTAGTTTTGACAGAGTTGCAAATAGCCTTTTTTTAGCAGGGTGATGATGAGTGATTGAAACCAGGGCTTGGGCCAGTCTCTTGACTGCCAGATCCTGTTGCAAATCTTAAAAAGTGTCTTTATCATCTTTACTCCTCCAGCCTTGTAGAAACTTACCCCCAAAAAAAAGTATATATGTGTGTGTGTTAATGTCATTAAATGATGGGATAGATTTTGATAAGAGAATAAATAGGCTTTGCAACACAGAAGTTCAGATGATCAATTTAATTCAAATATTTTCACTCAGCAAAGAGTTTCAAGTAGCACTTTTAATATTTAACATTCTTTAAGATATTTTGAGTGTTTATTTCACTTAAGAAATTTGGTTTGAAATGATAGTCCTGTTTCTGAATCTATTCTGAAGTGAAAGTTGGGCTACCAGAAGTTATATTATCAGAATTATATAGAGAATTTAGTGCTGCCAAGAAGGTACAGGTGTGGAGATATATAGGCTTTCACAAAATAATCTATCATCAAACCAGAGAAACCATTACTGACAATCAGCAAAGTGGACATATTTAATCCTGTGTTCAAGATTCCATGAAATAATCTTTCAAATTCTCTTTTAGTCCATTTTAAAAGAAAAAAAGCTGATGCACTGCTACACAGCTTTGTGCACTGACTCAAACAATTTTCTCTGTTACAGGATGTAACCCTTGCTGCTGCCTGTTCGCCTCCTGGTGGCGGTAGAAATCCTGTGTCACCAAGGTTATTTCGACATTTTTCCATGTTCACCATCCCATCCCCAACTGAAATGAGCCTAAAACAGATGTTTTTAGTAAGTTGTTTTTTTTATGGATACTTTTCTTTAGTACAATATTTGTTTTTGCTTTTTATGTGTTTTTGATGTTCCTTCAAAATTAAAAGATTATTACATTGTAGCCCAAACCTCCCTCAGGTAGTGGAGGATGGTGACTGTGTTTGAACTAGGAACCATTCAGACAATAGTCCAGAGCTCCTACCGTATCATCAGGCAACCATTTTAACAAGGGCCTCACTTAAACATGTTATAATTTAATTTTTAATGGTATTGATATTTTATACTTAAAATATTAATATTGAGTGTAATATATATTTTCAGTTAAAAAATAGTGATTGTAAATTGTATTGACTGCATTCTCAAATGTCAGGGTAAACTGCCTGGTCATTTAGTATTTGTGAATGTTGTCATGTTGGTCACTCCTGTCAGGTCTGGACTAGGATGTTCTAATCTTCAATTCAGATAGAATGTCTGTCCTGTAACACACATTGAAATAAATTACAATTTATTGAAATATAAAATGTTTTCAACTATTTGTGGAAAAAAAAAAGATAATTAGATAAAATATAACTTTTTTGACTAGTAAATTAAAATACATTTGATAAAGACTTTGTTGGCCTCTTTCAGTCATTGAACGAAGTATTTACTTAATAATAAAAACATAGTTTAGGTTATTGGGCCTATTATGTTTGACTTCACTTTTACTTCCAGGCAATCATCAATGGGTTTTTACTAGACTTCTCTCGCAATGCCCGTACATTAGCTGAACCAATAGTTAACTCAGCTGTTGAACTCTATTTTAGAATGAGCTCAGACCTACTTCCTACGCCTGCCAAATCTCACTACAAAGCTTTAGAATGTCTAAGTGAAAGAATTGTTGTTTGAAAATTATTATCACCTCAAAGCTCGAGAGTGACCATAAGGCCTAGAATGCAGACTGGTTCTGATTACAAATAAAAGTAAACTAACTTTATTGAGAAACAGCTCTTCAATGAAGAAGTTGATAAATTCAATTTCATATCAAACAACTTTAAATAATTCCACAATAAAAGCACAGATTTTTTAATTAGAGCTACATTAATTTACAGTAACTAAAGCAGGGGTTAATTAAACACATTTTTTAAAAATAGATTACAAAGTCTCACAAAAATGGTTTGGACTTTCTGAATTTTTTTTTTTAATAGTATTTTTAGATTGATATTTTCATAGGATGAAATTATAGCAAAAATTCTATTTCTTCTTTCACTTTTACTCTTTTTTTTTTTTTTAACAAACCATTTCCTTGTAATTTTATTGCTAGAATCTCAATTTCATTTTCTGTTAGAATTTTCAAATTTGTAATGACATTTTATTGTTTTGTAGGTATATTGCAGGCTGATGCAGGAATCTTCCGTGAAAAAATTCAAATTGTTCGTCTATTTATTCACGAGACTCAAAGAGTGTTCCATGATCGACTGATTAACAATGAAGACAAGCTTTTCTTCCACAAACTTATGGCAGAAATTGTGTACAAAACATTCAATGAGGTTCTGTTTAAATTACTGTTATCATTATTTTTAATTTATTTAATTATTGTTTCCAATCTAATCAGTAATGTTAATTAGAACTGAAATAAATACAATCATCAATAGAAGTAATAGCATCAATAGAGGCAAAATAATCTTTATTAATAACTCTTTAAAATGTGAACATTTAGGTCAATGCTCTTAAATTGGTGTAAGAAGTGCAAACAGTCTTGTTCCTATTCATATTACAATGTGAACATTCATTCAGATTGATGAATGTTTGTATAGAAATTTATTCCATTGTTGATGAGCTTGTCATTGTGTTGTAGTTCTAGTAAGCATTTAGCTTACTTGATACAAAACTCTAAATAAATTCTGAAAATGTTTCAACACCTACAATCAACACACATTCTGTCTCTCATCTCCTACTTCTTTCATCAGCTGCTAAGCTTCTTTTACCAACTGTAGAAATCTGAATTTAGCAGCAACAGTTCTCTGTCAATACAAACATGGGCACACACTCCATAACATACATGTTTAATAGTTTTTAGTTAGCTCAGTGCAATGGAATCTATATTTCATTTAAAATTGGAGGGGGGGGGGAGAGGATCTGTGAAGAGTGGCGGAAAAGCTTAAACTGCTGTGCTATCCATCAAAGGGGCTCAAGCTCATAACCCGACTAAGATCTGAGTTGTGTTTGCTGGGTTCCTGAAGGCAGCACAGAAATTTCTCACAGATAGCCCATACTCACACCATAGCGCACTACCATAAGCATGAATAATGAAGCTACAAACCAGCCTAAATCTCATTCATTCTCCTGACCTGAACTGAGATTGTCAAGATCTTACTACCCTATTTATTAGACCATCATTTTATCACTTGGCCATCCTATCTAAAATACAAATGTCAATTTTTAAAAAAATTTTAAATTAACTCCAAATATCTGACCCTCATCAAATATCAATGCCAGTAAAGAATTCTTTTAATTATTTTCAGAACTTTGATCCGCATTCATTTATCAAAGATCCTTTACTGTTTGGTAATTTCATAAAGATGGGATGCCCACCAGAAGAGAAATTGTATGAGGAGATATCTGACATGAACAAACTTCAACATGTTTTAGGGGAGGTAACAAACTGCTATTTAATGATTTCTAAAATTTATATTGTGTAATGAAAATTTCATATGAAAATATCAAAATAAAACGATAAAGTTCTAGACATTTGGAAACTTAGTTTTATACTTCAAATAGTTACATAGGTATAATGTTTTTTACCATTTCAAAAGTTATCATCAAGCACTTCATAGTCTAACCTCTATATTTTATTAAATCATCTAAATTAAAATACATCTTATATAGAACTCTACAAAGCTTGTAATACTTACTTATGTAGAAATTCCTTCTGTTTGAGACAGTATCTAGATGACCTTAACCTTACATCACCTAAAGAAATGCGTTATGTGTTCTTTATGGATGCAATGGAACATATTACTCGACTAGTCAGGATGATTCAACAAGAAAGAGGCAATGCCTTATTGGTTGGAGTGGGAGGAACAGGAAAACAGTCATCAACAAGGTTCAATATATAAATATCTATAATATTTTTACCAGATTGTTGAGTTTAAATAATCATTTTTTTACAGTTTTAAAAGAACATTTATATATACTAGTAGATAAAAACACACCTAAGTATGTGATTTTTTTTTTTTTTGTGTGCAATCTGTCTGCCCACATGTGTAACTATCGCTGCTTCCAGATTGAGCTCTTTCGAGGCTATGACTATTCTTCATTCCACGATGACCTGAAAAAATTGTATGATACAGCAGGCATTCAAAATAAACCCACAATTTTTTTATTTACTGATACACAGGTTGGCAAAAGAGTTTATATATATATATATATATATATATATAGAGAGAGAGAGAGAGACATATGTATGTGTAATATACTAAGTCAATTCATAACCTTAGAAACAAGGCTTTATTTCAATAAAACACGACTGATACACACAATAACACAGTACAGACTGGTCACGATTCACAGACTACGATAATGCGAACACGATTACAAATACTAGCACGATTACAAGCACGGGTAACACACAAGTTCATTTAACGATCACTCCATTTACCCCTCCTTTATTTCTTTCTGGGTCTTAGGTTATAACCATGCGTATGAAGGGAAGGATCCGGAGGTATCTCTGGCGTAGACTTTTCTCCTTGCAAGTTGTAACTGTCCTGTACGGGACTCGAGTCAATATTGGCCTCTGGCATTGGGTGGCTCCCCTGTGAGTCACTGATGACTTCTGGCTGGTTGTACATCATTGGGGTGGGACTCTGTGAATTACTGATAGTTTCAGGCCCGTAGCGACTCCCTGGTGAGAGATCCAAAGAGTCACCGACCTCTTGAGGCAGAATACCGTTCTCTGGTTCGAAATAGTCGTTCGTGGAACTTTCCTTTGGTGCCAGGTGCCTAAGCGACTCTGTCTCCTCCCGGCCGTTTGGAAATCGTATGTGGGCGTACTGTGGGTTGCAGCTAATAAGTTCAACCTCTTGTACCAATGGGTCAAATTTTGAAGATCTTACAGGGGATTTTAGTAATACTTTGCCTGGGTTCTGTAGCCAAGTAGGCAAGGATGTTCCCGTTGGCGATCTTCTGTTGAATTTGAAGATCCGTTCGTGTGGAGTTTCATTAGTAGAAGTACACAGTAATGATCGAATTGAGTGAAGTGCCTGGGGCAACACAGATTCCCACTGTGATAGTTCCAACTTCCCTGAGTCCAATGCTAATAAAATAGCCTGCCACAATGTTTTATTCAGCTTTTCTATTTGCCCATTTCCTTTGGCATTATAGGGCGTTGTCCTGCTAGTGGCTATGCCCTTAGAATGTAGATATTCTGTAGTTTCTGTGGACATAAATGATGTGCCACGATCAGAGTGGATGTAACTGGGTGTTCCAAAGAGGAAAAATAACTGGTCGAAGCACTTTATTACTGTCTTAGATGTCATATCAGGACAGGGAAAAGCGAATGGAAACCGCGAATATTCGTCAATCATTGTTAACAAATACTTGTTGCGAGTAGCTGATGGCAAAGGACCTTTAAAGTCAACACTTATTCTTTCAAACGGCTGTGTGGCCTTGATGAGCGTACCTGCAAATTCCTTATAGAATTGCGATTTAATTCTATTGCAGGTTCTGCATTGTTGAATGGTCTGTCTGACCTCTTCAACCGAGAAGGGTAAGTTCTTTGACCTGACATAATGTAGAAGTCTAGTGACACCTGGATGACACAGGTAGTCATGGTACGTCTTCAGGCTACTTTGTTTCGTCATGGTTGCACAGTGCCCTCTAGACAAGGTGTCTGCTGCTGTGTTGGCGTTCCCAGGTCTATACTGTATATCAAACTTGAAGCTTGCTAGTTCCAATTTCCACCTTTGTATCTTATCGTTTTTAATTTTCTTGTCATGAGTGTCTTTAAATATGTATGAAATAGACCGCTGGTCCGTAATAAGGGTAAAGTGATTGCCAAACAAATAATGCTTCCATTTGCGTATGGCTTCAATTATTGCAGTGGCTTCTTTCTCTATGGCAGATTGATGCCTTTCAGTAGGTGAAAGAGTTCTAGAGAAGAATGCAATAGGTCTTCCCTCCTGATTTAAAGTGGCAGCTACTGCGATGTCAGAAGCGTCAGTTTCCACAATTAGAGGATGGTCATACTTTATGGTGAAAATTGCTGCTTTCTGCAATTCTTCTTTCAAGTCTTCCAACGCTGTTTTTACTTCTGTAGGTACAGGAAAAATTTGATTTTTCATTATAGGATACATTTTGTCGGAGAAATTTGGTATCCAGTGAGCATAATATGCCAAAAGTCCTACAATCCTTTTCTGAGACTTCAGATCTTTTGGAGGTGGCAAATCTCGCAGAGCTTGAAATCTATCAGGGTCCGGCTTCAAATGCCCTTTGGATATTTCATATCCAAGCAGCTTTACCTTCTTAGTAGCAAATACACTTTTACTTTCGTTGAAAGTTATTCCGTATTCCAGAGCTACCTTCTGAAAATGCAACAGATTTTTGTTATGGGAGTCTACATCTGTATAACATATTGTTACATTGTCGACATAGGCAAACGTGTCAGACAACTTTTCTTTTTCTATAATAGTGTCTATGGTTTTCTGGAAGCAAGCTACACCGTTAGTGACCCCAAAGGGTATTCTGCAAAACTGGTAGAGTTTACCACAAGCTTCGAAGGCTGTGTATTTCTTTTCGCTCTGTTGGATAGGTATTTGGTGATAAGCACTCTCCAGATCCAATGTGCTAAAGATTTCATACCTGGAAATTTTCTCCACCATTTCATCCACTCTAGGCATGGGGTAAGCGTCCAGGTAAGTAAATCTATTTATAGTTTGGCTATAATCAACGACCATTCGCTTTTTGTGCCGCTCATTGGTCGTGACAAGGACTTGAGCTCTCCAATGTGATTTGGAAGGTTCAATGATACCGTTTCGTATCAATTTCTCAACTTCAGCTTTAATAAATTGTGTGTCTTGGAAGGAGTAACGATGAGATTTAGTAGCAATAGGTCTGCAATCAGGGGATAAATTTGCAAACAATTGTGGTGCCTCTACCTTAATAGCATTGAGCGAGCAGACATGAAATGCAGGTCGACCACCGTTGAATGGAATTATCAGTTCTTTGTGTAATGCGAGGAAATCTAACCCAAGCACTACATCAGTGCAAAGTTCATCTAGTAACGAAAGTTTGAATTGATTGTAAACTTCCCCTTTGTATTTTAGCGATGCAAACGTGTGGCCTCTTGTGACGCTTGACAGTTGAGATGACGCCATAGAAATTTTGTGCTTTGAACGTGTCACTGACCAATCGTACTCTCTTGGTATGTTTGAAGAAATGTAGCTTTCCCTGCTACCTGTATCAATTAGGGCTTTTAGGTTCACGCCATTTACAGAGATGTGTACTGTTGATTTAGTTAAACCAGGTACAGACGAAGTAGCAATTAGTGATGTTAGATGTGTAGAGTCCTTAATGCAGCTACAATCTTTACAAGATTGTCTTTTAATCTCGTGGCTAGGAGATGTTTTGACTTTTGTTTTGGTTATAGGAGTGTTGCGAGACCTGCAAACCTTCGAAAAATGTCCATTTTTCCCGCACGAATGACACATGCAGTCTTTGGCAGGGCATTTCGCTCTGAGATGCCGACTACCTCCGCAAAAGAAACATTTAGTATTCACTGTTGCGATTGTTTCTGAGTCCACCATTTCTTCGGTTGAGATTGCCGATGACGAAAGAGGTGACTCTACCAATTGAGACGGAGTACTAAACGAACTGGATTCTTTTTGGGCCATGTCGAGAGTCTTGGCAATATCTAAAGCCATTTTCAAGTCAAGGGATCTTTTCTCAAGTAGCCTCTGTCTAATTACACTCGAACGCATGCCGCTAACAAAGGCATCGCGAATGGCGTCCTCTTCATTTTTGTCAGCACTGACAGCTCGGAACTGACAATCTCTGGCCATCACTCTCAGCTTGTGTACAAATTGATCAAGACTTTGATCGACTTCTTGTTTGCAAGTTGCAAGCAAATGTCTGGCCAATGTTTCATTAGGGGCCTTCACAAATAAATTCTCAAGAATAGATTTTGCTTCTGAGTATTTAGAACAGGTAGAAATATACTGATATAAGGATGGAGACACAAAGTTGCATAGCAGGTCAAACTGTTCGCTTTCACTAGCCCCTACCTTTGTTGCGAATCTGTCAAAACAAGAAATCCAATGTTTCCATGTAACTGAAGCATTAGTTGAACTAGGATCAGCATCCAGTCTATTGGGACGCAAAAACTTGTCCATTTAAGAATGGTTTTATTGAAATAAATTGTAATATACTAAGTCAATTCATAACCTTAGAAACAAGGCTTTATTTCAATAAAACACGACTGATACACACAATAACACAGTACAGACTGGTCACGATTCACAGACTACGATAATGCGAACACGATTACAAATACTAGCACGATTACAAGCACGGGTAACACACAAGTTCATTTAACGATCACTCCAGTATGTATGTGAATATCTGTGTGATCATGTGTGTTTGTCAAACTGTATGTATGTGAATATCTGTGTGATCATGTGTGTTTGTCAAACTGTATGTATGTGAATATCTGTTTGATCATGTGTGTTTGTCAAACTGTATGTATGTGAATATCTGTGTGATCATGTGTGTTTGTCAAACTGTATGTATGTGAATATATGTGTGATCATGTGTGTTTGTCAAACTGTATGTATGTGAATATCTGTGTGATCATGTGTGTTTGTCAAACTGTATGTATGTGAATATCTGTGTGATCATGTGTGTTTGTCAAACTAATGTGATACATATTAATATTTGAAAAATCTAATACTGGTACTATACTATATGGCTTCTTCTATTTGAAAGACAATGGATAAGCCTAGATGCATCATCGGTTTTAGTTTCTTCTTGAGTCTGGGCAGAATCTGGTGTTATTAAACAAGCCAATTCTTAAGTGTCAATGTTTGCCACAGTTAGTGTATATGAATGCACCTGTTAAAGGGCTATGTGACAGGACAGCTTTCTTTATCATCTTTTTGTCTCTAGCTGCTTCATTCCTTTTGTTCTCAATGAGGTTTGTACCAGTATGCACAGTCTACCTTCATGCTGTTCAATCTTGGGTGATGTTTGTACCAGTATGCACAGTCTACCTTCATGCTGTTCAATCTTGGGTGATGTTTGTACCAGTATGCACAGTCTACCTTCATGCTGTTCAATCTTGGGTGATGTTTGTAACAGTGTGCACAGTCTACCTTCATGCTGACCAATCTTGGGTGATGTTTGTACCAGTATGCACAGTCTACCTTCACGATGTCCAATCTTGGGTGATGTTTGTACCAGTATGCACAGTCTACCTTCACCCTGTCCAATCTTGGGTGATGTTTGTACCAGTGTGCACATTCTACCTTCATGCTATTCAATCTTGGGTGATGTTTGTACCAGTGTGCACAGTCTACCTCCACCCTGTCCAATCTTGGGTGATGTTTGTACCAGTATGTCCAATCTTGGGTGATTCTTCTCCCACATACTTTCATTGAAGCCTGTGATCATCAAATCTTGCTTGGTTAGTCTTGGGCATCCCTTGGGTGAGACTCCATAATCTTGGCATAGTGGTTGGGCTTAGGAAACTTTCATTTGGCATGCAAGTGACATGTCCAAGCCAACTTAGTCTTTTTCTGTGTCATAATATTATAGATATTGTGTGTATTGGCTAATTTCAAAACTTCCTGATGGGAGACACAAACCCTGCAGGAAAAGGACATTATGTGTCACAGGCAGTGCAAGGGTAAACTGTTTAATCTATTCTCGTGATGTATGCTTGTTGACCAGCTCTCACTACCATTAAGAAGAGTTCACACTATGCAGCTTTTTTGGTCGCTGTGGTCAGTTTGGTATTTTCACAGACATAATTAGAGAGTCTTGCCACTGCTGCAGAAGCTTTTTCTTGTG
Source organism: Biomphalaria glabrata (assembly GCF_947242115.1). Lineage (NCBI taxonomy): Eukaryota > Metazoa > Mollusca > Gastropoda > Planorbidae > Biomphalaria > Biomphalaria glabrata. The sequence continues at coordinate 329,896 of NC_074727.1, read as the reverse complement.
CAAGACTTGAGTCTTGGTGAGACTTATTGTAAGTCTGAACCCTTGACATGCAACAACCAGAGCATTTACTAGTTTTTGTGATCTTTCTTGCAAATGGTAGGTGTGCACCTTATTGTCGTGAACAGCAGTCCCTGATCAGGATATGCAGTTTCTTCATTTTGATGATAAGTCAAGACAGGTTAAAAAGCCATTGGATCTACTGTAGATAAAAGTAGATTGGTGTAAACTGTCTATTTGATCAGTTTCATAGTCATAAATATTTGATATTTAAATAACCTAAAAATTGTATATTGCATACACAAATATTCATTTTATGCCTATACTGAGATCATTAAAGATAACAAACATTTTTAAAATCATTAGATCTATATGAAAACTTGATTTGTAAAATCCTGTATAGAACTATGCATATAGTACTTATTTTAATTAATTAGTCCATATTATTATGTCTTATTAAAATATTTAGTGTTTATGCACTTTTTTTTTTTCAATTAGCAACAATAGAATCTACATTTTAACTAGTTTTAGAAATTGTTTTTTCTTGCAATGCAACCCTTCTCCCATCCTCTTGGAATTTTTTCCAAAACAAAGCAATCCATTATCTTGAAGCCTTTCTCAGTACAATTACCTTTGACTATCTGTGTCTTGCCTTTATGGGTGTCCACTTAATTTGTTTAGATAACATTCCTTTACAAGTAGGTCACAATGATCCCCTCTAAATATGGCCACAACAAAATAACATCCACAAAACTTGTCTTACAAAAGATGGTGGTCAAATGCCTTGTCATCAATGTTTCCCTTGCACTAATTTCAATATAATTGACCATAAACATCAATAATCATACATGTGCACCACTGCTCAATAGTTTTTTAATGTGCTAGCTATACTACAACATAAAGACAGAAAAAAATATGTGAGTTTTGTCATCTTACAGATTGTGGTAGAAGAATTTCTAGAAGATATTAACAACATGCTGAACTCTGGAGAAGTTCCAAACTTGTTTGAACCTGACGAGTATGAGAGGTTGATAATAGGCTGCAGACCAGGTGCTAAAGAGGCAGGAATTCCTGAAGGAAATAGAGATGCTATCTATGACTATTGTATCCATTGTGTCAGGTACAGTTGACATTATTGTTTTAACCGTCAGGCACATATGACCTTACTATATTTCATGTATAAATGACACTAGACCTAACTGTATCCATTGTGTCAGGTACAGTTGACATTATTGTTTTAACCGTCAGGCACATATGACCTTACTATATTTCATGTATGAATCCGAACGACAGTCCAGCGCACAAACCGCACGACCAGGCAGCCATCCTTCACCATACCCTGTCATTTAGTCCGTCGGACTGTTGGGGCACCATAAACATCTGTTCAGAGAATTGTGCTTGTCACTTGACTGGTGTGTAGCACTACATACATATAAGTATCTTCACCTTACCCTGTCATTCAGTCTGTTGAACTGTTGGGGCACCATAAACATCTGTTAACAGTTTTTCTCCATTTCTCTCTCTATCAGGATTAGAGTTTCTTCCGTAGACAGCCCCATCCATTCCTTAATGTTGTCCTCCCAATCCTTTCCATTTACACCACCTTCTTTATTTCCCTGGTACTGTTACCTGCAGACAAGTTCTTGCGAGCCCTGAGAATCTCACTGTACAGTCTTAACTTGTGTTTTTTAACAGTGGTCAGAAGGTCATCATGGGGCTTGGTTGCCATTGTAAATTGTAATCCTGTTTTGGATTTCCAAGTTTGAAAATATAATCTTTGTATGTGATACAAGTTAACAATTTGTGCATGCATAGGTAAATATATATTTGACGAATGAACAGTCACAGTAAAAGTTAAAAGTTAGGATGGCTGCCTGGTCATGCGGTTTGTGCGCTGGACTGTCGTTCGGATTTATCGACGGTCGAGGGTTCAAACCCTGCCCGCTCCCATCCCCCGTCGTCCTGCGGGAGGTTTGGGCTAGGAAGTAAACTATCTTCAACTCTGAAGGAACATCCGAAACATGTAAAACATTATTTTACAAAATAAAAAAAAAAGTAAGACAAGATGATTAGAAGGCACTCAAGAATGAACTATTAGTTGCAGATTTGTTGAGAGCAATTAAAGTGAATTTAGAGTATAGATATCATGTTGTGATAGAGTCAACACTTTTACCCTTTAGATCTTCATTTGGACATTCTTAAAAAGAAAACAAAAGAGCTGAAATTACAAAAGTGTTAAGGTCTAAAATTAATGTGCATAACTAGATTAACAAGGAATATCTGTAGACTGATAAGATAGAAAAATTATTTTGATGGTTATGAAGAAAACTTTTCAGAGAAATAAATTCTTTAAGACTCTGTACTGTTGTAATATTTTAATCCAGACATAATAAATTTGTTTAATATTATTTTCTGTAAAGCTGTCCTTTAAATTTAATTGCACTTTATCGGTCTGTATTTTTTTCCAGAAATAATCTGCACATAGTATTGTGCATGTCTCCCGTGGGCTCTGCCTTTCGATCAAGATGCCAGATGTTTCCATCTTTGGTCAACTGTTGCACCATAGACTGGTTCATTGAATGGCCGAAAGAAGCTCTTTTAGGAGTGGCACAGTCTTTCTTTAAAACCGTATCTTTAGGATGTTCAGATGAAATCAAAGTAAGTTTTACACTAAATTATTATTTTATTGAGCATTAGAAAGAAAATGTGATTCTCAAATATCTATGATCATTAACATTCACTCAAGTCTTCAATTGAAAAACTTGACTTGCATTTTTCTAGAAACTACCACTTAAAAATATGAAGCAAACTAATCTTCAAACAAATAATGTTTACTATTTAAGTAAACAAACAAAACTCAATAGTTAAAATTGTTCTTAAAAAAATATTAATATTGACACTTAATACAAATAGACATACAAGAAATGTTTAATTTAGAGCAAAACAAATTTAAATATTTTGTAGCAAAATATTTTGTCAACAAGTTACAATTAAGTGTAGCATCTGAACCATTACAACAAGAAAGTTCTTATTCATTTTACATTGGTGTTTTATCAAAAGGACTTGATTACATAGGTTTGACATTGCTATTTTATTGCCCTAAACACATATTATATAGAGGTTCCTCTTTCTGAACTTGTGATCTATAAAGGCATATGAATAAAACTTGTGTTGCCTGATCAAGCAGTATTTACTCCAGACTGTCATCTTGATGCCCCGGGTTCAAACTCTGCGCACTGGTTTCCCCTGTCAACCTGAAGGAGGTGGGGGCTAGGAAATAAGGATATTCTATTCTGAAGTAACATCTGAAACATGTTTAACAAACAAGCTTATCTGTTTCTATAACCAAAGGTTAACTAGGGTGTCACGTGGCCAGCACAATGCCAACTGCCTTTTCTGTACCTATCATATATCAGGTACCCATTAGAGTTGGGTGCACTCAAGGCCTCAAAATAAATCATATATCAGGTACCCATTAGAGTAGGTACACTCAGGGGCATCCAAAAATCATATATCAGGTACCCATTAGAGTAGGTGCACTCAGGGGCATCCAAAAATCATATATCAGGTACCCATTAAAGTTGGGTGCACTCAGGGGCCTCCAAAAAATCTCAAAATTAAAACTCTTCACTGTTTTTCAAACTTGAATCCCTCTCATCAGTTTGAAGCCAAGTGCTTCATCATTTGACTATCATGTCCCACAAATTTTGTAATAGTTTGAGTATTTCATTTACAGGACAATGTATCTAAAATGTGTGTAGAAATTCATATGAGTGTTACAGAAATGTCAGAGAGATTCTTCACCGAGCTAAAGCGTCGTTACTACACCACACCCACTTCCTACCTTGAGCTGATCAACCTGTACATTACCATGGTACAAGAGAAAACAAGGTACACTAATTTCTTCTAAATAAATATAATTTGAAAGAAGTGATCATAAATTGCACTTCCTATTAAATCCTAGAATAGAAACTACCGTCTATTGTTCTAATATTTCAAAATAAAAATGTCAGTTCTTCCTTATAAATATTTTTTTATTAAATAAAGCCAGACTTATTTCACATTTTTGGATGTTATTAATGTAAAAAAAACAACATTTATCTTGGATTGTACTAAATCTTGCTCTTCCTTTTCAACCATTGCACAAATCTATCCTTTTCGACCATTGCACAAATCTATCCTTTTCAGAGAGACTCTTCTCAGCCCTTTAATCTTTCTCTATTTTTTTATCCTTAAAGTAATGTTCTTTTGCTTGACTTTGACATAAGTATATATTATTGGTTAAGAATAAGTTATTAGATTTGTCAAATGAGGTTAGTTAAAAATAGCTAAGTTGTAGTAGAGCTGATGGCTGTAAATATAGTAAGCTAAATCTGGATATAACGGAAGTTTGATCTTTCTATCTAAGTTATGACTGTCACTAAATGGTTCATCTCCTTGGTTCTGGATGCACTGATATATATTGCTGGTGGCTAATTCTTAATGCTTATCCTAATTTAGTCATTTTTTGTGCTACTATTCTATAGTGCAGTTGCAGGTCACAGCTGGGACTGTGTAGCCATGTAAAATTTTGTACTCCTCATTAATCTTTGGACTCAAAGAAAAAGCCTTACTATTATTATAGTGTAGTTGTATTAAAAAGGGATAGTTCAAATGGTATCATTATAAGTGTCCACAGACATCAATTAGTTTTTTAGACATATTTTAAAGCTAGGATTATCTTTAGTCATAATAAAAGTAATATATTTGTTACTCAGACATCTTATAATGTAAGCACAAATCAGGATCAACTAAAGAATACTAACGTATTAGATTAGGCTGTAGAAAATGTTAATAGCTTTACTCATTGTCGCTGCCTGGTTCTGGTTGTAGGCGTGACGACGCGAATGTGTCCGAGTGTTGTAGATATTGCTGTAATGTTCTTTAATTAAGTACTTTCTCATACGCACTAGATTTGCAGGTGCGTGAGTACACTAGCGTACTGAATTCTCCAAGCACAAACGTTCTGAATTATTAATAAACGCTCTTGTAGCAGACAAGAATTTTATTACATATAAGATATAGATCACAAAAGATATTGGCGACTTCAGCCATCACAAAATATAAACCAATAAAATACTGGCTGCTCATGCCATGTAGAATAAGTAATCAACAAAATGTTCACAATATAAGTCCGAAGAAATCTCTTAAGTTAACACTAGATCAAGTTGGTTATAGTACACGTTACAGACAGAGAAAATTATATTACAGCCACTCTCTGCTGGAGTTCTTCACTAACTGATTAATATTGACCCTTATTTTTGAGTCCCTTAAACTTATTCTCGTGTTCTCAGCACGGAATATTACAATAGGTGACTGAGTGTCACTTCATGTCACAGAGGTTCTAAAACTGGACTGTGACACTCATGTTGGTTTATTTAATATGCTTCTGTTGCATATATTTCTTGTAGTAATATTAAGACTGCTCGTGAGAGAGTAGCTAATGGACTTTCCAAACTGTTTTCAACCAATGATTTGGTTGACAATATGAAGAAAGAACTTGTTGCCTTAGAGCCTGAACTTAAACAGAAGTCTGCTGACACTGCTGCCTTGATGGAAAGACTTAAAATAGATCAAGAGAAAGCTAATGTTGTAAGTTGACATTTGGAAATAGGACGTTTCTATTTATAACATAATGCATTATTTTTGTGCATTCATCATTCAATTATCTTAACTATTTAATTTTTGAAGTTGGGACAAGTAATGTTGTATGAGTTCAAGTTTCGTTGAATGATGGAATTTTAATAAATGATCATCAGGTGTATGGTAGTATTGGTAATTATTAAGAAAGTATAGGATGATTGCTGTCAAACTCTAATTTAGCTTTTGAAAAAAAAAAATATATGTATATATATTCAAAGAGAGACAGAAATGAACTTTATATTATCACTATATTTGAAATAGGATTACAAAACGTGACTAAAGAAGTCAGAATGTTAATAAAGTTTACTTTAAAGAAACAATCATGTCAAAATATAATTTGTACTTTAAACTTACTGATTTTTAGTAGTAATATAGTATTGATGTTCCTTTTTTAAATGTGGTCGCTAAGAAAATAAAATTGTACATAGGTCATTGTTTACTAATTGTTCTTTTTAATGATACATTTTAAGATTTGATGAACTAAGGGCTGTTTTGGCAATTAGTATTTTTAAAAAAAAGGACAAGCAATGGCTGAATAGTACCTAACACAACAAAATGCAAATGTACCTGATTCAATCAATAGATATAAAAGGGGTGACACTATTATGTAGATAAATTATAGTTGAGGTCTGAAGCCCTATGACTTTGTTTGGGACTATTTAATGTTTGATTTGTAGGAAATAAGAAGAAAACAAATCTCTGCTTTTTTGTATATTATATTGAAATTCAAGGGCTATTGAAATTACTGTTCTAGTTTCAAATACCTGAAAAGTCGGCACTTCTAGACCATGAAAACATCACCTTCACCTAACCCTTTGTCTGTTCAACTGTTGGGACACTACACATGAACTGTAGACCATTTTCCTTTTCTTTTCCTTAAGTAGAATCTCTTCCAGTGATAGGCTTGTCCACTCTTTGATGTTGTCTTCCATTCACTTTCTTTGCCTCTTCTTTTTCCTGGTACTGTTCCCTGAACAATTGCAGTGTAATAAAATTCACTGATAATAACAATTATAAGTTGAGTGATTATTAAAGTTAATATTTGATGTAGAAACCAGTCAACATTTAAGAACAAAAGACCTCCATCAGTATTTCCATGCACTAATGAGATTCTAGGCTGCTTTTGATCTATTTTAGTATGTTCTGATTAGGCTCAGAAATGGCTGCTGTGGATTGTTTCAGAGCTCTAATCAATATGAAATATTTAATATGTATGGATAACAGTTTCTTTCAATTTATCAATCAGGTTCAGAAACAGGTGGCTATCGATGAAGCGAAAGCGAAAACAACTGCTGAAGAAACTCAGGCTATAGCAGATGATGCTCAGCGAGACTTGAACGAGGCGCTACCTGCGCTGGAAGTTGCAGAGAAAGTAAAACATTTTTATAAATTACAGACACTCTTACAAACAGAAGAGAGTTATAGATTAAGCATATCCATTTGTTAATCTAGTCATGTAAGTTAATAACAGACTTAAACTCACCTAAGTCTTGATTGCCCTGGATGATTCAGGCAACATGTTCCTTGCTGCAATAGCAATAGGGAAGAAACACTTGTACCAATTGTCCTACCAGATGGAATAAGAAATTTTACTTGTTACTTTATCTTTGTGTCTTTTGGAGTATTTCATTAGGTTGTGTTTTTGTATTTATAACTTATGGTTAAGTGTTTTATGTATTATTATTCCATCCCATCCCATGGAGGGCTCTGGCCTGTTTCAACACATCCTTCCATTCAGATCTCTCCTGGGCCCTTCGTCTCCATGCTCTAACCCCAAACTGTTAAAGATCTGCTTCCACATCATCAATCCATCGCATTCAGGGTCTGCCTTTGGGTTGCCTGCCTTTTGTTTTTTGTCTGTATACGATTTTCTCTCCTCTGTTATCTGACATTCTTTCAAGGTGACCTGCCTAACATAGTCTGTTCTTTTTTTATTTCGGTCACTATTGGTGGGTCTTCATATAATTGATATATCTCTTGGTTAATGTGTGTCCTCCACCCAGTTTCATCCTGTATGGCACCATAGATTTTCCTAAGAATTTTTGTTCCCAAGTATTAATTAAATTTTCAGATGTCTTAGTCAGTGTCCAGGTCTCACTTCCACGCATTGCTGCTGGTCTTGTTATGGTTTTGTATATTATTTTCTTGGTTTTCCTTGAAAGAATGTATTATTACTTTACTTTTTAATCTTCTGTCATTCACAAAGTGTCATTGCATGACAAGGTAGTAGTTCCTTCTCTGTCATTGAAAAATGATCTCATTTTCTTTTAACTCAAAAACTGCTAGGGAAGATTATCTTCATTTGAAAAACTGGACGCACACATGGCATGAAAAGGTTGGGTATCTTGAGAGTTGCCCACTTTGATAAAAAAAAAATTTGCGAGAATGTTCTTTACTGATGACCATAATCTCCTTGTCTTCAATCTCATAATACTGCCATACGCGGCTTCATGCCATGAGGTGCAATAATAAATAGCATTTCACAGTCATAAATGTCAATTTCATTTTCTTTGTGGGATCTCTTGAGAGTTGCCTATATATCACTTGGGAGCACTTTCCAGCTCATAGCTCCACATAAAATGTCATTTGGGGAGGCAATTTTCAGGCAAAAGAACTACATGTTCAGCCCATCATAGTTCTGACCTTTTTGATGTGGCAAAAGATCTTAAAATCTCATATGTAGTCAAACATTTTTAACTGGTTAAGTTTTTAGACATCAGAGATGGTAAGAGTTCAGCTTTTTGATGTGACTGGAACATAAGGTCCAGGAATCTGAAGCATAGAAGGACTACAGTATTGTCAATTTTTAATTTTTGTACAAGTGCTTAGTCTTCTTGACCATACTTGTTTTTAAAGTCTGAGGCACTGTGGCATGCAACATGGAAGTCTACCTCAGCATATAGGCTGGCATTTAGTTACCAGATAGACAAACATTTTTACGCTTACTAGTTTCTGGCCATCTTTAAAAATGTCTTGTTTCTTGGCAATTTTATTGGGAGGAGGTTGGTACAGAACTTTTGTCTTTGCTGCATTGATATTGAAGCCAAAGTTTTTGCCTTAGTGAAGAGGGTCAAGCTCTTTTGAAGACCCACTATATTTGAGGGAAGTAAAGTGCAGCCATATGTGAATAGCAGATCTCTGATTTAATCATATTTGACTTTTGCCTTTGTCTTGTTTTATGCTGTTTTTTTTTTCAAATTTTAAACACATAAAATAAATTTTAAATTTCATATTAACCACTTCATTAAAATTTTAAACACCTAATGTTAAGTTAAATTTAAACTTTAAAAAACTATATATATGTGAACTAATGAAACTCTCAGAAAAGATCTACACCTAACCACTATGCATATGAAGTATTGATAACTTATCCCCCTAGAAGAGTTGATTGCTGGAAAGCACTGAAGAGTTTAATGCTGGGGAAACAATAAATTAATTGTATTAAACTCATGAGCTCTACCACATTTTCTCATCTTCTTCATCTACTCAGCTTAGCTGTAGGCTCTCTGCAGTGGCATGCTGTTCTTCCTAGTTGTTCCACACTGCCTTACAGAGTGTTAGTTATTCTAGGTTGTTCAGTTCAATTAAATTGTGACATTCTATAAGAAAATAATTGACAGTCTTGTAAGAAGATGACTACATCCTACGCGTCATGCATTTAGTCATGAGTATTAACCTATGACCTAAATTCTGCTAAGTCACTGATTTTCCTGGCTAGATCAGGCAACCCATTCCAAGCTCTAATAGCACTGGGGAAGAAAGAGCATTTGTACAAATTTGTCATAGCATGTGGAACGAGGAATATGCCTTTCTGTCTTTCTGAGTATTTTATTAGGTTTTGTTTTTGTATTTGAAGATTCTGGTTCAATGTTTTATGTATAATTGATTCCTTACTTTTGAATCTTCTATCCTGAAGGCTTTCTAAATTTAGTGATTTTACTAAAGGTGTTACTCTAGTCAAATGTGAATATTTGTTTGTTATAAATCTCACTGCTCTATTTTGTGTCTGTTCCAGTTTCTTAATGTTTTCTTGAGTTGAGGGGTCCCAAACAGAGGATGCATATTCTATTATGAGCTTAACAAACATTTTAGTTATGCTTAATGCTTTGTTTGATTTTTTTTTGATAGTTTAATCAATATGGGGATTCCATGGCAGTTTTTCATTTATCATAACACCTAAGTATTTTGCGTTTTTAGTCTGTGTTACTGGTTAACCATGAGTAAGATAAGTGGAATTTATTTGTTTTAGTTTTTATAATAAGAATGACAATGATCTGTTATGACTCTGCGCGTTCAGGCTTTGTTAGCACTAGACAAAAATGACATTGCTGAGATACGAGTATTTACCAAACCTCCAGAACTTGTTCAGACAGTTCTAGAAGCTGTTGCCATACTCTTAGGCAACAAGTAAGTGGAATAAACAAACGAAACATTAATGTTTTATACTTGGTGAACGTCTAATGACCGTGACCTTCAGTAATTCATTGCACTAAAATGTTGATTGCATATGCAATAATGTCTTTCAGGACAGACTGGGCGAGTTGTAAAGCCATGCTGGCAGACACAAACTTCTTAAAAAAAATTTATGAATATGACAAAGAAAATGTCCCAGCCGCCAAGCTGGCTAAAGTCAGGAAATATACATCCATGCCAAGTTTTGTACCTGACGTTGTAGCCAAAGTTTCAAAGATAACTAATTTAATTGTTAAATAATTTCTAAAAATCATTAAATTATTTCTAAAAACTCATTAGACTGGATAATGAAAAGGTAAAAAGCTGGCAACACATGCATTCAATGGACAAAAAAATGGAGGATCTAGATTTCACAAGATGATATCTGCCTCCAAAAACTACAACATGCTCGTATAAAATTAAACAAGATCATTATAGAAGTGGAGAAAACTGGTTTAAAAATCAATGAAAAGAAAACTCAGGTGTTGAGAATAAATAAAACCAAAAAAAACCACTACAACGTCAAGGAGAAAACCTAGTAGAAAGAGATGATATTGTCTATATTGAAAGCATCATAAGCAAAGAGGGATGATTAACATAGATGTTTAAAATTAGATCAACTAGGCTAGTCATGTGTTTAATATTCTACAGAAGATCTGGTGTTAAAAAAAACAACTGTCACTACACAACAAAATGTGAATGTGAAATCATTTCTTTTATTTGGTTCAGAGACTTGAAGAGTAACACAGTCTAACATTCACCCACAAATGTTGTACTAATAAAATGATCTGTCTAATAAGTTAAGCCCACAGTATGTCAAAACAATTCCACTTTTCATTGAATGTTGTTTTGTTTTGTTTGTTTTTTTGCTTCTTTTTTATTTGCCAACCAGCAGTCTTCTAAGCAGAAAAACAATTTCTGTATTTGGTGTGGAAAAAAATGTCTATAGATGCATTATTATTTTTTTTTTAGTAGACATTATATTTTGTAATCACATTGTTTATGGAAAAGTTTCATAGTGAATGTACATCTTAAATCATTAACTACTTACCTGAAAATATTTGTGATTTAATGTTTTGAAGATTGTTATAACCACAGAGTAATGATGGAATGTTGTTTGATAAATCTATTCTTCGTCCAGGCTTGTAAAACTTTAGTCCTATGGGTTCGAGCAATTGATGTTTACTCTGCTGTAGCTAAACAAGTTGAGCCAAAGAAACAAGCGTAAGTAATTAGCAGTCAAGGCATTAAATAATTAGCAGTCAAAGTGTTGCTATTTTTTAAATCATTCTAGGTCTAAGTAAAAAAATATTCAATTATATTTGTTTTCTTAGACTTGTTTTAATACAACTTTAGTGGTCATTAATTAGTAAACTTTGTACTAAATCATAATGATGTCACTTTGACAGTGGAACATGGGATATATATATATATAGTATTATTACAGAAGTATATGTATAGTTGGTATATTATTATTACAAGATGTATTATCTCTTCCTTGTCAGACTGGCTGAGGCTCAAGACGTTCTCAATGAGGTTTTAAGTGTCCTCAAAGCTAAACAAGACCAACTGGCTGAAGTGGAGAAACAAATTAAAAATCTTCAGGCTGTCTTTGACAAGAGTATGGAAAGAAACATGGCTGTGACTGCCGCCAGATTGAAACGCTCTTCCAAACTGACAACAGCCTTAGCTGATGAACAAGTAGGTTATTTTAAAATCTATGAGAACTATTATAACATTAAAATATGATTCTTAGTCAGACTTGGCCTACTGGGCGTAGTTTTTATAATATCAAAGATAAATTGAAATGATCAAACAAAAATATCACCTTGAGGAATAAATTAACGATTTGAAAATATGTGCATTCATTCACTAAAACCATATTTCCATACTGGAGATGAGACATGCATGGCACACAGTCTTAGAAAGAAGTGTGAGACTACAATGATTTTGTCACTTTTTTGGTGTGATTTTTTTTTTCATATTTCTACTTTAAAAAAATATACATTTCAATAGCTCAACTATCTTTGAAACAACATCTCAATCTCATGATTTCATGTTTAAATAAGGATGGGACATTACTAGAAACTCATTTAGTTCTCTTCTTTATCATTGAAATATTTATTCTCTGCTCCTTGAAATATTTATTCTCTGCTCCTTGAAATATTTATTCTCTGCTCCTTGAAATATTTATTCTCTGTTCTGCAAGGTTGTTAAAAGTGGTAATGGATATAAGCACTCCACTACCTAAAAAATACTTTCAATGGCTTTCAGATAGCCTCTGACAAACAGCCTCTACCCGTTAGATGTTAGATATGGGAGAAATGTTATCACTAACTGGGGAAAATGTGTAACCAGTGCCTAAACCAGTAAGCTTCAGGCTTAAGGGGCTCATTAGCCTTGGTTGGCTACCCACCTAGGGGAAGGAAAACTGAATTCAAACCTCTGCTGCCTTGCGGCTATACCCAAATATGTGAAAGGCTTTGGGAGTCTATCTTGAGGAAAAATAAGGAGCAGACAACCTTAAGGCAGTTTGCAGAGCCTGCGCCACCGCATTTCGCATTCTGTATCAGCACTTGCTGTTCTTTTGGATTCATCAGCTGTGCTGAGAAATTGGAAAATAGCTGTTTGGGTTACATTGTTCCAACCATAACTAATGCCCAGGCATTCATCTCATTTCTCATTTCCATAGTAATTTTGCAACTGAAAGAGGCCATAGTATTTGTTCTCTTTCTACATCATGTTTCTTATAGGTTCGTTGGGAGGAAAGTGTTGCCAACTTTGATGTACAGTTGAAAAATGTAGTAGGAGATGTTTTTATAGCAGCAGCTTGTGTAGCTTACTATGGAGCCTTTACTTCTACTTACAGGCAAAAACTTGTAGAAGGTAAGTCTAAACATCAAAAACAATGTACTTTTAAAATGTTTAGATACAGACACCCTTGAAAACTAGTACCATTAAGAGAGAAAACTGGTCGTGTGGTATGCCTTTAGAACTGTCATCAGTTTGAACCCTTCCCACTGCTGTCTGCTTTGGTTCTCAAGAAGTTTAGATTGGTACATGATAATCTTAATTTCTGAATGAATGTCCAAAACTTAAAAAACAAAACCTTTATTAATGCAATGTCTGCTTATACCATATTAACTGATTGTTTTTTGACTAGCTTAAGTATTGTGTTGGATACATAAATAAATTTTTTAGACCTTTGTAGCAGCTTTTGATTCATTTCAGTTGTAAGTTTTCTTAATTGCCCATTAATCTTGATACATGGCAACTAATCATCCTCAATAAGAAAATATGAAAAGTACAAAATGAATTAGGTTTTGAAAATGGTGAAGGCTGTTTCTAAAAAAATGTTTATAAAATGTTTTACATGTTACGGATGTTCCTTCAAAGATAAAGATAATCTACTTTCTAGTCCAAACCTCCTGCTTTCTGCTTTTGAATTGATCATTTGAGACTGTATACCTTCCTGGCCAAACACCAAATTATACAAACTTCTTGTTCTCATAACTCTTGAAAATATTACAAGGTCTAGCTTGATTTTTCATTATTTAGTTATGCTTTACTCTCAGATATATGATTTAGTAGTTAGAAACAAAATATTTTACTTCAATTATTATTAACTTAGAAGGCGCGGTGGCTGAGCGGTAAAGCGCGACTTCCTAACCGTTGTCCGGGGTTTGAATCCTAGTGAAGACTGGGATATTTAATTTCAGGATCCTTGGGCGCCTCTGAGTCCACCCAGCTCTAATGGGTACCTGACATTAGTTGGGGAAAAGTAAAGGCGGTTGGTCGTTGAGCTGGCCACATGACACCCTCGTTAACTGTAGGCCACAGAATCAGATGACCTTTACATCATCTGCCCTATAGACCACAAGGTCTGAAAGGGGAACTTTACTTTACTATTATTAACTTAACTGTATCTTGTATTTCTCACATTTAATTATTTGTTAAAAACTTTTAGAAATATTTATATTAAGAAAGAACATTTTTAAGAAAGTAGCATAACATAACCTAAATATTACCACAACGACCAATTGATATGACTGAAATACTCTGATGTATCTAGCATGAATACTTAGATTCATTATAAGACATTTGAATGTATTTAATAATTTGGATACAAAAACTTTTCTACAGGTTGGACTAAACGATTGATTGAGCTTCAAATACCTGCAACAGAAAATATGACTCTTGTGTCAGTCTTGGCAGATATATATGAAATTCGACAATGGAATGCTGAGTTTGCCAAGAGATGCTGTGTCAATTGAAAACGCTGTTCTTGTAACTAAAGGTCGCAGGTGGCCTTTGATGATTGACCCACAAGAACAGGTAAAGTTTTTAAGTAAACAAATAATATTTCTAGTATGTACTTGTATTGATTAAAGCTGAGTATTATTGTTGACACTTCTTTCAGGCCAACAGATGGATCAGAAATAGAGAGGCTCTAAATAAGCTTAAAATTATTAAATTATCAAATTCCAACTTTCTGAGAACACTTGAAGCTTGCATAAGAGCAGGTTTACCTGTTTTGATGGAGGATGTTGGTGAAGCTTTGGATCCAGCACTAGAACCTGTCTTGTTAAAACAAACCTTTATACAGGTAACATTTTTCTATTACATCTAAACATTTAAACACTTTATTGTATACCAAAATTTTCTCTGTGTGTGTAAAAGCTGTGTTTGTAAAAGCAAAAAGGTTTAATGATGGAGTAATGTCTCCTGACTTGTTACAACTTCACGTAATCTACCCTTGGGTTTGGTCAGTGCAACATTCAATTCATTTCTCCATCTATAACTAAAGTGCTTTACATGACAAGTAACATATCAAGCTTTAAACTCCTTTAGGTATTTGAACCTTTTATGTAACCTTATTGACTTTTTTCAGTTATATATTTATAAGTAAGGTCACTTTTATCAAATTTGACATTATGAAAATGCTTCATTTCTAAGGACTTAACATGTTTCTCTATAAGAGTAGATTCAAAAATTTTGAGTTTTTTGGTGTTCCTAATTAGGTATTTGTGAAGTAAAGCTATTGCTTGCTTTAATCCCAGGATTCTCAAAGAGATGCCCAGAACAGTGTTAATGCAGAGTGTTCAGATGCAAATGTATTGTTGAACAGAGAGGAAAAAAAATGTTACTGTAATTTTTTAGAACACTAATCTTGGTTGCTGAAGTTATCAAAATATATTTTGTACAAAAATAAATAGTATAGTGTTGTAGGTAACTGTGAATGAAAAAATGCGAGGCTAAAATGATAATACATAAAAGGTTAAGGATGATTTTATGGAATGCCTCCCCCCTCCCCATTTGCCAATGCTTTCAATGAATTTCTTAGTGTTGTATCTGGTCTCCTTAGTGGTTGTCTTGGAATGTTCCTGGTTTTTTTTTAATAGAGTATTTGTAGTCATAACGTATTTCCAATTAGAAAATTATTTTCTGGTCACAGCCTACTTGTTATATTATAGCAGAGAACAGATCATCTTATCCTATCTTGTCTGCTTACCATATTCCTTTGCAGATTGAAATCTAGATAATGATATTTTAAACATTCTCGAATATCATTCTCATTATAACTATGTTATAGGCTGATTTATGATAATTTTTCTTTCCTTTTCTAAGGGAATGAACTAAGTTTTATGTTTAGGCTCACAATAGATTTTATTGGAATTATAAGAAAATATAAGATGGAGTTCATTTGCCCCTGAGTCCACCCAACTCTAATGGGTACCCGACTTTAGTTGTGGAATGTAAAGGCGGTTGGTCATGTACTGGCCACATAACACCCTGCTTGTTAACTGTTGGCCATAGAAACAGATGACCTTAACATCATCTACCCCATAGATAGCAAGGTCTGAAAGGGGCAACTTTACTTTTACTTAGCTCCTGTCTCATGTTTACAGGAAATATTCAATGAACAGCTATTTGGATGTAATCTTTAAAATTAAAACAAAAGTTAGTTTATCTTGTAATATTTCTAAAAGTAATGAAGTCTATTCACATGTAAAATATTTCACATGTTCCTTCAGATTTGATGGTAATTTCATCCTAACCAAACCTCTCGCTGAACTGTAGGATATGAATCTGGTACTATTGAGACCATCCGAACAACAGTCCAGCCAGCATATCACACTACCTGACTCCCATCAATTAAATAATGACAAATTTTAGCATGAATAATATTATAATAAATGAAATGACCATAAATAGAATCATGATGAATCAACTAGTAATGAATGAGATTATTATAAATAAAATCAACATGAGTGAAATTATAATTGAATTTGTCATGAATGAGCTTAAAAGGAAATTGGAAGGATAGAACTTGCAGTTAAAAACTAAATTTTCAAAGTGATACCCAATGTATAGAGTTTTAGGCCAACATTCTGATTTAATAAAAATTACTTTTTAATCTTTTTTTTCGTTGTCTTTTTCAGGGTGGGCGTGTGTTGATTCGCTTGGGGGATAGCGATATAGACTATGATCGAAACTTTCGCTTCTATATGACCACCAAACTTTCTAATCCACATTACTTGCCAGAAGTCTGCATCAAAGTAACAGTTATCAATTTCACAGTCACCAAGAAAGGCCTTGAAGATCAACTTCTTAGGTTGAAAATTTCTTTCGCATCTATTTTTTTTTTTTCTTGTTACATACATTTTATTTTAGCTCTGGCTTAACATCCAAAGCATTCTTTCAAGACTAAATTAACCAGTCGAATTGTTAAAAAGTTTAAAAAAAAAAAAATAAGATTGGTTAAACTAAATACATTACAATTTTTATTACTACTATAAAATCTACTTTTATGTAAATGTTGTTTTATTGTTTTGATTATGAAAATATATAATTTTTTTGGGAATACAATCTGTTTTTAAATAGACTAATTTTTAACTAGGAGCAGTAAAAATTTCAACTAGTTACATTTAATAGGTCAGACATGAAAAGGTTGTTTTTCTTTCTATTGGTTGTAGTGATGTTGTCAGTTTAGAGAGACCAGACTTGGAAGAACAAAGAAATGAAATCATCATGAGAATCAATGCTGATAAGAACCAGCTGAAATCTATTGAAGATAAAATTCTGAAGTTACTTTTTGAATCGGAAGGAAATATATTGGACAATGAAGAACTTATCAATACATTGAATGATTCTAAGGCAAGTATCACATAGGCCTTGAAGTGTGTGAGTTTCACTTGTTTCCATTGGTAATGTGGGTGTTTATAACCATTAAAGCATCATTCAAATGTCCCAAGTACATCTTGAGGATCTCTCATTCCTTATATCTCTCTGCAGAAGTAACACAGCACTAAAATAATTTTTTTTATAATTCCAGTAGCAGAGTTTAATATATAATAATGATCATATAATTATAATGTGATTTAGAAAACAAAGATGTAGAAGACTAGAAATCAAACAGAAAAAATACCATCATGTTTTATTAGACTTGGTTCAAGAAAAAACAATGTTCATAAAGTTAAACAAAATTCTAAGATTAAAATGGGTCTAACAATGTTACCAGAAAATTATATCATGAGGGTGTCTACCAATAAATTTTACTGCTATTGGGAAAAAATTGGTTTTAGTTGCCAATTTAAAGTAAAAACATCAAGTAACAGTGTAGATACACTTGTTGAAATAAGTTCAGATGTAAAATTCATAGCAGACATGTATTAACTAGTTTTTAATTCTGATCAACTTAAAGAAAAATATTGAATGGTTTCTTGACAGGTCACCTCAGCAGTTATCAAAGACTTACATTGAATTGTTTCTTGACAGGTCACCTCAACAGTTATCAAACAAAGACTTGCTGAATCCGAGACAACAGAAGCAAAGATCAGTGTGGCCCGGGAGAAATATCGCTGTGTTGCTGAGAGGGGTTCGGTTATGTACTTTCGTGTCTGACATGGGGGAAGTAGATCCCATGTATCAATTCTCTCTCAAGTATTTTAAACAGGTAAAGGAATGGATAAGCCAATAAAATCATCACATTAGTATGTGTAATTTACATTCCTAAACCAATAAGTATTGATCTTAGTACCCAAAGTTGGTCTCTTTCAAATGGTAGTGGGCCCATGCATAAATGTAAAATTTTTAACTTTACCCATATTTACTTCATATACATTTTGCAAGTATTTAAAAAGGATATTGTTATAAATGAACTTATTGATATGGGTAAGGTTAGATGTGCATATGACGCGCTCACACAGGTGACAGAAGCCATCTACTGCTAGCATTAAACCAGGATGAGGGATGGCCCTTCAGGAACACTCTACTTGAAAATAGGTTGTGATGTGGTCATGTGATTTGTCTAAAAAAGGTCTGGGGACATTCTGTCATTTCCTAGAAGGCCTTCATTGGCCCTTTATAAAGAGAAGAGGTGGCAGAGTCAAGATAGTCTGGTAGAGTCCAGGTTCAGTTCAGTTCTGGACAAAACAGATAGTCTAGTATGATTCAATTAAGTAGAGCAGTACCTTTTTGTAAGGTTCTCTACAGTGAAGTGCTTGTGCAGTCTTTCAAACTTCCAACTGTACAGTATTTGACATAGTTTATTAGAGTTGATAAAGTACCCGGCAATCTGAGTCCAGTGTTTCCAGGAAGCCAGATAGATAGTCATAACAATAAAAACAGATAATTTACTCATGTATAAGCACATGTGTTTTTTTCTCATATTCTTTGACAATCAGTATATGTCTTATCCAAAATATCCATTATTTACAGTTAAAGTTTGAAATACAGTGTCATTATTAACTAATTTAGAAAATTCATTTTAAAATGTTTAGCTTCTTTGTGTATTGTGTTGCTGATGGGCAGAACCACTTTAAACATTACCTCTGTAAGCCGATTATAATAATAATCTTTATTATCCATGAATGCTTTGCTAGATGGTATATTAGATGACAATGACGGTATATAAGATGATAATGATGCCAACCTGCAACAAATTTTAGCACTGCAGCTATGGTTCTTGACAAGGCTAGATGGGATTCTTCTGTAAAATCCATTGTTTCTTTGTGATTAAAAGAATGAATTACAAGGTGTCAACATTTTTGTCATCTGTGCCTCTGTAATAAATTGGTAGGGTTCGAAAACAGGACTAGGCAGTAGTCAAAAGGACCGAGGAGCCATCTGTATGTGTATGAAGTAGAAATTAGTTTGGTGTATTTTTTAGAAAATCTGAAACAAATTTGAAAAATGAAATGATGCTAGAATAGAGTAGTTTTCTCCCCTACACCCACATTACTCATAAAATTTAAAAAAAAAAAAAAATCTCCCTCCCCATCATCTGATTGTCTGAAAGGAAAATTGGTCCAGTCCAAAGTTAGGCAATCATGTCTGAGTTTAATTTGAATTTTAGTCTTTATTTTTCCAATGTTTCAAATGCTTAGGATTCAGTCAGAAACATCTTAACCATTTTATTATTTTAAAATTTTATTCAGCTATTTAACAATACAATCTCAACCAGTGAGAAGTCTGATGACCTTCAAACACGACTGGACATTTGCTTAGAAGAGACTACAGTATGTATTTACAAGAATGTTTCTAGGTAATTCTTGTATTGTTACCTGCATTGTGTCTCATGGTTTCAGTAATATTGACATTACTGGAATTGGTGTAATGCAAAAAAAAGCACTCCACTGCCTATAAAATGCTTCCAAAGGCATGCGTCTCAAATAGCCCTCTGACAACTAGTCCAACTCAGATATTGGATCCGGCTTGAACTGTTATCTGTAAAGAAGAGCACTGGTGCTTTAACAAGTAATCTTCAGGCAGGAAGGGGCTCCTTAGCTTGCTGGCTACCCACCTAGGAGAAGGAAAACTCTAATTCAAATCTCTACTCATTGCAGCTATATCCAAACATGGGGAAACTTTTCAGGAGTCAACCCTGAAGAAAAATCAAGAGCCAGTGACCCTTGGGTAGCTTACAGAGTCTGCGATGCCGATAAAATTTACTCCTTAACTTTATTGGCATTAACCTTCATTTGGATAGATCAGCTGGTTGCAAGGGGAAGGGGGGGAGGACTGCTCCATGTGTGACATGGTTCCAATCATAGCCTATGTATTCATCTCAATTACATGAGACCAGTAGTTGTTTCATAACTGAAGGAGGCCATAAAATAATCAAATATATCTCATAGTGCCTCTAGTATATGGTTTTGTGGGTCATGCTTTATTTTGTAGTATGCTTGGTCCCCTTTCACATCCTTCAGATGCAGATAATGCAAAGGTCATCTGTTTCTATTACTGATGGTTAACAAGGGTGTTCTTAGCTAATGTCAAGTACCCATTATTTATATTGTAAATCTTAAAGAATTCATTAACTAAATTAACTTTGATCTTACTTACAGATTAATGTGACATGTGAAATGAGATATTCCTCTAGTGGTTGCTTTGATTTTCTTTCAGAGGTCTCTTTGAAAAACACAAGCTTGTATTTTCATTTTTGCTTTGCTCAGAGATTATGAAAACTGAAGGGGAAATAACTCCCTTGGAGTGGAATTTTTTTCTCCATGGACCTATTGGAGGTATAGAGAAGGTACTAGACATTTTGATTAATATTTCTCTTCTTCTCTTATTTCAACTTCATTTATTTTAGGAAATGCCTTCACAGAAATGAAATGACTTTCTAGAGATCCTAGAGATATATAAATATGTTATCATTTTATTATATACATTAGGAATAAAAAGTTTTAAATAATAGTACACTTGTATGGAGTAGTGATTTTCTGTGACCGTGGCTGTGTATCGATGATTAGCCTCTTTATGCAGAAAAGACAGAAGAGAAGTTACAAAGGGAAGATTATAAGTTTCAACAGATGTAAAATGCTGAATGCCACAGAATTTTCTGTACATCTTAAAGATTGTAGCTTATTCAAATCAATTAGATTTGAGAGTTTAAATTTATATAACCATTGAGAATCAACACACTTTGTCACCACTGACAACTTGACATATTTATGGATTATTTAGAATCTCATTGAAAGAGGAAGGTTAAACAATTATAGAACACACAACTTCTATCAAAATAAAAACTTTTTTTCTTTTATTGTAATTAAAAGCCATTACATTTTCTACAGCAAAATGTCCCCAAACCAGAAAACACAACGTGGCTTCCATTAAATGTTTGGAAAATGGCCTGCGAGATGAGTGACACATTTGAAAACTTCCGTTACATCCATTATGATTTGGATAAAACACCTGTATGGATAAGACTGGATGAAGGCCCTGAGGTAATGATAACGATAACAAAATGCATTACCCATATAAAAAAATATTAAAACAATCAGTCTCAATCAAACTGAAGGCTACATATCTTAATAATTAGGACATATCTTCAATAAAGATCATTTCATTCTTTGAAATCTGTCTCTTTAATCTATTTGTACATAATAATGAGAGACTTAACTCTGCAAAGGCATTGTTTTTCTGGCTGATTCAGGCAACCCATTTCAGGCATAGGAAATAAATAGCACTTTTAAGAATTTGTCCTAGCATTTAGAATGAGAAATATGCCTTAATCACTTGTCATATATTAAATTGTTTTATTGTGGTTCTAAATTATACAAAATATTTTACAGTTTGTGGCATAGTAACCATGGCACAAATGGGTTCCGTGAGCCCAGGCTCATTACCAATCTCTTAAAAACAAAATGTGTTTTAATGTTTTGAATTCTTACTTTTATTTCCCATTAATTCTGTGATTATAATTTTTAAATTGTCTGCAGTATATTGCAATTTGATAAAGAAACTGATGGGGCCTCCGTACAGGATGACTAAATTTAGTTTTGTCATTCTAGATTCATTGTTTTAATCCTGTGCCCAAGAGTCTCTTGCTACCCCTTCTGTTTACTCTGTAATGCTAGCCAAACACATTTTCTGTAATAGTATATAGCCTGGTGAGCCAATACACATAAAGCAATGAACAATCAAAATAAGCCCTATATTTCTTATGGTCATAAAGAATTCACATTAGTCTGAACACATTTGGATGAACCTATAATAAAAATCTGTCGTTGAAATCATTAATGTATACTGTGTACAGCTCTCTGTACTTTAGTTCCAGTGTTACTGAATTAGACTCAGATTGCAAGTCCAGTCACATTTATTGGGTTGGTTAGTTCTTAGCTTCATATCAGGATTTCCTGACCACAAACTCACGAAGCTCTATTACTATCTTAAAAAGCTGAACAAATGGACCAAATGAAGATCGTAAAATTAAGAGCAGATAGTTGCTATCTTTGCACCAAAAATGCAACAGCTTTTGTTGAACCTTATGATGATAATATTCATGAGGTCAAAATGCATTTTATTGATCAAGCCAGTTATCTGATGAAAAAAAACCCACAAAAGTGCAAACATAAAAAAACAAAACAAAAGCAGAAGATGCAGATTAAGGAGACGCCCACAAAAATTCAGACTTAACAAACAACCAGCAAGCTTGCAGACAAAAGAAACAAGCATGAAGATTAAGACAAGAAACAATTAGCAGAAAATGCAGACATAAGAAAAACACCTTGAAGATACAGACATAAGGAACAACAGGCAGAAGATGCAGACATAAACCTTTAAATTCAAGAGTGTAAATTTGAGCCTCCAACTAGGAACAATTAAGTGAGTTGGCATCTTTCACACAAAAATTGTAGTGCTTGTGACAATAACAAAACAATAGTGCCTTGTGACAAACATAAAGTTTTTTATTTCACTTTCTCTAGTGGGTATTCCCATTTTACATAATGATTTATCAATCTATGTAAGCAATGGACATAAAGTTTATACAATAACTGTTGGAAATAAAGAAAATGAACAAGATAACAATTATTTTGGTGTATGGTTAGTTTAGTTCTTTCCTTGTAAATCCTAGGCACAATTTGAACTGGAGGGGGTATGGGGTGAATGTTATGAAAATGATTTAATGTATCAGTTGTTGTTGTTATGTTAACGTGTGCTTGTAACTTTCCATAAGAATGTGTTCAGCAAATATTAGAGATGTGTGTTGTGTAGTCATTCAGTGTATTTCGACTCCAGGAGGCAAGAGAAAAAAAGTGTTTTTCTTTACAATAACTGTTAAAAATTTTTAAAAAGGCTCATTTTATTAACAAGGATGTATTTTATATTCAGCTTGACTTGGGCCTTTAGGTCTAGGTTTTACAATGTTATGAATGCAAGAAGCTTGTGAAAGTTTTTGCGTTTTAAAATTGTATAGATTATAACTGAGAAAGCATGATTTTTTTTATATCAAAAACTTTAGGTTCAAGCAAATCCTCCTCCGGAGCGCTTTCTCTACGCTGTCTTGGATCCCCCTGAATATAACGATGGTGATCTGCCTCTTCCAGATAGAGTTAATGGAAATTGGAATGATTGCCTGACAGCGTTTCAAAAATTAATGTTTGTTAAAGTTTTCCGTGAGGAAAGGGTGAGTTTTCAATTAAAAGTTTTGTTGTGTGCCCAAGAAAGAGCATCACACTCACGTCTTACAAACCAGTACATAGACCTACTATTCTAACTGTGAAACTGGCAAAGGGGATCAAAGGATCTTGCGCCATAGCCTTAAGTTTTCTTACCATGGTCATAGTTTAAATATTAGATCTATGTTCTGCGGCACAGGTTCTCTGTAAAATCACATCACATCTTAGATCCCTGGGTTAGGGCAGTCAAATGGATAATCTAGATCTATGGCCTGCTAACCAAACTTCTTCCCAGTTAAAGGCTCATTCTGGCTTTTTACAATATGATGAATTAAAAATAATGCTTACACTCACAATGTTCAAATGTTTAAAAGGAGTTGATATTCTCTGTAACATGAATTAACTTAATGTTGAGGTAGAAAGACTAATTGAATAGATCTAGATCTAGATTAATCTAAATTGATGCTAGGGTTATCCTTCAATGCTAATAGATATCTTGGGGCTATTGAGATTGTTGATCCATTAAAAATGATAGAAAAAAGTAGCAGTTAGGATCAAAATAATCTTCTAACTATAAAGCACTGTGTGTAAATTTTTTCAACAAAGATATTTTTCTTGGGTTTTATGTGAATAAAAATTAATTATATCCTTTTTGGATTTATTGTTAACTTTTATATTATGTCAATTCTGTTTTTATCCTAGACAACATTTGCAGTGACAGAGTTTGTTTCTGAATGTTTAGGGAAACAATTTGTTGAAAGTCCTCCTGTCACATTGCCAGAACTCTATGAAAGTATGTCTAAGACTACTCCACTGGTCTTCGTTCTTTCTCCAGGATCAGATCCAATGACATCATTTCTACATTTTGCTAAAGATATGGGAGTTCATGAAAAGTAAACACAGACATTTTTCAATAAATATATTCATTAAATTAGTTTTCTACCATAAATGTCTTCTTTAAATTAAGCTAAATTCTATGGGAATTTAAATATGATTGTTATGGAAAAGAGAAACATAAAGCTTACATGGAGAAACTGCTGCCATTTTTGTGACATCTTTTTTGTCTGGTGTCAGTCTGCTGCCCTTTCATATCAGTTAGTTCTTGAAAATTAAGTTTTAAACGAAACAACATAGGGAACTAGATTTCTTTGCAACACTAGCTTTTAATACAAGTAGATCTACATCATCTCATTCACAAAGTCAAGGCTCTAACTCTAGTTAGACTGAGAGTTTCTTATTACAGTGTTCCCCCTGCTTCCTCATTTTCCAAGAGTTTCTGTAATCTCCTCAAATTTACCCATATGACTGAAACAGCTCAGCTTTGTCTTTTCACATTATAGACTTGAGAAGTTCCTCCTTTTTTTGTCATCCAGAGTGTTGACTTGTAAGAGTAAAAACCCAGCATTTTTCTGTAGCATTTATTTGAATTTTTTCTTTCTGTGTTCAGTATCCAACTTACACAACCATGTGGGGGTTCAGAGACCACTAGGGAAGAATGCAGCTGTTACTTTTCCAGATTCTCTAGATTGCTTATGACAGCAACTGCCAAGCTTAAAAGGGTTTTTATTTCTTATTGATTTGAAGTCCATCTCTTCCAATGTTTGACCATAGGTATTTAAATGAGTCAACTTCTTCTAATGTTAGTTCGTTCGACTGTACCCCAACATCCTCAACATCTCATTATATCTCCAGCACAAACTAGTATTTTGAATTTATCAGCACTGATTTCCATGCAGACTGCTCTAGTATACAGTTTTGAAGTAATATCTTGTACCTGGTCTGAAATTTCCCCAATGAGGTCTATATCGTCTTCAAACCCGAGATGGACAAAGGCTGCCCATATGGTCAAGTAGGAGTAAATCCTTCTTGAGTTTCCATCATAATATGCTTCAGAAATATGTTAATAAGAGCTGGAGAGATAATGCATCCTTACCTCACTCCAATGGATGTCCTAAAACTTTCTCCAACTTTGTTGTTCAGAAGTATTGAGCTGTTTACCTTAGGGTGTAGGGCTTCGATATTATTGATAATGTTTTTATCCAAGCTGAACTCCCCCATCACTTACCACATACCATGATGCCAAAACCAGTCAAACGTTTTTTTCTTAAATCTGTGAAGTCGTGTACCAGTTTATTTAGCTGTTAAAGACATTTTCTCCTTTAACAGTCTAATGTTAAATATATGTTCAAGAATGCTTCTACCTTTGCAAAGGACCTCCTCAACTTTTGAGTCTGTTGAAATTATTTTCAGCATTATTTTGCTTGGATAACTATTAGACTTTATCGTTCTATAGTTTGTTTGTTTTTTTATTGTCTCAAGTTTCTTTCTGGAGCAGTGGAATAAAAAAAAATTTGGTTTTATTCTTGTGGCAATATTTTTTAATCCCATATTTTCTGTCAGATTGTCCTAAAAATTTTGTTATATTTGAGCCATTGTATTTTAAAAGTTCTGATGGTATGTTATCCCTCTGATGATACAATATAAATACCATCAGAAGGATAGAAGTGTTACTTATTTGAAACCTATCAATTTTTTATTTGTTTTATCTTTATACAGTTTAATTATATATTTGATAAATTCTTCTTTGTATAACTTTTAATTTGGAGCAAGCTGGCTAAGGGAAATTTCTGTGGCATTTTACGTCAGGAGAGACGATCTTTTCCCTTTGCAACATCTTGTGTGACTAAAGAGGCCAATCCTTGATACACAGCTGTGATCGCAGGTTGGGCATATGTGATCACCAGGCGCCATTGCATTATCACCCTTCTTTCTGCTTCTGTAGTGTATGGCATCTGCAATCCGAGACCCTTCCTTTATGCTCACTCTTCTTGTAGATCTATCCAAAGCTACTTTTTCCAAGCTGCTAGTGTCGATTTTGAAGAGCTTCATGTCGCTTTTGCATACATCCATATAACGTAAAAGTGGGCGACCAGCGGCTCTCCTGCCTTCTATTAGATCACCATACAGAATATCTTGTGGAAGTCGATCTACTGGCATTCTACGAACGTGGCCAAGCCAGCCAAGGCATCTGCTGCTGATAACAGAGCGCATGTCCTGGCATCCTGCTCTTTGTAGCACTTCCTTATTGGTTATCCTATCTTGCCACCTTATTTTAAAGATCCGCCTTAGGCATCGGAGGTGGAAGACATTCAGCTTTTTTTCTGCCATGAGTAAGTTGACCAAGTTTCACTTCCGTATAGCAAGGTGCTCAACCACACAGGTCCAGTAGACTAGGGCTTTAGTATTGTTAGTCAGCAATATGTTGTCCCACACTCTTTTCTGCAACTGTGACATGGTGGCCATTGCTTTGGCTATCCTGTTGTTAATGTCTTTATCCAGTAGAGTATTGTTGGATATGATGGAGCTGAGATAGCAAAAGTGATCCACAATTTCTAGTGGTTGGCCATTAATGTTTACTTGAGGTGCAGTATTTGTGTTCTGGACTAGTATCTTAGTCTTACTTTGACTAATTTTTAAGCCTAACTGGCTAGCAGCAGATAGTTTGTCAACTAGGAATTGAAGCTGAATATCAGAATCAGCCACAATAGCTGCATCATCAACATACAGGAGTTCCCTGATAAGTAGCTTCCTAACCTTGGTTTTTGCCCGCAGCTTTGATACATTAAATAGTTTTCCAGAGGATCTTGTATGGAGAAACACACCTTCGTTGATGTCGTTGTACGCATGATGCAGTAGACAGGAGAAGAATATGCCAAACAGAGTAGGTGCAAGCACACATTCCTGCTTGACACCACTGCTCACCTCAAAAGGTGTTGATTGGGCTCCATTGAATTGACAGTACATTTCGTTTCCTCATGAAAGCACTCAATGAACTTCAGTAGTTTGGGAGGGCAACCTATTATCCTTAGGAGTTTGAAAAGGCCACTTCTGCTGACCATATCAAAGGCTTTAGTAAGATCAACGAAAACGATGTAAAGGGGTCTGTCTCTCTCTGAATTTCTCCTGAGGGAAATTTAATTATTATGTTATTATTAGAGCTAACGAAAGACATGACATTTCCTAAATTTTATTTATGGATGATTAGTTATTGCTTAATTACATTGTGGTTGTTTTTATTAAATCCTCATCACATTTAGAAAGTAATTTGTAGGTTTGATTCCTTATTTTAACTATTCACTTATAGTGTGAAATCAATTTCACTTGGCCAAGGTCAAGGTCCAGTGGCGGATAAAATGATCAAGAATGCAACCAAATTTGGTGAATGGGTTTTTGTACAGGTAAGGAACAGAAGCTAGCATTTTTTTTTTCTTAGACCTTTCCTATTGTCATTTTCAAAAAGTATATAGGTAACTGTTATATTATAATCTCTCCTAACCATTGACTAAACAGAAACCAATGTTTGTTATTTTTGTATAAACATAGATTTTTTTTCCCCAGATTTATAAATATATTAATTAAAAATTTGATTGTATTAATTTTAAAAGACTTAACATTTTTTGCTTTAAAAAGTTATTTAAACCAAAACATTTAGTTTAAATTTAACTGAAAAATTCTTTTTAGAATTGCCATTTAGCCGCTTCATGGATGAATGCCATGGAAGACATTATAAAAAATATCCAGGAGACCAGTTCACTTTTACACAGTAACTTTAGACTCTTATCTGTCTTCAATGCCTGCCAAACATTTCCTTGTCAGTGTTCTTCAGAATAGTGTCAAAGTCACTAATGAGCCACCTAAGGGCATTAGAGCCAATCTAAGAAGGGCATTCATAGATATGTCAACTTCATTTTTTGAAGACCACCGTAAGACTTTTTTGTTTTTGTTAGAGAATTGTTTAATAATTAACAATAAATTCCAACACTATGATAGTATTGAGAGATGATAATGTAGTCCTCTGTGTTAATAGTAATAATGTTATTTACACTATGTATTGTGTATGGATTATTATAGTGTTGGTTTAATCCTGTGCACTCCCAGGGGAGCATAGGGCCGCAGCCACACCTCTCCACTGAACTCGGTTCTGAGCAGCTTTCTTAATCTGCTGCCATGTCATTCCAGTACCCTCAGCTTCACTGATGACTGACCTCTTCCAGGTTTGCTTGGGTCTGCCCACTTTCCTCTTTCCTTGTGGGTTCCAGTCAAGTGCCTGCCTTGCAACATTGGTAGCTGGTTTTCACAGGGTGTGTCCTATCCAGCTCCATTTTCATTTTGTGATGTCTTGGGCTATGGGCTTTTGTCTAGTTCTCGCCCACAAATCGATAGCAGTTATCTTTTCTGGCCACATAATTCCTAATATGCGGCGTAGGCATCTGTTAACAAAGGTCTGGAGCTTTTCCATATTTGTTATATTTGTTATTATAGTGTAGGTTGATTGATTTTTTAATTTAAAAATGACAAAAAAAAGACATTTTAAAGATTAGTAATAATAATGACTGACTTAACTTGTGTTATTGTTTCTATATAAATTTAAAAAAATTTTTATAACAGCTCTGGGAATGGACTGGAGGAAGATCATTTTTGGCATTTGTTTTTTTCATGCTGTTATTCTTGAGAGGAAAAAATTTGGACCATTAGGCTGGAATATTACAGTAAGAGTCATGTTAAGACTGTAGAACTGGGATATTACAGTTAGAGTGTAGAACCATAATATTACAGTAAGAGTAATGTTAAGAACTGGAATATTATGTATTAGTGTAAGGACCCATTCAATTTTTTTTGTTTTTTAGATACTATTAAAGCTATTACATAACAGACATAAACTCAAGTGTTAAAATGACCCATTAATCTAAAAAAAAAGTTTTGAACAGATAGGTCTTAATGTTCTTCTTGAATGTAGTAGTGAAGCAAGCTGTTTGTCTGAGATCAATGGGGAGTGAGTTCGAAACCTTTAGACAAGCACTGAAAAGGCCCACAAACTGTAACTTTTTAGTGAGAAACATGTCACATTGAGTCCATGGACTGCAGGGCTCTCTCTCTAACATATGGAGTGATCAGTTCACTAAAGTAAAAGGACATTCTTAGTTTTGTAGTCAATTCTTGCATTCAATGGAGTGTACACAAGAGAGCAGTAGCAGAATCACTTCTTGTTTTTCATAGGACCATTCATGCAGCATTGTTCTGAATTTGCTCTAGCTCAGCGGTTTTCAACCTTTTAAGGTCGCCGACCCCTTTTAGAATCCCCCACTCTAACGCGACCCCCCCTAACACACACACACACAGCAATAGAAGAATAGAAAAAAACAATCTATATTTTCGATGGTCTTAGGCGACCCCTGGCAAATTGTCAATCGACCCCCAAGGGGGTCGCGACCCACAGGTTGAGAACCCCTGCTCTAGCTGAATGATGATGTTGTCCTGTATACCTACCTGCTAGCACGGGATTGCAGTAGTCAAGGCAGGAGAGTATGAATATCACAGCTAACTTTTTTTTGTTGACTCTGTTGTCAAATATGGTCAGATCTGGTCTAATCTGCCCAGCTGCAGATAGAGATCTTTGCAGAGCTGACTTATGTGTGGGTCAGAAGAAAAGAGTTGAGGCAAAGAAAACTCATATTAGCTTAATTTAAAGAACTAAGCCACGAGCTAGCACCAGTGCTCAAAATACTTTTTCAGGCAACACTTAATCAGGGTAGGGTACCTAAGATTGCAAACTAAGTGGATTAAAGAAACCTGGCAGTTCATGATGAATAGGGAATCTATACTCTCTACATTTGTCATGTAGTTTTCTTAATTGCTTTTGTCCTATCTTTATTCATAGAAATATATATATATATATATATATAATCCTTCAGTCACGAAAATGAATGCTGTAGTTGGCGACTTATTTGACTTAATCCTGTGCACTCCCAGGGGAGCATAGGGCCACAACCACACCTCTCCACCAAACTCGGTTCTGAGCAGCTTTCTTCATTTGCTCCCATGTCATTCCAGTAGTAGTATAGTGCTTATTGCCATTACCACCTCCAGCAAAGAAAACCTTACAATCTGAACAATGAAAAGGAATAGAAAAGCAATCTCAGCAACATGTGTCATGAAGTTATCTAAAAAATCAAAAGTTATTTATGTTAAAAAATAGCTGGAAAAAAAAACAGTGAGGCTATAAAGAAAAAGCTTAGGAATTATGTTGTTGTTTTTTTAGTGTTTCTATTGTTATTATTAGAACTTAATGTTTGTTTTTATTCCAAAAGAATCAACTTGTTTATTAAGGCTTGTCCCATTAAATTAATTATGACATGAAGCTGATATAAAATAATAATTTGACGAGAGTTGGCCTTACTTAATGCTAATTAGGCATGGGGCATCTGACTGTGTTAAGATTATTAAATTTCATTTAGTGCTGGATATTCAAAAATAAATCTTTTCTCTAGGTTACTAGGACATTTTGTTAAACATTTATAATTGTCTAACAACCTTTTTTTTTCGAGAAAATTCATCTACCTGGTATATTGAAAATACATTTTTTGACCTTTCCTTATAACAATTGTGAAAGACTATACCAGTATAGAGTCAGAATTAATTGAAGCTGGATGATTACTTATATAATATTGTTATTAAATCTTATTTGGATAAAAGATTCCTGGCAGACATTAATCAACTGGCAAAGGAAGTTATGTATTAGAAAAATGTATTCCCTGTGCTGTGTAGAAAAAAAAAAAGAGAAAGAGATAAAGAGATAATCAATGTTTGAAAGTAATGAGAGGCTGTATTATGGGAGTAGCTACTGTGATATATGGTAGACTAGATTTGTTCAATTTAAAATAGAAAATGCAATTGGGGAAGAAAATTGTGTTTTTGTTCAGTACAGACCATCCTGGCAATGCAAGTTCTAAAATTGGTGGCTCATGAATATAAAAAAAAAAAATGCTCAACACACACAAAAATATAACAAACACACATATAAAGTATAAATATTTCTTTTATTTTTTAAAAAAGAAAATGTTCAGCATCAAAACATGCAGCAATATGGACCTGTTAATTAAACAACTAATAAATCATAATGAACTTAACACAGTTAACAATAATGATATTGTTGTGTCTCTCTCCTTTGTTTCTTGATTGAAATCAAAACAGCTACCACCAATTGCGAGAATGTGGCAACTCAGATTCTAAATAGGGTGATACTTTATTGAGTCTAATGTATTACATGCCAAATAGTGTACTTTATTGAGTCTGATGTATTACATGCCAAATAGTGTACTTTATTGAGTCTGATGTATTACATGCCAAATAGTGTACTTTATTAAGTCTGATGTATTACATGCCAAATAGTGTACTTTATTAAGTCTGATGTATTACATGCCAAATAGTGTACTTTATTGAGTCTGATGTATTACATGCCAAATAGTGTACTTTATTAAGTCTGATGTATTACATGCCAAATAGTGTACTTTATTAAGTCTGATGTATTACATGCCAAATAGTGTACCTTATTAAGTCTGATGTATTACATGCCAAATAGTGTACTTTATTGAGTCTGATGTATTACATGCCAAATAGTGTACTTTATTGAGTCTGATGTATTACATGCCAAATAGTGTACTATTGGCAACACAAAATTTCTAATTGAATAACTGTTGTACTGTTCTGATCTTGTACTGGACTCCACTGTGCTAGACTGTCTTGACTCTGCAACTCTCTCTTTTTCTTTATATAGGGTTTCTGAATGTCACTAGTCCTCTCTGGATGATCATTTCTTCACTTTCCTAAAGTAATTCATTTCAAAATATTATCTTTTTAGAAAACAAAATGTATGTATACAGTTTTTCTTATAAATAAGTCGTATCTATTTTTATTTTAGTACGCTTTTAGTGATAGTGATAGAGAGTGTGCATTGCTCAACATGGAAATGTTTTGTAAAGATGGTTACATCCCTTGGGAGACACTGATCTATATAACAGGAGAGGTAGAGTATTGTGTGTATTGTCATTTGCTCATGAGATATAAATATTTTAGTTTCTTTCTAAAACACTAAGCCAAAAATATTTATCTCTTGACTTTTCATGACTTTGTTATAAACATGTAATTAAAAAGAAAAAATTTAAAGGAAATTATTGTAATAGTTTGAGACAACTTATTTAATAATTTTGTAATTGGAATTGACCAGACATGTATGCCCACTTCATGTGGAGCGAAAATGACAAAACAGTGCACATTATATCATATATTCTATATGGATTTTGCTCAGCAGCTAGACATGCAATATCAGGCTTTGAGACCAAGCTGAATTAAAGGAGTAACAGAAGTGGGCTAAATTGAGTCAAGAGAGAAAAGTATCATTTTGTCATCAGACCACAGATGGCTCACATTTAATTATTATCACATTTCTTAAAATGCAATTGTGCATTTTAACATTTTAAAATAAAATACCACCACAATTTTCAAACTACATACATCCATAAAAGACTTCATACATTAATCTATATTCGTTAATTTTCAAATTTTAGGTTAACATTTATGAATGATTATTTTTTTGTACAGTATAATACACAATTAGTTGAATGATTTAAAACTTCTTTTATCACCACAGATTACCTATGGTGGTCGAGTCACAGATGCCCAAGATCAAAGATGTCTAAGGACAATTTTAAAGTTTTTTTTCAGACCTGAAACCTTAAAACCAAAATATAAATACTCGGAATCAGGTAATTGTATGTTCAATATAAAGGAAGTCCTATTCATTTATTTGCGGCAGATGTTGATGTTTATTAGCAGGTTTCAAACTAGGACTAAAATAAATTGAGGATCTGTTTCCTTTTTTTCTTTTTATACACCATATCTGTGATCTAACCTTTGAAAGTAGCATCTTCGTCTTCGTACAAGTATTACTTCATTCAGTACACACACACATACACACATTGTCCTTAACACTGATCAACATATTTTGATGTAAAATACAAATATTCAAAATTGATTTCTCATCAGTAAGTTTGTATAATGTTCTACTAATAATTTGTAAAAGATTAAGATGCTGGTATAGTCAATAGCTTATGGCACATCAACATTATTTAGATCTCTATTGATTGTAGAGAAGCTGCAGGGTTTAGAAGTGTTGACAACTGATCAAAAAGTTTGTATTGCTATTAAGATCAATGTCATAGAGATGGGTGTAACATGCACTTTAAAATAGTTGCATGGAGTGATCAAAGCAAAAATTCCTTTTCAAAAATATGCAAACAAAAAACATACATAAATTATAACCAGTTACAGAATTGAAGTATGAGCCTAATCAAAATTGATATAACAAATTAGATTAAATCCATTCTAATCTGACTTCAGAATCCTATGCAACTTGAGCAAAGATTTAACATAGTGAAAGTAGATTTGATTAAGACTGTTTTAGTTAGTCTGTCAGGGTGAGGAACTTTTTAGCTCGTGATACATTGTTTATTTTACTATTCCTTTTATCAGCTGGCAAAAGGGTTAAAAAAAAAAAAAACTTGGATGGACACAGATCTCAAAAATAGCTCTAACAAATTTAACAGTTTAAGTATAACTTTGGGAAAAGAATAACTAGCTAATTGGCCGCACTTGAAACTTGTTTGACCATTATAATTTTTAAAAATATAAATTTCTTACAATTAAATTTTGTCTGGAGGTCAAAGAGTTCAAAAAATACATTCAACTTTTTCAAGAACATTTGACATCTTTGAAACTTTGATTACTTGTATTAATATCTAGATCCAGTAGTCTAGTCTAGGCTACCCTTTTTTAAAATATTGCCATGTCTGCATCTGTATCACCTATCTAGAATTTTATATATTCTGACTAGATTTATACATGCCCTTAACCTTGATTTATTTCAGGTATGGGGGAGCGCGGGCACGTTGCCCTGCCTCATCGTGGCGCCCGCGTGGAAACGGCCATTAGAGGAATTGGCTAGGCTAAATGGGTAGCAACACAGGACTCCCGTGGGGATGCCCACGGGTAGACGAGAGTCCACCCATTGCACGGGCGGAGTTGTAATAAAGTCCCCACAAACACGTCACCAATCCATGCGCTGTTCCTCAAAGGGACCGTTACATAAATGGCGGATCCCGCACAGTTAGCTTGGTACATTGAAGGAAAATGGCAGAAGTCCCCGGTGCATTCTCGGCCTTCGGCCGTGTCTCTAGCCCACGTGTCGGGGGCCGAACGCATCGGTCAACAGCAATGCCTTACATAGGCATTGTCTAGGGTCTCTCCCAAACAGAACTGTGTGTTCACACAGGTTTGTTTTTTTTTACTGTTTGGCGTCCAAACAGGTTTTTTTTCAAACTTAGAGCTCGAAGAGCCTTCGGCTCAGCTCTTAGACATCAACAAGGTATGGGGGAGAGGGAATTGTTCTTTTGTTTAAAATGTAGTATTCATTAGTAATTAATAGCAAAGTAATTGCTTACCAAAAGTCATCAGCCTCATAAGAAAGAATGTCTTTGAGAAAAAAAGTTATTGTTTTGTATTAAATACAATGGGCCATGGAAGGTAATTTTGTAAATTTAATCTATTTTTGAAGGTATTTACTATCCACCTCTTGTCAAGACATTGGCTACTGTCAAGGCTTACATTGAATCTCTACCACTTATAGATGAGCCAGAAATCTTTGGGCTCCATGAGAATGCAAACATAGCCTTTCAGTTGAATGAAACCAATGCTTTACTTGGTAAGACTGTGTTTGTTTTGCTAATGCTAGTATAGAAACAAAAACAGTCGCAATTTACTGCTATATACACTTACACTGGTTTTGTTTTGAAATACTTTAGTTAAGAATATGATTCATTGTCATATAATAAATTGGCATATAATCTTTTTTACACTGCTTTATTATAGCTTACAACATTGTAGCTATCAGTGAGTCTTATGCTCTATGGACAGACTCCTTTGCCACTTTTCTCTCTAAAAAGATTCAGATTGTGGGTCGTTTAGAACTTGCTTTTTGTTGATCTCAGGAGAACCACATTTGATAATGTTCAAGAAGAACATTCAAACCAGTTCGAAACTCTTGCTTTATATATCTGTTTTGCTCACCTATTACCTTGAGCTTACTGTTTTGTTAGCAGCACTAATAAATCAATTGATTCTTCTCATTCAAATAAATCAACAAAAAAAGGGTGGGTTGTTTGGAATTTAAGACAAAAATTTTTGTTCATGCAGAACTAAAGGAGTAAAACAAATTTTTATCTAGCTACAATACTTGATGTTCAACCGAGAATCGTAGCAGCTGATGGTTGGATGTCTAATGATGATATTACTTATGAACTTGCTGAGGCTGTCCTGGATCGATTGATTGACAAACTGGATATTGAAAGAGCGAATCCCAATATGTTTACAGTACGTACTAATATTATTAGTTCCAAGTAAAAATGGTAGTTTTTAATTCTTAGTACTTACTTTACTTACAGTCCATCACCCCTATTGAAGTATGGGCCACCAGCAATGGATTTCCATATTCCTTTATCCTAGGCCATCCTTTTAATTCTTAGTACTTACTTTACTTACAGTCCATCACCCCTATTGAAGTATGGGCCATCAGCAATAGATTTCCATATTCCTTTATCCTAGGCCATCCTTTTAATTCTTAGTAGGCCTTTCTGTTTCTAATATTGTTAGTGATCCTATCATTCCATAGTTCCTAGTATTACATGATAGTCTTTTAGTTCTTGTGATGCTTTATTGTTTAGCTTTATATAGTAGTGTCTTAGTTTTTATCATGCAATACCTAATATAATAGATTGCTCTCTTGGCATGCAATAATACCTAACAGTAAATTGCTCTCTTAGCATGCAATAATACCTAACAGTAGATTGCTCTCTTAGCATGCAATAATACCTAACAGTAGATTACTCTCTTAGCATGCAATAATACCTAACAGTAGATTGCTCTCTTAGCATGTAATAATACCTAACAGTAGATTGCTCTCTTAGCATGTAATAATACCTAACAGTAGATTGCTCTCTTAGCATGCAATAATACCTAACATAATAGATTGCTCTCTTAGCATGCAATAATACCTAACATAATAGATTGCTCTCTTAGCATGCAATACTACCTAACATAATAGATTGCTCTCTTAGCATGCAATAATACCTAACAATAGATTGCTCTCTTAGCATGCAATAATACCGGTTGTTCTACTGGAGATGGGATGACTTATTTATTGTTCCCCCCTTTTAGACCTTGTGATCTATAGGGCAGATGATGGTTAAAGAGCAGGATGTCATGTGACCAGCACCAACCGCCTCTACTTTTCCTAACTGAAGTCAGGTACCCATCAGAGTTGTGTGGACTCATGAGTGCCCGAAATTCTAACTCCCAGTCTTCACTGGGATTCAAACCCAGGACCCTAGTGCTTATGCACTCAACCACCGCGCATCATCAATTCTTCCGTCCTTGTGGTTATGCAAATCATTTATATCGATGTTTCATTAATTTGACTAACTATGCCTACAGTTTCCCTAGCTAGCTATTTAACCTGTTACTGATGTAGGTGACATTTGATCAACATAATGATCCGTCTTTAATTTCTTCAACAAAAAAATACTCAAAGGGAATCCTGAGATTAGGAAATTTTCTGATTCAAATTTAAAAAACAACAACTCTAGGTCCATGGCTGTTATCTGTCATGCCTGAATATATTTTATAAAATCCCTGAACTTTTTATCCCCAGATTCTAGTGAAGAAAGCTACTGTCAGGAAGTACCAGATGTATGGTCACCTGTACGAAGACTTATGTCGACAGGTAGGCAAGTACCATTTGCTATCTACAGAACCCAGTCAGTGGACAACCTAGAGGTATATGATTCAAGTTATTCTGGACATAAAGCTGACCACAACAGTTAAACACAGGTAAATATCAAATTAATAATTATAAATTATTGTCATCAGATTTAAAGATTGCTAAAAGAATCAACACATAGACAAGAAAATAAAAAAGAATCGGATCAATTTCAAAGCTTTCAAAGGTCTGAAATAATTGATCTAAAAGTATGTCAAGTTGATTAACTTAGGATAAATCCAGAGACTGTCTCTTAGACTCATAAAATGTCCTAAGTTAATTAACCTTCTTATTTAGTAATACTCTTAATCTCTGCTTGACATTTACAGACTGTAGTGATTTACATCATATTGTATAGATTACAGATGTTATCTCAAAAAAGAAGATAATTACATTCATCACATTTCTAGTCATTTATGTTAATCTGTGACTTAAACTCTGCTAAGTGGTTGGGTTTCCTGTACTGGCTGATTCAAGCCATTCCATTCTCTACTGGCACTAGGGAAGAAGAAGCACTTGTAGGACCTAGCCTATGGAGTAAGATATGGGCCTCTATCATTGTGAATCTAAGTATTTGAGTAGGTTTGGCTGATCTAGTGGAAGGCATGAATTTTTTTAGAACAAAAAAATAATGAAGACCAAATTATTTAATAACAAAAACAAAAATATGTCCAGAATTATTTAGCATCATACCCATAAATTAACATTTATTAATGCTTTTATTTAAAGTCTTTAAATTTAGTCCTGTTCTTTCACTACCTTCTTTTCATGTAAAAAACTGTTTTATCTTGTGCCATGTCCTCCACAAGTAGTGGACTTCAACAAAATGACTCTGAAACTAGCTCGGTCTCTTTCCAACCCTGATGGTTGTTAATGTTAAGATAAGAAGATAAGATGTTAAATCTCTTTTGTAAAAATAAAATATCCCCTAAGCTCATGAACTAGACAAGGTTCGAATTTGTTTCATTTTTCTTTTTTTTAATGTATTATTCTAATTGAAATGTGTTTTTGCTGAGAACTACAATGATGGATAACAAAATCAGAAACAATGAGTTAAAGACCAAAATACTTCTGTTAATAATTTTGATCAAATCAGAGCTTAAAATATGATATTGGTTACAAATTTCATCTTTTTCTTCGTTGGCTGCCTTCAGTCATAAATTGATTTTGGCTCATCTTTAGGAGCAGTTCTTGCGGTGGTTATTATGCCCTATTCTTGAGAGGCATTCTTGCCACATACATCACACATGAAAGTAGAATCTGACTAAGTGTCAAAGCAATCATTATCAACTGTCTTTTTTTTTCAACAAAAAGAGAATTATTAAGTCAGAGGACTTTTAGACATTGTTTGTAAGTTCAGTTTATATATATTTCAGGTCTGAAGGCTACTCCATGATGGGCAGCCTATGTCATCACCAAGCCAGCGTCTATCTCTTAACTCCTTGTTGGGGACATTGTGTGAGTAGTTGTTTAGCATTCATGTCACCAAGGTTACATTTGTTTATTGGGACATAAATTAAAAGTTGTTTGTTTTAGATATATAAAACCTAAACATAGAATGAAAAGAATAAAGAAAAATAAAGTATTTCTGAGAATTTTAAGCCAAACAAATTTAAAATAAAAACATTAAAAATACTTTTTTAAAAAGACAATACCTCCTTTATACAACTTATAGAGTGATTGTTTTTCTCTTATTTAGCTAATGAGTGCTAGATTAAAAAAAACAATGGAACTTATTTTTTTTTTTACTCTTTTTGAAAACATGTAAAACAAATCAAAGAAGACAGGTCTTCTAAAATAAGTTTTGTTTTCTTATTATGAACATTCCTTTTTGATTGAAGGTAATTATTACTTATTGATTTAATGAAAACATTCCCAATTTACTTAATGCTACAATCTCTATTTACTGACTGAAAGAGTTAACTATAATAAATTTATTTGAATTACAAACTTGTACAATGCTATTGATGATGAATAGAAAATGTTTAGCAAACAATTCATTATTGGTTGACTATTTCAGCTCTGTCCTTCAACCAGCATCAATGTGTGTGACTCCCAAGTGGCCTCTCCAGTGTGTACAAGCATTGGAGCAGAAAACAAGGTGACAAGGAGAAGGGTCAGTCCACTTCTAAAAGAAGCACAACTATAATGAATACACAGGTGTTTGTGTACAACTTGTTGAATTTTTCACTCACATCTACTTTAGTCTCATGATGCGCAGCAAAAACAAAAGCCTTTAACTGACTGAGTCAAGTCTTAGGCCCTGAATAGTTTCATGTAGTCTGGTCGTCATCATCAAGTTCAAGGTTAAAATATGGACAGCTGTCAGTAAACCCTCACCAGAGGTCATTTCTGGCTGGAGAGATTTTTTATAGAATGTAAGTACTATGGAACTGGCAAATATCCTAATGAAAAACTCTTGATATTAATAATTTGATAGGTAAAGCACAGTTCTACTAACTGATGCCATTTCTTAATGATGCCAATGTAATGTTGATTGTTGGGTAATGCTCTTGTGGTTAAAGCTTTAGCAAATATGAGTTTATCTTTTTGACATTTTTTAAATTGCATTTACAAGTGTTGTATTTTAAAAGTTTTACAGTGTTATTATAGTTGGTTTTTTTTAAACATTTGACTTTTTTAATATTGTGTATTATCACTTACATTGTAACACCATATTGTGTTCAAAACATAAATTTGATGCCACATTGTGTTCTAAACATTGAAAGGCATTTTTTGTTATACAAGTCCTACAAAAAATTTTTTTTTTTTTAATTCAAACATTGTAGTATTCAGAACTGTGGAGTTCATTCTGTATGTTAAAGTACTTTCACATAGACTTTGACTGTTTTTTAGTATTCATGTTGTTGTTATTTGTATGCATATCTACTTCCTCTTGTATGTTTTGGCAATAACCCATTTATGCCAAGTGATCCATTATTGGAACACCGACCCCCTTGGTACTTATTTATATCCTACTGTTCTAGTCCACCACGGGAATGTGCTTTTTTTTATTCAAATAAGCTTTCATGGAATACCCCTTACTATCACAGCATTGCAGAGATTGGTGTTCTGCAGCCTTGTAAAAAAGTAATGAACATTTTCTGAACATTTTTGAAACCTATGAAGGTTAATGAAAATAACTTTTCTGAACTTATGTCAAGTACTAAAAAATTTTTTCATGTATTATTTCTGTAATACTGATGCTGTGAAAAGTTATGATTGTTGGATTAATTATAGGCTTCTAATTTTGTATGTTCCAGTATCCAGGCAAATCCAGTATCACTAATAATAGCTATTCCTTTTAAACCTGTAGAATCTCTCTGGGGATGAAGAACAGAAGCACATAATGTTTAAGTGTTGCAATGAGACCTGATCGCTTTGTAACCATAGTTTCAAACTTGTATGACACTGAAAATGCAAATTTTCTAATCTGTGACCTCCCATAAAAGAACTTAATGAACTCAATACAGAAAATTTAATTCAAGTAAAATATAGATCTATTATATTTCAGCCTTGATTAAATTATCCATGGTACATTAACATGATTGTCATGGGTGCAAACAATTTATTTGTATAAGACCATTCATTTTAGCTTCAAGTTGGTCTGGTTTAACCAGTCTAGGAGTCTATTTTTCTTTTTCTGGTCTCAGCAATATTTGTAAAAATGCCCAGATAATAATTATGAAGATTACAATGTCAGTGCGATTCTTGTTCTGCAGTTTATTGGATAATACTATTTTGTGTTTAATACCTTTTTCACTAGCATTTCACTTTTGGTTTTGCCCAGTTCAATGAAGCAACAGGTATAGTTAGAAGTATCGCATTGACAAATTGCCATATGTTGTGCTCAAATAAAGTAGAAAGAGCCACATTATTTGATCTTATAAAATACAGATGTTACTTCAAAAAGAAAATGATCATGTCCTACCCGTGTCCCTAGTCAATCTAGTCATGCATATTAACCAATGACCTAAATTCTGCCAAGTCACTGGTTTTCCTGGCTAGCTCAGGCAACTCATTCCATGCTCTAACAGACCTGCCTACCGTTACGCAAAATGCGCATTCGTTACGCAAAATCTCCCAAAAATGACCGCCAGTACGCAAATACGCTTTTAACCCGTCGCGTTACGCATTTTCGTATCCTTTTTTTTTTCTCCTCTCTAGACTAGCTTACAAGCGGTCAAGGAGGTCACGCTAAGCCCGCCTGTGGGGAGAGAGGGGAAACAGAAAAGGTGGGGTGAACACAATGTGCCCAGATCTATACGTTGATTGGTTCTAAATAGCAATTAGATGTCTAGAAATGAAGAACGCGAGAGTGAGGGAGTGGCGGGTTGGTACCAGGTTGGTACCGTCAGTTAGCTGAAACACCAACGTGACTTT
This sequence comes from Biomphalaria glabrata, assembly GCF_947242115.1. NCBI lineage: Eukaryota > Metazoa > Mollusca > Gastropoda > Planorbidae > Biomphalaria > Biomphalaria glabrata. The sequence continues at coordinate 288,268 of NC_074727.1, read as the reverse complement.
TTTTTTTTTTGTAAGTTCATTAGTAGAAATTAGTTTTAGTATGATTTAAAATTTAGATTGACTAGATCTAGATCGATAACTACCATATAGTCTAGATCTAGGCTAGATTCTTAGTCTTAGTATAGAATAGACCTACGGTCTACGTTTGTAGCGGATCCACGGCATCGGTAACACTCTTGAGCCTAGATCTAGAGTAGATTATATTCATTATATAGACATAAAGTCTTAGACATAGTTCCAGATCTAGTCTAGATATCATCTCTAATGATCTAGATTTAGATCGTAGATCTAATCATGACATCTAATATATTAGAGTCTAATAGCATTTCATTGGAGATGTAGACAGAGCTGATAAAAACATTGATGAAAATATTAGGCATCATTCCTTGGAAATGATAATCAAGTTCTTCATTGTTATGTTTTGAACTTGTTTCTCAAAATAAATGGCATTTACATAAAACACATTATAAGAAGCTTGTGGATCTTCTGGAGTTGGTGACTTATTGCATGTTATTGTTTAAAGAACCATGGCCAGCCTTCTGACCTAGGCGGAAAAGAAAGACATTCTCAACAGCACAACAATGAATCATGTTATGATAACCTGAATGTCAAACAGGAAAAGCACAGTGTGCGCAATGTTATAAAAACAAAACATTTTGTTATGAATAATATGTTACCTTATTTGTGAAATCACACTCAGCAGCAGGTAATACTTTTATTTATTGTTGTAGTGGATTGCTTAGAGTTCTAATTTTGGAGCAACTCATAACTCAAAAATGGAAGAGGATACAGCTTTTTTGTTCTCTTCCAATTCATGTTTCTTAAATTTTTTCTACAAAACATATGTGAATTTCATGCAGAAAAATACTCAACACATTGCAACCTTTGGCATAAATGGGTTAATATTTAGTCCTAGAACAGTTCAGTAACACTTACCTATATACTTAAGTCTTTTATTTTTACTTTGAGTTTTAAAATTTAAAAAATCGACAAGTCTGGTTTATGTCTTCTTCTGTTTATGTTGTTATTTTAACTGTGTGCATGCATTTTGTGTTCCATTTCCTTGCACTATGTGTCTTTAAGTCTAGAGAGTTTCTAGTGTAGACTTAGTCAAAATGATTAACAACAAAACTGGACGAACAATTGAGTAGTATACAGATCTCATCTCAACATCTACTGTGGTCGTCTAAATGTGATCACGGTTCTCGCAAAACATTAATGGACATTGAAGCTTTGAGTGCTAAAACAAATTATAAATAAACATAACCTGTAACACTGTAACATATAATGATAGCAGCACTAAGGTAGCTCATTTGTGTCATTAATCTAATTACTAGCACTTCAAAAAAGTTATCTGTATGCAAATGCTTTTTTTTTTTTTTTTTGGAGTGCGGGACAGAGAGTGTTAGAATGATACCTGGTCACGGCGAGACAATGGTGCCATGTCAGTTTAGTGGTTTGAGTTCTACAAGGGACATGTCTATATTTCTTCATATTTTCTTCTCTGTGATTTTTTATTTCAGTATCTTTGGACACCTCTTGAGTCCACCCAACTCTAATGGGTACCTGACATTAGTTGGTGAAAGTAAAGGAGATTAGTCATAGTGCTGGCCACATGACACCCTTGTTAACCGTGGGCCACATATATAGGCCACATATATGATATAAAGGTCATCTGTCCTATAGATTGCAAGGTCTGAAAGGAGAACTTTACTTTTTTACTCGTCTCTCAATAACCTTGGTAGCTTAGTGCTGCTTTTATCATAGGTTATGTGTCGTGATTCTTTAAATAAGTCATTCTACATTCATATAAATAATAGTATAACCAAATACAGTTGGTACAGGTGCAGGTAAATGGTAAAAACTTAAGAAGCAATAATACACAGAGCACAAATTTTAAACTAAATATGTAAGGAATATTTTTTGTAACTGAAGAACTACTGGTCTTTAAATACTTAACAATTTTCTATTTACAGCTATTATTGAATATATAAACATACAAGCAGACAATTTAATGTTGTAGTTAATTCTGTTCATGTTTAGTTACATATTCTACTAATATAAAAGGTGCACAGTAGATTAAATAGTTATAAAATATTGACTATAAATATTGAATTAAAAATCACTCCTCTGTTTCTCCAATTGAAATTGACCATTCTTTCTGAAGCTATGTGTATGCTGCCAAAGACATAATATAAAGTATTCAAGCACTTGCTATTATAAAGTGGAAATATTTTACCGCTATAATAAAGTTTGAATGCTTTACTACTATTTAGCCTGATTCCGCCCAACTCTTATAGAAGTACCTGACAATAGTTGGGGAAAAGTCATTTCAGTTGGTTGTTGTGCTGCCCACATGACACCCTTATTGTTAACCATGGGCCAGAGAAACAGATTACCTTTACATCATCTGCTCAATAGATTGCAAGATCTAAAAGGGAACTTTATTTTTATTTTTTTTACTTTACTTAGGCTACAATAGTTAAGTCCCACCTACTACTAATCAAGTAGATTTCTAATTATTCTAGAATTGTAGACCAAGAAATAGAATATAGACCTGCTAAAATGTAACATGCGCATCTCGTATTGGCCTCTTTTAATTATATTAAGTTTTGAAAGCGAAATATCAACTCTTGAAACATATTACTCTGCTCTTTGGAAGAGGGGAGGGGAGGATGTGACGGCCGAACGGTCATGGGCTTGACTTTCGAATCGAGGTCCGAGGTCATCAACAACAAGCTTTCATGGGAAGACCACCTTGGAACTCTGACAAAGAAAATAGCCCAGCGACTCTTTTTTCTATACAAACTCAACAGTTTTAAATTAAACAAGAAGATCCTTGAGACATTTTACGGCGCGACAGTACAAAATCTGCTAACATACGGAATAAGTTGTTGGCAAGGCAACGCCTCATCTAAACTGTTGCAACGTCTAGAAAACATTAAAAAAGCATCAAAAATTACACTCACAACATTACCACATTTAAAGGAACTTTTTGAACAAACGTGCCTAAGAAAAATCGAAAAAATCTTGGAAGACAACGGCCACCCGCTCCATCAGAACTACGCCAGGTCGTCGCGAAGTGGGCGACTGCTGTCAATCAAAACAAGAACGGAGCGGTACAAAAACTCGTTCGTACCTCACTCGGTCAGACTCTATCACCGCCACTCATTGATCAGGGAACATGAAATGCACCAAGATACCTGTGTGTAGTCGCTGAATGAACTCTTTATGTTGTCTGTTGTATTTATGTGTATTTTTCTGTTGTGTTGTCTTTATATGAGAAACAAGTCCTTGTAATCACAACAAATTTCCGTAAGGATCAATAAAGCAGTCTTAGTCTTAGTCTTAGTCAGGTTCAAATACCAGAAAAGAATGGTAGACTATTTGAATTTTTTTTATTTTTAGGACGCCCCTGAGTCCAGCCATCTCAAAATGGGTACCTGACTTAAGTAGGAAAACGTAAAGGCAGTTTGCCCATTGATTTTGTTCACCTGCAATAGCTATGTATGTATGTAGACATCCTCGTTGTGAAATAACACTTGCACTGTTACGGATTTGTCTTCTCTTTACACATCTCGAACCGTTTGTAGCGTGTAACATGGCAGAACTATTCTAGAGGTGTCACCTCGAGGGCATAGCATGTAGCGTGTAACATGGCAGAACTATTCTAGAGTTGTCCCCTCGAGGGCATTACATGAAGCGTGTAACATGGCAGAACATTCTAGAGTTATCCCCTCGAGAGCATTACATGTAGCGTGTAACATGGCAGAACTATTCTGGAGTTGTCCCCTCGAGAGCATTACATGTAGCGTGTAACATGGCAGAACTATTCTGGAGTTGTCCCCTCGAGGGCATTACATGAAGCGTGTAACATGGCAGAACATTCTAGAGTTGTCCCCTCGAGGGCATTACATGTAGCGTGTAACATGGCAGAATTATTCTAGAGTTGTCCCCTCGAGGGCATTACATGAAGCGTGTAACATGGCAGAACATTCTAGAGTTGTCCACTCGAGGGCATTACATGTAGCGTGTAACATGGCAGAACTATTCTAGAGGTGTCCCCTCGAGGGCATTACATGTAGCGTGTAACATGGCAGAACTATTCTAGAGTTGTCCCCTCGAGTGCATTACATGAAGCGTGTAACATGGCAGAACTATTCTAGAGTTGTCCCCTCGAGGGCATTACATGAAGCGTGTAACATGGCAGAACATTCTAGAGTTGTCCCCTCGAGGGCATTACATGTAGCGTGTAACATGGCAGAACTATTCTAGAGTTGTCCCCTCGAAGGCATTACATGAAGCGTGTAACATGGCAGAACATTCTAGAGTTGTCCACTCGAGGGCATTACATGTAGCGTGTAACATGGCAGAACTATTCTAGAGGTGTCCCCTCGAGGGCATTACATGTAGCGTGTAACATGGCAGAACTATTCTAGAGGTGTCCCCTCGAGGGCATTACATGTAGTGTGTAACATGGCAGAACTATTCTAGAGTTATCCCCTCGAGGGCATTACATGTAGCGTGTAACATGGCAGAACTATTCTAGAGTTGTCCCCTCGAGGGCATTACATGTAGCGTGTAACATGGCAGAACTATTCTAGACTTGTCCCCTCGAGTACATTACATGAAGCGTGTAACATGGCAGAACATTCTAGAGTTGTCCCCTCTAGGGCATTACATGTAGCGTTTATTATGGCAGAACTATTCTAGAGGTGTCCCCTCGAGGACATTACATGTAGCGTGTAACATGGCAGAACTATTCTAGAGGTGTCACCTCGAGGGCATCACATGTAGCGTGTAACATGGCAGAACTATTCTGGAGTTGTCCCCTCGAGGGCATTACATGTAGCGTGTAACATGGCAGAACTATTCTAGAGTTGTCCCCTCGAGGGCATTACATGAAGCGTGTAACATGGCAGAACATTCTAGAGCTGTCCCCTCGAGGGCATTACATGTAGCGTGTAACATGGCAGAACATTCTAGAGGTGTCACCTCAAGGGCATTACATGTAGCGTGTAACATGGCAGAAAATTCTAGAGTTGTCCCCTCTAGGGCTTTACATGTAGCGTGTAACATGGCAGAACTATTCTAGAGTTGTCCCCTCGAGGGCATTACATGTAGCATGTAACATGGCAGAACTTGATCGTTGTGCTGGCCACATGACATTCTAGTTAACCGTCGGACATAGAAACATATAACCTTTTCAACATTAGCCCAAAATAGACCACAAGGTCTGATAGGATTACTTAACTACTCTGCTCATTTCAATATTTCTCAAAATTTCTTTCATAATATTATTTTGACGGAACATGATAAATTGATAAAAAATATAAAAAGACGAGTTTTTTTTTTAGGCCTTTAGCTTAATTCAAATTTAATCAAGAAACAATCTATGATTTTACAATGTAGAATTTTAATTGTGACATCATTGACAGATCTTGATAGATCTACAAAGAGCGGCGAAAACTTTATTCAATTTGACTTGCGTGTCCGAATGGTGTGGGTATAGAAAATGAAATCTAGATCCTTGTGATTGTCAAAAGAGTTGAGCCGAAGCCTGCTTGAACAAACCGTTCTGTCTGAAAGAGGTCCAAGTCAATGCCTATGTAAGACATTGCTGTTTCCGATCGCATGGACTAGAATACATGGCCGAAGGCCGAGCAAACCGGGAACACCCCGCCATTTCCCTATGTTTTACCAAGCTAACCGTGCAGGACTCGCCATTATTGTAACGGTTCCTTGAGGAACGGCACATGGATTATCGACAGGGACGTGGAAACTTTCAACTCCGCACCGTGCAATGGGAAAGCTCTGGCATTCCCTTGGACACTCCCACAGGAGTTTTGTTTTGCTATTCATTTAGCCTAATTACTTAAGTAATCGTTTCCACCCAGTGTGCCACTTTGAGGCAGAATAGCGTACCCTTGGAAATCTAGATCTACTTGTTTTATAGCGCTCGTCATTCTTTATATTGACCTAGGTCAGATAGTAGTCTAGATTATGCTGACAATAAATGCGTATTATAGCCACGGGAAATATGAATTCCTCGTTAATCTTCGGACTCGAAGAGAAGCCTTATTATTGTAGAAGAAACAATTAATTGACTAGATCTAGGTTTGTCATTTATTTTTATGCTACAGGTTTAGTGAGTTTAAGTTATCAGAAGTAGATATAGTCTATATTCTCACTCTAGATCAGCGGTTCTTAACCTTTTTAGCTCCGCGACCCCCTAACACAACTTTTCACTAGGAGGCGACCCCCAACCATAACAAAAAATTTGTCATGGATGCAAGATCGCCAGCTATCCGGCATGCCGGCAAAATCGAAGTAAAAAAAAAAAGCTTGCCGGCAAATGCCAGTACGACTGATTGCCGGCTCGGTATAGGACTTTTTTTTTTTTTTTCGCATTCACGTTTTGATCTTTCAAACTAAAACTTAATAAGTCGAATTCAAAGAAAGACAGGAAGTTACAATTCTTAAGTTACGGCGCATGCGCTTTTTTCCGAACTTTCGCTTTTTATCAAAAACGTAAACAAAATTTAGAAACAAATCAGTAAGGCCCCGGCCTGAGACGCCTAATTTAGTAAGATCTAGTTCTAATAAGTTTGATCTGCCGGCATAAAAATTGAAACCAGGAAACCAGACATAGAGGCTAAATCAAGTCTAGAGATCTAGATTCTAGATCTATTTCTACATTTTAAAATGATTTTAGAAGTTGAACGTATTTACCCGAAAATGAAAATGCGAAATTACCGTAATAACCGTATCATCCGCATCGTCGTATGATTATGAATAATCATGATGATGATAGTTAGATCTAGATCTATATTTAGTATATTTATTATATAGTCTAAGTCTAGTCTAGATCATCTCAGTAGATGATAATGATAGATCGATGTCAATGATTATTAACTATAAGATCTAGATAATTTGAATATTTAGTTAGAATCTTACAGTAGTTACAATCTACCACTAGCCGACTAGGCAGGTAGGTCTAGACTTAGAGTGACTAGTAGAGTTACTAGAGTCTAGTCACTCTAGTGACTAGTCCCTGGGCAGAAGCAGCGTAGATCAAAAGTAGATTATCTATTATAATCTATTATCAGATATAGAGATCTAAAAAAATAAATAATATTCTACTTTTAAAGTCTAGATCTAATTAAATCTAGATTTTAGATCTAGATCTAATTATAAAAAACGTATTTTAAAAAATGCAAGACTCTACTCTAGATCAAGTAGATGATTCTAGCTAGGGCTAGTCTTCTATCATTACTAAATTAGTGTCTAGATCAAATTTCAAGATCTAGATCTAGAACTAAATCTAGAGTAATTTGGATTTAGGTTTAGGCTAGACTGCCGCTAGACCTAACTAAATCTAGAGAAAATATAATATCTAGTTAACTAGTAGCTCTAGCAGCTAGCAGTACTCTAGTGACACTCTATTCCTAGACAAGTTAAAGTCTAGACTTAGACTCAGAGACTATTGTGAGTATGTCTAGATCTCTAATACTTAATACTTACTAGATTCTAGATCTAGTTTGTTTATTAGACCTAGATATAGATAGGTGTAAATTGAAGGATCTACTCTTTTACTATTATAGAATTAAAATGACATCTTGATTAGATCTAGACATTCTTGATTATCTAGTTCTAGTATAAAAATCAGTCTAAGTACTCAAAGAGTTAGAAGATCCAGTTAATTAGCTCTATATTTGATAAGATCTACTGACTACTCTGTCAGCCAATAAATATTTATAGATCTATTAGATCTTTTATTTAAAATAGAGTTAACTTTTAACATAGGTGCTACAAAGTTTGATTAATACTAATATAGTAATATAGACTATAGTAGTAGTAGGTAGGCCTATCTATGTGAATATTATATATAAAAAAATGAAATGTTCAAACATACATGTAGATTATAGTAATTAAAGTAAAAGCTTAGAATTTATAATTTGTATTTAAAGATATATATATATATATATATGTGTGTGTGTATATATGTTATTTATGTTGTGAAGATATGACTGCAAACAATTGATCCAGAATTTTGTAATTGACATTGAAGAGAAATATTTAGATGCATTGCTATTGACGTTGCTAATATATGTCGATAAATCATACAGTGAATTAGGATGAATTCTTATGAGGACTCATTCTATACCAAAGATAGAACCTCTAGACCGACATCCAAGCATACTTAGAGCACCATCTGTTCAGATGCCACAATTATTTTTCCAAGAAGTCTTTTGCTTTTTCAAATTTAACCAACTTTGTCAATTACATCAGGCGCTGTAGAGGTCGTTTATAGAGTTTTGCATTGAAACTAATCTTTGAAAATCTCCTTTGTGTATACTGGTATATCTTACCAGAACTAGTAATTGTGAACAATTTACAACGCCTGTGGATTCATCAAGCTGGATGCTAAATATTGTAAAAGAAGCAGATATCATTTCCTTAATATCAGAAGACATGTCAACTAATCTCCTGTAAATAGTGTCATTATTTATGCAAATTACACTAAATTTATTAATAAATTTGGCTCCAATCATATCTTTAGCCACTGACAATAACTGCTTGGTAGTGGTGTGAGGTTTCAGAACTCTGGCGATTCTGACAGCTACCAAACAAGAAGATTCATAGGCTGATATGTTTCAATTATGGTACTTGCCATATGAGTCTAAACCATCTAAACTAAACCACTGTATGTCATAATCGGCAAAGTTTGGATGTTTGTTCGACCTCAATACATATGGCAGAGAGAACTTCATTACAAATGTTGCGTCGGGTTTCTGCTAAAACTATACCGCAAAAAAAAAATATTAAAAAATCGTCATTCTCTTTTCTTTTATTAACCTTCTTTTGTTACAAGTCCGTGTTCGTGAGTTGTTACATAATGAACTTTTTTCCATTGACTATAATATGATGGCATATTTATTAATTGAATTCTCTTCACGACGTGATTATATTTTCACCAAAGAAATGTTTGATCCCACAATGGTGTTTCGATGCATTGATAGACAGTAAATTTATTTCTTGAAAAATATATTTTGCAACAACAAAGATGTGGTCTGTAACATCGATTTTTGAATGACAATTATAAAAAAAAAGAAACACAAAGAAGAACAAATAAAAATAACAAACTACTATCAAACAAGGATGTTACTTTCACTAAAAAGTACCCTCTGTATCGTCTTGCAATATATAGGGTATGTCTATGTTATATGTAGGTCACAGCTGGGACTGCGCAGCCATGGGAAATACTGCATTCCTCACTAATCTTAAAATTCAGACTCGAAGACTAGCCTTATTATTATATTTGTCACCGCCACTTTTTTAAAAAATTGAAACTTGACGATCGTTTCTAAATTTATTTGGTAATAATGCTATTTGAGTAATGTCCCATCTCTATAATTTGCAATATAAATCTATATCCACTGTGGTACAAAAATGTTACAACACATAAGAACAAAAAAAACTAGCGATAAAAATTATAAAATCCCCCCCCCCCCCCCCAATTCCAATTTTCTGATGGTCTTAGGCGACCATGTGAAATGGTCATTTGACGTCCAAAGGGGTCGCGACCACAGGTTAAGAACCCCTGTTCTAGATCTAGGTTTATAGTTGTACAGCATTCTCAACATTTCTCAGGGGACTTTTTGCTTATACACCGTAATATTATTGTTGACAACAGTAAAAGCATCAGTATGGACTATGGTGGCTCACATTGTTATGATTGTATTCTCTTTCCTTTTTTAGATAGAATCTATGTCGAAAGAAGAACGAGGTTAAATGACGTTCTTTTGTTCAACAAATGAAAAGTACCAGTATTAAATATAACTTGATTATTGTACTTTTTGTGTGTAGATTCTTTATGATTTTACATCATTGCATTGATTTCATTGAAATAACAAAACATTAGACTTGATTAGAATTAGATCTAGATCTAGACTAGTTACTAGATTGACTAAGATTGTCTAGATCTAGTATAATAAATAGTCTAAATTTAAATAATAACGTAGACGTACACCGTAGATATGAGTTATTAAATCACAAAAGTAATTGCTTTTTTTTTTATCAAGACTTGATTTTTTTCTAAATGTTTGATTAAAATGTATTGTACTTTATTAACAGTACAGTCACTGAACTGTAGTCAGTACAATACCGAAAATAATAGGCCTACTATGCCCTGCACCTTGCCGTAAGATGCACTACAGTCCTTATATGCACCTAATATTTTGAATTTAGGCCATATATTATATCATATAATCCATTCTATCATTATCAAAAATGTGTATAAGGCTAGTATACACTGTACATTTTATAAAAAGATCTTTAAAAAGGTAAAAGGACACCTTTTACAAAAAATATTAAAAACTTAAACAGGCCTTAATATCATTCAAAGGGCCTATTCAGTGGTCCACTGGTCCAGTTGTAGTGTCTACCCATCAGGCATTTGAACATTTGCCAGAATGCCCATTAAGCCAGTCCATCTTTGCTTTGATAGTACTAATGACCTCTCTTGTAGAAATAGCTATATGAAGAGTGTTGTTAAGAATAGTATAGTTTAAATGAGCGTGTAGTTCGTTTCATGAATCAGTTGGGAAAAACAATTACTTAGCAGAGTTTAAGTCACTGATTAACATGTATGACTAGACTGACACATGAAATTCATAATTAGAAAGACATAATTATCTATTTTTTGAATAAACGTATGTAACCTATATAATTAAATAAGAGGGACACTTGGTTTACTGTGTTCTATTATACAGGGATTGAGGTACCATTTTTAAGAGCCTTGCTGTTTTCTGTATCTAATCTTTTGTATAGTTTAGACTTTATTACTGTCACTTCAATGTATTTTGTGTATGACTAGATATAGATTGTATTTATTTAATCTGCCTTTATACAATTTGATTGGGAAGCTTCATTTCAGAATGTTAATATTCTACAATCTATCTTTAATATAATACTGGAATTGCTTTATCAAGTGTGATCTTCACCGTTTAGAAGTTAATAGAACTAAGCACCTTAACACACTGCAGCTAGTTCTAGTTAACCCATTCATAAGTTTTCAATTAACCAGTAATTGTAAGTTGAGTAAGTAGTTCTAACTCTACTCTGCACAACCACTAGAGAAGCATATAATATACAGACAGCTTGTGAAATTAATTGAATTATATCCATAGTAAAGTAAAGTAAAGGTAAAATAAAGCTCGCCTTTCAGACCTTGCAATCTATAGGGAAGATGATGTAAAGGTTGTCTGTTTCTGTGGCCCATAGTTAATGAGGGTGTCATTTGGCTAGCACAATGACCAACCACCTTTACTTTCCCCAACTAAAGTCAGGTACTCATTAGAGCTGGGTAGGTGCCCAAAGATCCTAAAATTAAAAACCCCAGTCTTCATCAGGATTTGAATCGGGACCCAGGTTCACCAGCAAAGCGATGTACTGCTCAGCCACTATGCCTCCGAACTAGCTGCAGTGTGTTAAGGTGCTTAGTTCTATTAACTTCTAAACGGTGAAGATCACACTTGATAAAGCAATTCCAGTATTATATTAATGATAACATGGCTGAAAATAATATTGTAAGGCTACCAGCTAGTTCTACTAAGTTAAGATTGAAAACAAAATAGACATTTACACCTTATATTATTAAGAACAAACAATTTGAATTAAGCTTGTCAAAAGTGTACACATAAAATGAAATAATTCAATTTTTTTTTTTCTAATAGGATTTGCTCATAAAGTCTTTCAAAGTTTTCTTCAATGTTGTGATTAAACATTAATAGTATAAAATAACCATCTGCACAAGTTCTCCAGTGATGAAAAGTAATAATAACAATTATGAGACAATGAAGGTACCAAGTGAAATGAGTGATACAGATGACAATAATGTTTGGAATGTACGCAAGAATAATGAATTTGAAGAAAGTACAGCATCATCAAATGTGAATTTTCCCATCAATGCTGTAAATATGCACATAAAGCACACAAAAAGAGATGTAGAAATTTCGGAGGATGATCAGGTAAAAGAAAGTCATGATGATGATGGTTTTGTTTCAATATCATCTGATCACGAAGACCAGGAGGTCATACAATTACAAAAAACTTCAGATGATTTACAAACATTCAAAGAAGCTGAGTAATCAAGTGATGAGAATGAAACATCAAATTCAGCAAGGTAATGTTGAACCTAGGACTGTCAATGAAACTATAACAGAACTAGTTTCTGATGAGACTCAATCTATGCTTGATGAAACTATTAAAAGTGATTAGGAATCAAGTTATTATTCACATAACTTATGACCTTTGACTAGCAGTACAGTCCTGGAGCTGCCTGGAGGATTAAGAGCAAAGCCAAACACACCAGCAAGCCTAAATATTTTTATCCAACAATACTATACAAGGTAAGTGTTTTATTTATATATTGAATAATAGTTCATGTTCAAGCTGTTACTATTAATTTACATTTTGTTTCATAGTGGTTGAGAAAAGAGGAATGAAAACTTGATGCCTTGAGCATACCCAACCCAACTGGGGATGGGGACTGCCCCTTTCAGCTCTCTAGATAGCTGACTTTATTTTTTTGGGTAAGGTGCCCTAACTTTTGGTCCACCCTGGTGTCATGTCTGGTTGTTTATAAGCAAACTGTATTTACTTTTGTTCTTCCCCAGAAATGTGTAAACCTTGCTTGACATAGAGCTCTAAAAAGGAAGTAAACATTAAGTAATTTTTTAATTGTATACTTCAAATTAGTTTTTAAAATAGCCCAAGAAAGCTAACTTTAGGTCAAAAAATATTTATTGTCCTCAACTTGTATAATTTTTTTTTCCTGTGGTTGCAAAGCATTGGCAAATATTTCTATTTTCTATTCTATATTTCTAGCCTGTAATGGTTTGATCAGCTAGCCCATAAACATTATAGAAAACTTATGGCTTGAAACTTTGATTTCATCTTAAGAAATTTATGCTACATGAGATCTTACAACTTTGTGTTTTAGGAATTCCTTTGTTAGTTGAAAGGAAAGATGAACAATTAGAATTAATATATCATTAAATTAACTAAAAATTTACAATTATTAAAACGTGTGTGCACACTAGAACAACTCTAAGTACTTTTAGGCTATACATTATTAACATTATTAGGATTTGCTACTTTACAATATGGAATTAGGCCTGTAAAAAAAATGTTAAGATTCATTTTGTTTTGCATATTAGGTTTTTTATAGTGACAATAACATCATCATAAAAACAAAGACTAGAGTTAGACATGAAATAAAGACAGTTCATTTGTTAGCTTCTTTGGATTCTTTTAACAGAATTTAGGACTTTTTTAAAAGCTTAGCTCACTTCGTCTGTGTCTGTCTCCCATTTCCTTTTCACAGATCAAGTTGAAATTTTAAACATATATTCCTTGTCAATGACAATACATGAATTAATGAATCCAAATATAAAATATAGAAATGTTACTTCAGAAAAGAAGATGATTACATCCTATGCATCATGCATCTAGTCATGCATGTTAACCAATGACTTAAATTCTGACAAGTCATTGGTTTTCTTGGTTGGCTCAGGCAACCCATTCCATGCTCAGTCACCACCATCTTTGTGAATGGTACTATTAGTCACCACCATCTATATGAATGGTGATTTAAGTCACCACCATCTGTGTGAATGGTACTATTAGTCACCACCATCTGTGTGAATGGTACTATTAGTCACCACCATCTATATGAATGGTGATTTAAGTCACCACCATCTGTATGAATGATACTATCAGTCAACAACATCTGTATGAATGGTACTATCAGTCACCACCATCTGTATGGTTCAGTGTTTAATGTATAATTGCTAAGAATGGTACTGTCAGTCACCACCATATGCATGAATGGTGCTATAAGTCACCACCATCTGTTTGAATGGAGTTGTCAGTCACCGCCATCTGCATTATGGTACTATTAGTCACCACCATCTGCATGTCACTATCAGTCACCACATTGTCAATGAATGGTACTATCAGTCACCACCATTTGAATGAATGGTAATATCAGTCACCACCATCTGCATGAATGATACTATCAGTCACCACCATCTGTTTGAATGGTACTATCAGTCACCACCATATGCATGAATGGTGCTATAGGTCACCACCATCTGTTTGAATGGAGTTGTCAGTCACCACCATCTGCATTAATGGTACTATCAGTCACCACCATTTGAATGAATGGTAATATCAGTCACCACCATGTGCATGAATAATACTATATGAATGGTACTATCAGTCACCACAATATGCATGAATGGTACTATCAGTCACCACCATGTGCATGAATAATACTATATGAATGGTACTATCAGTCACCACAATATGCATGAATGGTGCTATAAGTCACCACCATCTGTTTGAATGGAGTTGTCAGTCACCACCATCTGCATTAATGGTACTATCAGTCACCACCATCTGCATGTCACTATCAGTCACCACATTCTGAATGAAAGGTACTATCAGTCACCACCATTTGAATGAATGGTAATATCAGTCACCACCATCTGTATGAATGATACTATCAGTCACCACCATCTGTTTGAATGGTACTATCAGTCACCACCATCTATATGAATGGTACTATCAGTCACCACCATATGCATGAATGGTGCTATAGGTCACCACCATCTGTTTGAATGGAGTTGTCAGTCACCACCATCTGCATTAATGGTACTATCAGTCACCACCATTTGAATGAATGGTAATATCAGTCACCACCATCTGCATGAATAATACTATATGAATGGTACTATCAGTCACCACCATATGCATGAATGGTGCTATAAGTCACCACCATCTGTTTGAATGGAGTTGTCAGTCACCACCATCTGCATTAATGGTACTATCAGTCACCACCATCTGCATGTCACTATCAGTCACCACATTCTGAAAAATCTAAAGTGGAACCCATTCAGGTCTATAATTCAAGTTGTCATTGAACGCTCTTGCATCTAAACAAAAATTATTATCAAAGAATAAGAGTTACTTTACTTAGACTTAGGTCCTCCCGCGCCGTTCGGCGCATTGGGCGGCAAGCTGTCTCCATAATGATCTGTCACTGGCAATGTCTGAAGCCTCTTCCCATCTGGTGTCCACTGTTCTGAGGTCCTCCATGAAGGTGTGTCGCCAGGTAATACGAGGACGTCCCTGTTTGCGCTTGCCTCGTTTTGGCTTCCATGTTATCGCAACTCTTGGTGTGCGTAATTCATTTTGACGTAGAACATTTCCCGCATAAGAGTTACACTGACATAAAAATAGAATGCCGACCAATGAGTGGTTCTGTTTTATTCTCGTTAAGATTGATTTCGATCAATTCATATTTTTTTTGCCTTATAACTATTTTGAAAATGTCTTGACCACATAGTCCTTGCGGGCCCCTAAGACCTTGTAAGGTGGCTATAGATTTTTAGCTTATGTTTTTTTACTATAGTTAGCAGGTCAGCTCCAATACTGATGCCCCTTTTAAAGCCCTGTTGGCTATTGGTCATAAGTTTTATTTTAATAAAAAAACAATATTCACCACTGTAATATTAACCAAAATATGGACCTTGCACATAAACATTGCCACAGGTAACTCTAATGTAGTTGACTTTATTTTGTTGGTCTTTGCATTGCCAGCTCTTTATTTTCGAGGATTCAATATAGTTGGAAAAGTTTTAAAAATTGCAAGAATTCTCACTATGATTTGAGTCTCCCTGCCATTAGCTATGGATGATGTTTGATTATGACTGCTAGATATTTATCATTGTTGTGGTACAACAGATTATTGATTGTTGCATTTTCTCCATTATGTTGCCATCTATTTACTAAGTTGTACGTTTTTCAGAAAAGTGAAGACTGTGTGTGGAAGTTTGCCAGAGGCAAGCTTTGGATTTCTTTCATAGAGCAAGGGACAACACTCTCAATACCTTTTGATATCATTCCAACACCTATAGCTGTGGTGAGACTATTTCGAGGTCTCAGGAATGTATTTCTTATCAATTGGTAAGTTTGTTTATTACTGTTACTAAAATAGCACTGTTGGTAAATAAAATTTTAATTGAACATGGACACTATGTCAAATAAACATTAAGTGGGTAAAGCATCCACTCACTACATAGAAACTTAACTTTATTTGAATATTTTTTGTATTTTGTCTAAATATTGTTTATAGAAATTAACACCATAATATTTTTGAAGATGAATGTTTGCTGTTGTATTTAGAAATGGTAAATCTTCACAGACATTGCAATGTTATCTTTTGAATTTATTCCCTAATCAGGTAATCATGCATCACATGCCCTCAGATATGTACACAAAATGAAGTTTGAGGAGAAAGAGAAAGGATCAAGATGGTATACTTTGAATTCTACAAATTAAATCCTACTTTACTCAGTTAAAAAATCGAGTTTATGTGTAACTACTATGATTCTACAAATATTTTTTGTTTGTTTGCTATGCACAGATTTACAAGACACTAAAGTTATCTATCAACTATACTCAATGTATGAATGACTTGCAGCCAGACTAGAATTATAGAGAAAGATGTTTTTCTGCTGGCTAAACATGTATGGGTATGTTTGTCTGTCTTTTATTATGTCTATCTAAAAAATAATTGTTTTATAAATGCAAAAGTTTGCCTAAGAAATAGGAATGTATGTATAGAAAACAAAATAATTTGTATCTTTTTAAAACAATAATGATAGTAAGATGGGTAAACAAAAGCTACTTAGTTATGTGAGTAAATGTGTGTGAATCAGTGATTATATTACAAAAAAGCATCATTTCAATTTTTGAGACAATTTGAAGAGATCAATGGCTTGATGCTCAAAGTATTGAGTTGTGTGTTCTCTTCATCACCTTCACCTACCCCTTAGTCTGTTCAACCATTGGGACACCTAACAAGATCTGTCAAATGTCTTTCTCCATTCCTCTCTGTCCTTTGCTTTGGATAGAATTTCATTCCATGACATGCCTGTCCATTCTTTGATGTCTTCCCATCGCTTCCTCTGTCTTCCGTTTTCTTCTTTTTCTGGTATTTTTTTCCTGAAGGAAAGTCTTAGCGGGCCTGGAAGACCTGGCCATAGAGTTTGAGTTTACTTTTTTTTGACAGTGGTTAGCAGGTCATCATATAAGATAAGATAAGTTAGGTGATACTGAAGATCTTTCTGTAGCATCTTAGCTCCATTGCTAGGATCCCTTTCTCTAGATCTGCAGTCAACATCCAATATTCGCATTCATATAAGGAATGTGGCCGTAACAACATCAGTCTGATTTTAGTGTCAAGGGCTATGCCTTTGTCTGTCCAGATTGTTTTGAGTTTTGCAAGTGCTGCTGTTGTCTAGGCATTTCTGGCCAGTAGTTCCGGTTTTGGTTTCTTCATCTGAGACAAAAACTCCAAGGTAAATACCTTGTTGCTCTCTGTAAAGAAGTTAAAATCATTAAGGCAGTGCCAGAGGTGAAGTTATGCAGTTATTCTAGAACTTTGTTACAAAAAAAAAAAGTTCATTAGGCTTTCTTAATTGGGTTAACCTTACTTGAATGAAAAAAATATATGAAAGTGTTAAAAATTTATTGATAATCACTGTTCAGAAACCAGAAGTAAGTCCTAATCATTCTTCATTGTATTACTCAGGGTCTGTTCCATCACATCCAGTCAATAAAGGAATAATATCTATGATGTCAGACAACAATAAAGATCCATTTCTGTAGAAGAAGATCTCACTACCATGAACACTCTAGGGCTAGGGTGAGTTGTGATAAAGACCTAAACAAACATTGCAAGGATATGCTTAGTGTTAGGGTTGTGTTTTTACATATTAAAAGACCTCTTGGGGTTAGGCCTGGGCCCCCTGAAAGATGAGTTCACACAATATCAGGATAGCTCTAAACAGTAAACTTAAAAGAATATTAAATGCAATAATTTACAATAATGAGGATTAAATAGCAAAGTCATTTAAAAAAATGTTATACAAGCCATTAACTATGGTTGAGAGTTTGCACTCATGCATAAATCTATTTCAAATTAAGAACCATGCATATGTCAGCATTAAGTGTGTGTTGACGTAGTATTATAATATTACACGTAAGACTGGTTACTATTAATGCAAATGTCATGGAATGCTGGGTTTGTGCTTCCTGGAGTCACACATGACAAACATAGATATTACAGACTGACTTAAATCCACTTTGGCAGGCAAAATATAAAGTTTATTTGATGACAATAATTATACTGCACTCCTTGGCAGTTACATAATCCAATACAAGACATTATCACATCCGCATAACAGCAGTATCATGTATATTCAACATGTTAAGTTTTCAGAATAGACTACAAGTAAAGTCCACATCACTTCGGGTAGCAAATACTTCAATACTACAGAACATTATCTACTAGAAATATATATACTGTCTCAAGTGACCACTGGCTTCGACTGCCCAAAAGATACTACTTAACTCAAAGTTACTACTCGACTCTCTAAGTCACTACCGTGCAGACTGGACCAAAAGATACTACTGACTGAACTAAAAGTCAATTTAGTCCTTACTTCCTGTTTCTACATCAGGAATTTCATGTGTCTTTTTACCCTCTTAACCCGAGGTGAACATATAACAGGCAATGTCAACCGAGACTGTGATCATAATTTACAAAGATTTCTAAAAATATTTTAAATTTATTCATATTTTTTTTATTACATTCAGCCATCACTATACTATTTAGTAAATGAATCCTGAGGGAAAATTTCCCTACAAATAATTAATATTTTTTCGTCTCTGAGTATGTCTTAGTTTGTTTTTTTTCCCATCATTTGATATGTCATAATTTAGGCTTGAAAATAAAGTCTTTTAGTCTTTCTTCATTCAGCAATTCCAGAAGATGAGCATTAGAGCTCCACCATCTTCTTCATATGAAATATATGTGAAAAATGGTATTTGGAAGTGGCTGAAATTTTATAATCATCTTAAAATGTTACTTTACTCTCTTTGATTGTAGTAGGATACACACACACACACACAAGAAAAGTGATCCAAAACTATTAGCTAACAAATAACCACCTGGATTTGATGGTATTCAAGCTAGATTACTCAAAGAACTAGCACCAGTGTTCAAAATGCTTTTTCGGGCATCAAATTATCAGGGTAGAGTAGCAAAGTAGATAAACTGCAGACCAGTATCACTCATCAGCATCACATGTAAAATACTAGAACACATAATGTGTATGAACATCATAATTACTTAGATTAACATAATGTCCTTACTCTATGACAACATGGTTTTAGGAAATCTAGGTCATGTGTAACTCTTAATAGGTCTAATTGATGACTTTTCAAAGACTTAGATAATAGTGAGCAAACATCATTTTATTTTGACTTCTCTAAGGCATTTTGACAAAGTTCACCACCATAGTTTGCTTACAAAATTAAACAATTGACTTTACCTGTCCATTACACCAATGGATCCAGGATTTTGAAAATAGTTGTAGAATAAACTATAATAATAATGAGTCCAAATCATTACCAAGCTAACTCATGTGTACCTTAAAGAACAGTTCAAGGTCAACCTGTGTTTCTAATTTACATAAATGACCTGGGTTCTACCTAGATTTATAGTTTAAGCCCACTTTACAAGCTTTGTTTAGTTTATTTATACTATAATAAAAATGTTAAAAATCATGAACAGCATACATTTTTTTAAATTTCAGAAATATAAATGTAAACCATCTCATGGCCTCATTGAAGTGGATAGTATACTTTAACTGTTTGCTTATGACAATTATCAAAGTCTTAGCCCTGTCCCTTTTTGTACTCTGAACTATGACCTCTAATAGAGATTAGTTTTTCAAGTGAAGAGTTTTCTGACAATTCCTAACTGCCAACTAACATGATCATGATGATCATCTTTCTAACATAAACTCACATGCCAACCTATCTAGAGATATAGACATTACATAATATTATGGAGTGTAGGTTAGTTTTACAATGATGAAATCATAGGAATTGTGTATATGTTATTTTACAAACTGAAGAAATGGTTTTTCAACAGGAGACATGAACTACATGAAGACAATTTTGGGATGGAGGAAACCACACAGAGACTTCAATGGGGAACAAAAGTCAAATGGAGTGTGTTCAAAGTTAGCATTCAATTCTTGTCACTCAATTCTCCATGATATGTTTACAGGGAGACTAAACATTTTTGTAATAAAATTTATTTATTTTTCTTATTTTTAATTCATTCATTTTTTTATAGCATTAATTAACATTAATTTGTGACTCCCTTGTTTTGTTTTGAAACTTCCTTTAGAAATGAAGATTATTACATTCAAGTCCAAACCTCCCACAGGACTTGGAGGATGGCAGCGGGTAGAGTTCAGACTTGTAATTATCATGATGACAGTCCAGAGCACATACCACACAACCAGGCAGCCCTCTACATATAACTTAGTATAACTTAAGAATACATTTAAGATTGGGTTAGCTTTTTGGAGTCACATATCAAAATTGCATCAACAAATAGCATCCAAAGGTTTTTTGAATATTTTGAAAATGCTGCTAAGGAAAATATTATTTTGTATTAGCAACTAATTATCACTAGCAGTATTATTTATGACACCTTAAAACACCAGGATGGTCTGCCTAGTCGTGTGGTTTGCACGCTGGACTGTCATTCAGATTTATCGATGATCCTGGGTTCAAACCCTGCCTGCTCCCATTCCCCATCCTCCTGCAGGAGGTTTGGACTAGGAAGTAACTATCTTCAACTCTGAAAACATTTTGCATGTCATCATTTTATTATAATCTAGATGAATATAATGAATACTTTTGACAATGGTAATAATCTGACAGCACAGAAATAACAATGGGAATCTTGTAATTGTCTCCAATGACCAAGTAGAATTTTTACTATTACTTCAAAGACTTGAAAGTATTTGATAGATTTTGATGAAATGAACATGGGAATCATTGGATTAGGACCAGGGGGATTTTTTTTCATATATTGACCTTGATCATTGAGATTGAGCTGAAATTAATTTTTTTTTTTTAATTTCCCCAGGGACATGATGCCAGTAAAATGAGAAAATAGAGTGGAAGAGAGTCCAGAGTTTGTTTTGCTCCCGATTCAATAGAGAACAAAGTTAAGATTAGCGATGGAGATAAAAGGAATCTCTAAAACAATAATTCTTATCAAAATCCAACAATCTCTATTCAAACTATTAATCTAAGCAGTAACATGACAACTAGTAAGTGGCTTCTTTTTTTTTATTATGTGCAATTTAAGAGATATTTCAATAAATGATTTTAATAAAACTCCATTAAGCATAAGTATGGCAGGATCACTATGGAACAACCTGTTAACTACCTCACCCTAAGATCAATGCTAGTCAACAATCACAAAGAGGAGTGGTTCTACCAATGGGCATCAGGAAACACAGGCAGAGCCATGTACAAAGAAATGACCATGCCAAACAAACTGGACAATATTAACTTCTTCCCCTGCAAAGAGCAATCTACAACCTTCCAACTAAGAACAGGACAAACACCTCTGTTAAATTACCATCTTAACAAGATAAATCCCACTCACCTACCTCTTTGTAGACACTGCACCCACCCTTATGAAACTAAACCACATCCTCTTTGAATGCCCCTTCCTAATCCACCTTAGGCAGACCCTACTACCATTTCAAACCAACACCCTGTATGGCAGTGCTGAACAACTGAAGACAACAAAGCACTATTTTTCCTTGGCACAGTCTGCAAAAGAGCTCTGAGCTCAGCAGCAAAAAGCTGGCTAGAAAGAAGAAGTAGTATGTAAGTATAAATAAAAGTTCATTTAAGGAAAATGTACTAATCTGATGTAAGTATATATATAATGTTTTAGTTTGAACCAAAGAGTGAAGGTCACGTGAGGACAGTTTTCAACACTAGAGTTACAGTACTAGTCCTCGGTGGAATCAAGGAGTCATTAAAGAATCATTCTGGAAGATCAAATTAATACAAGCACTGAACAGCAGGTGAATCCTTTGACATCTGATAACTACCATGTCAATAGCAAGTTATTTTTATTAAAGACTTTAGTTATCCAAAACATTGATGCTTCTTTGAACCACTCTCTGGGTAAACAAAACTACATAAATAGTTTATAATTAGACTTAACATTTCTTATGTGTCAAAGTGTTCTATGCATTACTTTAACTTACCTATCCCTTAGTCTATTGGACCATTGGGGCACCATGCAAGACTCCTCGACCATTTTTCTCCATTCCTCTCTGTCTTTTGCCTTAGTTAGAACCTCTTTCAATGGCAGACCTGTTCATTCTTTTATGTTATCCTCCCATCACTTTCTCTGTCTGCCTCTTCTTCTTTTTCCTAGTACTGTTCCCTGAAGGAAGGTCTTTATGAGCCCCGAAGATCTTGTAATATGGCCATAGATTTTAAGCTTGTGTTTTCTTACAATAGTTAGCAGGTCATCATGGGGTCCAATCACTGCAGTAACCCTGTCTTTAGTCTCTTGGTTTGTGATGCAGTCTCTGAATGTAATACCTAGGATTCTTCTGTTGTAATACCTAGGATTCTTGTGTAGAATTTCAATTCCATTGCTAGGATCCTCCTCTCTAGCTCTGCAGTCAGCGTCCAAGACTCACAAGCATATAAAAATGTGGCCCTGACCAGAGAGCGCATCAGTCTGATTTTGGTGCTGAGGGCTAAGCCTTTGTCTTTCCATATTATTTTAAGTTTTGAAAGGGCTGCTGTGGACTGTGATATTCAGGCCAGTAGTTCAGGTTTCGTTCCCTCATCTGAGACAATAGCTCCTAGGTATTTGAAGTGGGCCAAAATGCTCTTTTGAATTTAATAAAGACAAGCTACAGGTTTAATTATTGTTAACTGCATTTGTCGACTGGTTGTCAGTAAAACAAAGACTTGGTAGAATTTAAGATTCTATATATTGTTACATGGTGCAGCTTTAGTGAAATCCAGCTAGTCTGTAGATCTGGCATGTCAAACATTGTCCACATATTTTTGTAATTATATATATTTCTATATATATATGGTATATTTCTCTTCTTATAAGATTTCTAGAGCTTCATATATTCAGTTGTGTCCAAACTAGTTTAGCATGAATTCCACTATCATTAAGACTTTAAACACATTATCTTTTATTTGTCAGCTGAATCCCTTCATTATCTCATTAACAATTGTTCTGATCAAGATGCAGACCAAGTTCTCTAAATTAGATCAGCATACAGACTAATGAAATAATCTCCTATGAGTTACAGGCAAAACTTAAAGTCTGCATCAAATTTTTTTTCTTTTGGATAATATTACAGACAGGAATGGAAAATATGGCCAACAGATCTTGTGTGGTGCCCCAATGGTCAAACAACTAAGGGATAGGTGAATATGATAATACATAATAGGTTAGCTAAAACTTACAGGTTAATTCAGGAAATTAAGTTAACTTTCTAATTATTAAATTTTTTTTACTAAAACTTTCTTTTTAAGTGCTAATTTGATTAAACTATATAAAAAAATAGCTTTCAGTTCCAGTGTCTACACTAATCTTCTTTGTCTAGGTCATTAATTGTAAATGTTTTTCAGATAATGATGCAGAGAATTTCCTGGTGATCAATAATTAGGAGCTGCACACAGTTTAATGAAACCATATTTTAGGAACAGATAGAAAACAAAGAACTGCAGCAAAGATGGCCTGTTTTTATTCTTCTTCATGGCAAGTAGATTTTTTAAAGCATTATGATATAGTTTCCCTTTCAGACCTTGTGGTCCAAAGGGCAAATGATGTAAAGTCATCTCTGTTTCTGTGGCCTACCGTTATGGTATAGCTATTTTAAATAGAACTTTCTATCTTTGAATGAATGCATAATAAAAAAAAATAGGCAACATAAGAAATTAGATAGAGCCGCATCAGTGCTTTACATTCTGACTCTTTTCTGGGCTATTAACTATCCATTTCCATCCTGCCAACTTTCCTTCTTGGTCTGCAGGTTTGATCTATGTTTGTGTCACAGATTCCTTATTATATTTATAATAATAACTCTATAGAATCTACCTTAGTTCTCGATACATCTAGGTGTCCCTGGTTCAGTCCTAGTTAACGAAATAAAACAATGAAAGCACTAGATCAAACACATAAACTTTAATCAGCTTTACTGCATATCACACATGCTGGTCTCTGTCTAACAACCAACACACTTACGGTCATTCGCGCAGATTGTAAAAATAGATTATACATACATACACACATTCATCAGTGACAGTTTGCATGGGTCTACCAGACTTTCTCTTCCTCTCTGGGTTCCA
Organism: Biomphalaria glabrata; assembly: GCF_947242115.1. Classification (NCBI taxonomy): domain Eukaryota; kingdom Metazoa; phylum Mollusca; class Gastropoda; family Planorbidae; genus Biomphalaria; species Biomphalaria glabrata. Next base: position 263,920 of record NC_074727.1, on the reverse strand, counting down.
GTCCAGTCTTGCGATGTTGTCTGCTGTTCTTCACATTGTGTGCCCAATGCATCCCCATGTGCCTCATTTAATTTCTTGTTCTATCTCTGTTTACTTTTTTGTTTCCAATAGGCTGTAGTTTGATATTTTGGCTCAATGAATAAGGTTTATACCGTAATAATTTCAGTATTCTTCTCAAAAAGTTGGCTGATTGTTATTGCAGATAATCCCAAACTAACTTATTTTATCATCAATATCATCAGCCAGGTGCTCCTGTGTATATGAAGACTGCTCCAAGTTAGCCACCCTTCCAAATCAGTCAATATTCTTGGCCCCAATATGTGTACTCCTCAAAAGTTTTATATGAAATAATTTGTTTTTAAAACAAAGCTAGACATTAAATTTCAGTTGTGATTGATTTCAGCCCACCGACACCGACTTTTAGACTTAGATCCTCCCCCTCTGGCACATTGGGTAGCAAGCTGTCTCCAAAAAGATCTGTCATTGGCAGAAGCGTCTTCCCTCATACTTATAGAAATATAAAAATATGCTGACTTCTAGAAAAAGAAAAATGGAAAGACAAACTAAACTTTGTCAATGTATTTAAAAAAAACAATGTTGAACTAGCTAATAGTTTATGATGAGAAATGTCATCAGCCAGCCACCTTGGCATCAGTACCAAGATTGACTGCTATCCAAAAAACTGCCAAACCAAATGTTAGGCACTATCATCTTTGTCTTGTAGATGGCATTCAAAGAGGATGCAGTTTAAAGTTTCATAAGGGTAGCTGACAAAACATTAATGGGGAAGTGGACTCAAGATATGGATACCATCATTTATATTTTTTTTAACTTCTGCATTATACTTTTTATATTTTGCATTTTAAAATGTAATTTTTATTTGCAATGCAATTTATCCTAACCCTATCACCTTTTTTTTTTTAGATCAAAGGAATGTACATGCTGCTGATATAGAACAAGTTTCTGACTGCTTCCAGATCAGTGTTCTTAGTTCTGCTAATGATCTACTATTACACGATAAATAAGCAAAGTCCTGAAAAACCTGCAGAATCTTGAAGCACACTTTAGTTAATAAGCAGGGTGTCATATGGCCTGCACAATGATCAACAGTTAGCAGTAATGACATACTTCAATGAAGCAGTTCTACTTACGCCAAGATGACACTGTCTTTTTTAGTACTGTATTTATATTATTTTACACCTTAATTGGTCACTGTAAAAAAAACAAACTAAGTAAAATATTTTTAGAGCTATAGCGAGTATAATTTATTTTTTTAGAATTCAATGTAGATAGTTTGTTTTTTTTAATGGGATTGTTCATGTAAATATTTTTCACAAAGTAAAAGTAAAGGCATTTTCTGCATGGATAATAAAGGTGTTATTATTAATAGTAATAGTGTTATGAAATAAAAATTAAAGAATTATGTTAAGACATATTTTATATGGAAGCTCTTTAATAGCATTCAACAAATTACATAATCTACTAGTAGCTAATAAAGGCCTACCATTATCTCTAATATTAAAAACAAAAATTAAAAAAAATGCCTTTTAATATTAATAGCATTGTAACTAACTAAAAGCAATTAAACTATTATTTAATACACAACAACAGTATTGACCATCACTGTATTAGTTCACATTGTCACATTTTTAAGCTTAATTGAATACTATCAACTATTAATGCTTAACAGATGTCATCATATTAAATTTTACATCCATAATAAAGAAAAGCAATTACACAAAATATTTTCCAAGACACACACAACACATAAGATTGTCAATAAAATGTATGGTTCTTATTTTTCTTAAAGGCTTCTCTTTAAAGTTACAAATAGCTACATTGGAACCATTGGTTACTTTTAATAAACAATTACAAGCCACTTAGGTTAACACCATTTTTAAAGATAATTCTATCAATTACAAAATGATTAATCATTACTGACTTCTCAAGATAAAATAAAACATCTAACTTCATAAATTGGTTTATTTTTGTTAAAGCTTATATCAACTCACTGTGATAAAAAGTTTGCACATTTATTTGTTGCACACCCTATCTTGGATCAAGTTGAAACTTTGCACAATTATTTATTGTACCTGAAATCAAGAATCAATTTTGTAAACTTTTGGAAATTAAATATTTTGTTTGGTATCAAACTAGGGAAAGAAATTGTACTTGATACATTTTTTTTTTATTAAAAGCATTTTAAAAGCAACCATGGTAACCTTCATAAGATACCCCCTATCTAACTGGTTCAGACAAGTGATAGGATCATAACCTTGAGAAAGCATGAAATTACACTAAATAAAAACAATTGTTAATATTTCTAATAGCAGATGTATTGATGTTAGTCTAGAAAAGTGATGCTCAACTTAATTCAACCTGCAGGCCATTTTAATTTCCAACACTTGTGTCACGGGTCATATGATCTAAAAGGTAATAAAATAAAATTGAACTGAAACTTTTTTATTAGATACCAGTGGATCTAGTACTTACATTAATCAATATTTTTACACATCAGAAAATGGCTTCATTTATCTACTTAAAATATGAGCAACATTGTAGCTAACCTGACCACCTATTCATTTTATGGTCTCTTTTGATTAAATATTCCCATCGGTCCTCCAATCTATAGGCATAGTTTAACCATATTATATTCATGGCTCAAGCCAAAAATGTTGTCATATTTGTTTTATAATGCCATTTATAGGTTGCTTTTTCTAAAAAAGAGACAATTTTGCTTTACAAATTAAATTTGTTGGCTTATTATCTTGTAGGCCTACTGTGTCATTGACACAGGAAAAAATCAATAAAAATCAATTTGGGTCATCATGTATTTAAAGAAATATTTAGCAAGGCTTGCTTATTTAAAAAGCAGATGAAAGAAAGCATTTTAAATACGACTAAAGAAATTGAAAAAAAAAGTAAATGTTCTTTCATTTTCAATAGAATTATTGGTCTGGTCTGTGAAGCATTACCCAAAAGTGCCACTTAATGTTTGCTCTAGACAATATTTTCAATTTATAATTAAGATTTACAACTTTTTTTTTTATGTAATTGTGATTTAATTCAATCTGTGATTGTTATCCTGGTCAGAGCTCATCATTGAATATTAGGAGCATTTTTGGCACAGAGCTTAAAAATAATTTTTTTCAATTTCGACCTTTACAATGTGTGATGCACACAGGTTCTTGTTGGCACTGGATAGATCCACATGGAGAGAGAGCATAAAGGAAGGGTCTTGGATTGCAGATGCCATACCCAACAGCAGCAGGAAGAAAGGTGACAATGCAATGGTGCCTGGTGATTTACATGGGCTCAACCTGTGACTACAGCTGTGTATCAAGGATTGGCCTCTTTAGCCACACAAGAAGTTGCAAAGGGAAAAGATCTTTTCTCGAGAAGTAAAATGCCACAGAAATGAAATCTTCAGGCAGCATCTAGATCTAAATGCATTAGAATCTATGTAGTAAATTTAAAGGCTGTTAGGGTTATTTTTCTTTCAGCAGCACTTGCAGGTAGTATTATTGGAGTTTCAGAAGTTGTTGATCTAGTTGTATTCAAAACAGGGCTGCAATCAAGAAAAAGAAATACAAAATGTTAATAAAAGAAATAATTCATTCGTCTGAAAGTAGACATCTAAATATAATGTTCTTTAAAAATCTATTGTTTATGCGTGAAGATTGTTGAAATTTTTACAAGTCTATAGATTGCATTTTAAGAATCATGTTTTATAATAATAATCAAATTATTAAAGTCTAGATTTAGAATTAATAAATAGAGATATAGAATCTAGATCTAGCAAGTAAAAATGTAGGATACTAAACAAAAAAAAGTTTAAGTCACATTTAGTCAGTGCAACATGAGTCCTACTCTAGAAAATAGATTTTAAAAAAGCCTAGATTCGACTAAACGCCTAATCTGGGCAAAAGTCAGAGAGGAATGGAGAAAGACGGTCGACGAATCTTGCATGGTGCCCCAACGGTCAATTAGACTAAGTGATAGGTAAAGGTATAAAGATCTTATATTATGTTGCTTGATAACATTGACGTCAACAACATCACAGTTTCATAACTTATGATAATCTATGGATTCGTCTCTGTAATAGGTACTATAGAAACTGTCTACGAACATAAATCATGATAGCAGCATACAAGGACTGTCGTTAACTTCCAACCAACAATACAGACAATTAAAGATGCTGACAACAATGTTCAGGGTAGTATCAGAATCCACAGTATTGAACCAACGATGAAATAAAAATAAAACAGTGAAACCCTATTGAAATAAACAACAGATTCTAACGTCTAAAAGTACAAAGACGAACGAATCCGTTCAAAGAGTATCGTACAATATAAAATACAACTCACCCTAAACAGGGGTCAAATAGTCCTAACAAGAATTAATAGGCTAAAATCCAAGGCAATTGGCACAGGCTGGCCAGTAGTAAAAAAGACATGAATCATTCAGGACCACAAAAAAGTACAACTTGTCTATCAATTACAATATGACGAAAATGCTCTCAAAATAAGAGCTGATAAATTACGTCACAACAAGACTATGCGACAAGGAAAAAAAATACATAAAATATTAATACAACGAATGACGTCATCGCCTATTTGATTGTGTTCATTTTTACAAAAATACTCAACAACATTACTAACTGCGACAAGCTTAATTGGACAAAGTCTTAACTACATTGAATCACAAATGTGTATGAGCTACTGTACGTAAGCGTTTATAGTGTATATTGTCTTCTCAAGTAGATCTGTAATGAAACTTGTAGAAGGTAGATATCTCCACAAAAGTCCTGCGTAGGACCTCCTGTCTCCACTAACACAAATCTTATCTGTAGGTTCTGCGCTAGCGTTTTAGTCAAGCATTCAGACAAGAAGTTTTCGTCGAGCTGACTTTGGAAGCGACTCTGACCTTGTTATAATGACCTTCAACTTACAAACACACACAAAAGGTAACAAAAACAAGGATCTACGAGGATACAATTTACATTAAACTAATACATTGAAAGACCCCTGAATAGCCTGAATAAATTTGAGGCACACATATAGGACGCTTTGCAGACCTCAATATGACGGACTCCAATGACCAGGGTGTCGACACACAAATCGATAAGCTTAAATATAGCTGGACGCCGTAAACGAATTCTGCTATCTGGGATCAACAATTAAAGATGACCTGTCTCTAGAAGAGGAGATAAAAAAAAACGCATAGGGAAGGCTGCCTCGACCTTCGCTAGACTCAGACCAAGACTTTGGGAAAACAATAAGCTAACTACGGTGACCAAAATGGAAGTCTACAAGGCATGCGTTATGAGTACACTGCTGTATGGCAGTGAATCATGGACCACCTACGCAAAGCAAGAGAGAAAACTGAACTCCTTCCATTTGAGATGTCTCCGTAGGATCTTGAATGTTACATGGAAAGAAAAAGTGTGCAATACTGAGATCCTTGCGTGATCAGGTATTCGCAGCATCTTTACAGCCCTCAGACAACGCAGTTTGCGCTGGCTTGGACATGTTCGCCGGATGGAGGACAAGCGCATCTCGAAAGTCATCCTGTATGGTCAACTCGCGACTGGCACAAGAAAAACTGGTCGCCCCCACCTCCGTTACATAGATGTAATAAAACGTGACCTCAAATCAGTGAACATCAATACTGACAATTGGGAAGACATAGCTCTGGACCGCAACAGATGGAGAGAGAGACAGTGACCAAGAAAGCTATGGACAGTGAAAGTACATGGGTCTCAGCTCAGGGAGAAAAACGTACAATCCGAAAAACGGCCAGCTCCTCTACCACCGAAGCAAAAGGCACCTTAACCTGCGCTATCTGTGGACGGAAGTGTCTCTCCAAAATAGAGCTCCACAGCCACATGAGGAAGTGTGCTCTGAGATGAATCATAGTCGTTCTACGACTGAAGGAGGCCAATGAATGAAAATATAGAAAATAGAATAATAAACACAGATAGGCTACAGCTCTGAGGCTATTAGGGAAGTTCCACCAGTCCAAAAACAAAACAAAAAAAAAAACAACAACTGGGGTAACAAAAGATACTCCAACAACAACAAAAATTGTATGCCTACAACTCAAAATATGCCCACGAATACAAAAGTGTCCTTTTGATAAAGAACGAAATTAAAAAAAAAAAAAGCGAAGCAGCGAATAGAAAAACAAAATGTCACGAAATTTAGGAGGGACTGAACAAAAACAACAGTAAAAAAAAAAAAGCTTAGAGTACCAGCTGTAAAGGACCTCACACCCTCGAATAATTGTAAAACTAAAATAATACAGGCATATCGGCCAAAATTAAAACTGGCCAGTTCAGGTGTGTGGTCATTACTCGATCACTTGTAACTAAAATTGTTTATTCTACTTTGGCCGGCCACTTCGCAAAATGCCGGGTATTCCCTGGCCAATGCCCAATATGTGGATTCAAGTCTGTTAAGTAAGCGTAAGGTTGCTGTAACGATAATTTTCAGCTTGCTGCTTTTTCAAGAAAATGCCCTGCCTTCGTCACATCTGTGTGTGTGTGTGTGTTGTTGTTTTTTTTTTTACTGCAGTTTTATTGTTAGTATTATTCCTCGGCTCGTGCGAAGCAGAACGTTTTGACACCGGGCATTTTGGTGCTCAATGTATTAGAATCATTATACATTTTCATTTATTATGTCTTTTAAAAAATGATCCTTTTCAATGTTTTGTATGTTTTCGGACGCCTCCAAGCGAGAGTGTGGCGGAAATGGAATAAATCGCCCTGGCTGTCTACAAAGATCAGTGTCTACCAAGAAGTGGTTCTCCCTACCCTTCTATAAAGATCGGAGAAATGGGTACTATACAGAAAGCAGATACTTCTTGAACGCTTTTCCCAATGACGTCTGCGCTCCTCCAGGAACATATACTCGCAAGACCGCATCACAAGCAGCGATGTTCTTGTGAATGCGATATGGACATGATAGAGGGATTGCTTATAATAGTTTGACAGCGACGTTGGGCAGGGCATGTATATCGTACGGGGGACGACCGTATGCCAAAGGCAATCTTTTGGTAAGACGAAAGATGGTTGGAGTCTTTGGATCAAGTATACAGCCATGCTTCACGCCATTCTGTACAGAGAAATAAGCTCATATGGCACCATTGTATCTGATTTGTTTCTTTTGAGACTCATGCTGTTGGTTCAAAATAGTAACTTGGAAGGCATCCGATCCAAGATAGTATCCTACACACTCCATCGCGTACTCACTATGTGTCAGATGTTTTGGTAGTAGATTCTAGTAGTAGTAGTTTTTTGGTAGTAGATTCTATATTTATAGTAAATTTACAATAAAGGTCATTCATGCGAGAGATACCAAACATTGTATTGGCCGGGTTTCTTAATGTGTTAGCTTGATTTTTACATGAATTGTTTCAGACACGGGAAAAAAAGTTTGACCTATTTTTAGTGTAAGCAGACGTGTTATTGCAGTTCATGCGCGCACATATTTCTTTTCGATCATTTACTTTTTGTATAGAAATGTGCTTCAGTGAAGTTCAGATATTGGAATAATTAGATTCTTCAACAGATTGGATTATTATAATCATACGGATATTACAGGCAAAGTTTGGATTATATATTACGCAAAGGTAAGATTCTTTTTCTTAGAAGCTAAAAAAGAAATGACATGAACATCCAACTTCATGAAAAGATCTATTAAAAAATGTAGGCCTAAGTCAATATAAAAAAGACAACTTACAAATAATGAAAAAATAATAATACTGTATAAATGCCCCTCTCTCTCTTTCTATGTATAGGCCTATATAAAGCAATATATATATACAGATCTATATACGCAGGGCTTTTTTGTGACGGAAGGCATCGATACGGCGTACCGGCACCTTTTTGAATGTGGGGAAAAAATATTACTTTTCTTGTATTTTAACGTATATTATTAATTTATTAGTAGTTAAAAGTTAGGCAATCAATCACTCAGTGAAATGCTTATTGTTCTATTATAGTACATTATTGACACGAGACATAAATTCGAAAATTATTTGCATTACAAAGAGAGCAAAGGATTCTGACGATGGCATTGATTCTCATCTTATAAATTACTGACGTCACTTAAAAAGAAAGATGATGATTACATCTTACGCGTGTCAATCTAGTCATGCATGTTATCCAATGACTTGAATTCTGCCAAGTCATTGGTTTTCCTGGCTGACTCAAATAACCCATTCAATGCTCTAATAGCACAAGGCAGGGGTGGACTGGGTATCAAAATCGGCCAGGGCATTACCATATAAACCGGCCCACAAATAGCATGTTGTAGTCAAGATTTTTTCGGTGTGTGTGTGGGCAGGATCTAGAATCGGTAACCGTTACAACAGAAGTCGCAATGGTTTCCTTTTTTACGGAGTTTTCCCCCTATATGGCGTAATGCTGTGATAACCGCCGTACTTCAGCGAGGCCGCATGCGCCTGACAGCTTGCCTGGGTCGAGGTCCGGGTAACATATAAAGGCGCCATACCCAGCTCTCGACCAGACCGGCCCATTTGGTGCCGGCCCACCGGACATTTGCCCGTTAGCCCTTAAAGCCAGTCCGCCCCTGGCACAAGGAAAGCACTTACTTTTAAGTCTTCTATCCTAAAGGTTTCTAAATTTAGCGATTTTACAAAAGGTGTTGTCTAATCAAACAAGAATATTCGTGTGTTATGAATCCCGCTGCTCTATTTTGTGTCTGTTACAGTTTATTCACTTTCTTTGAGTAGAGGGGTTCCAAACAGATGCATATATTCTACTATTCGCATACTATGAATAACAGCACAATAAACCACTTTTTTTTAAGGCAAAACAAATCAAAGTCGATTAAAACTATTTTGTCATCTCAAAAAATTGAGAAACTATTTTAAGCTTACTTTATTTATGTATCATCATTTGTAACTGTAAGTGTTCTTACATAGCTTATATCAATTCACCCTATCTTAATGTTTTCTTGAGTTGATTGCTGAAACCTAACCCTTCCTGCCATAAATAGGCCTACTGCCAGTGGAAGTGTATTTTCAATGTACATTGACAATCAGTGAGCGAAGGCTTAATCTAAGCCTGAAACATAAAAATAGTGATATTTCTCAAATACAACATAAGCCCTGATTGATAAACTGACAGTAGACTAATTAGCTACTTTATTTCAATAGTCAACCCTTTTACTGCTTCGATCCTATGTGTAATTTGACTGCAGCAATTTGAATATTTCGGGTTTGATATAGCTAGTGTGTTGTTGTTTTTTTGTTTTGTTTTATCATTGTATGTGTGAAGTTTCAAGTTTTTTAACAAATAAATTGCATTGAACCCAATTACTTAGTTTTGCTATAGCTTAATTTCATAAAATCCAACTAAACTTGAAACCGAACTTTAGATCCGACCGAACCGAACATTAAATCGAATATCAGCCTGTCAAAAAAATTGGGGCATCTCGATTCTTTATTCGTGGTTTTCATTCTGTGGTAATTATACGTTTCCAAAAGATTCAAAAGGGACTAATCAGCTTTTTAAGTTTCGGAAATTTTCTCTCCCGCCTTGTGTCCTTGACATCAAATGTGACACAGTCAACTTCTATCTGCATTGTGGGCAGTCTTCTTAGCCACTCGGGTGGAACCATGCTCTTAATTTAAGCATGTGTGGGTTGACCCGACGTTTTTGATTCGCAGAGAAATTGTGTCTATTTTAAGGAACTATACAAAAACATTAAACGATAATATGAAACACAACAAAGTGCGTTTATATAAGTGCTTGCTAGCAGTAGTGGAGGAAATGTTGCTTGAAAGAAGAATGCAGTTAAAACAATTACAAGGCGAGTGTAAAAAAAAATAATTAAAAGTGGGGTTGGTGAATCTCGTAAAGCAACTCCGCTAAATTCTTGGTATTTGTTCGCGGTCTTTGTCAGGATTCTTTATTAATAAATCGGCTCGCAATCCCTCCCACAAAATATTTAGAGGTTTTAAGTAATTAATTAGCACCAAACTATACTTTGTTACTAACAGGAGAATCTTTGTTTTTATAGTTTCAACTTAAACAGATATATTATAGATAGGCCTAAACATTTGACAGATGGTTCGAAAGCGTTGGCCTATAGATCCTATAGTTTGCCGTATTGATATCTAGATTTATTGATCTACACAGACAGTTATATGCTCAGAGCATTCGGGTAATCAGCCCTAGGGAAAAAATGTAACACTTTCATCCACATCCCCCCCCCTCTCTGCTCTAAACTGAACACTAAAAGTTGGACAGTAGACCATTAGTGTGTTGGATTGGTCAGATAGGCCTAGCGTGTGTGTATAGTCGATGTCTCGATACGTTGACTAGTTGCTATAAATGATGAAAAGACTGCCTTGTATTGAGTAGCGAACAAATAACATTTGCCAAGGAAAAATCTAGATCTGGATGTAATAAAACGGTTGCCTGAGCTAGCCAGGAAAACCAGTGACTTGGCAGAATTTAGGTCATTGGTTAATATGCATGACTAAATGCATGATGTGTATGACGTAATCATCTTCTTTTTTTTTCAAGTAACGTCTGTATTATATAAAATAAGATAAAACGGGACCTCAAAACAGTGAAAATTGATACTGGGAAGACATAGCCCTAGAACGCACTACGTGGAGAGAGATGGTGACCAAGAAATGTATGGACAGTGAAAAATCATGGACCTCAGCTCTGGAAAAATAAATCGTGCTATACGAAAATGTCCAGCTCATCTAGATAGACCAACAAAGCGAAATATGCCACCTTAACTTGCGTAAAATGTGGACTGGAATGTCTCTCCACAATAGGGCTCCACAGTTATATACATGAAAAAGTGTTCTGCGAGAATAACCTTAGTCGTTGTACGACTGAAGGAGGCCAACACTTTTACACAGGTCAAATGTGTCTTACCCCGCCCTATTTTTGAAAAAATGGATCTAGCGTGCAGCAGTTACGTGTGTGTAGGATTTTTGTAAATTTAAGATCTACTAGTGACTATTATAATATAAGCTATCAGTAATACCGCGCTAAGATAATTATTTATTCTTAAACTGTATAATTATTACTGATTTTAAAAATAAAATTCGAATAAAAAAAACTGTGTTTCCTTGAAAAAAAAAAGACCACGCATTTCCCCTTTGTTAGCACCTCCTACCAGCACACCTCTCTCTCTCTCTCTCAATATATATATATATATTGCCACAAAGCGCAATGTGTTGCAAAGACACTCCTTTGAAACAGATAACAATGTCATTACAAATGGATAAAATAATACACTCAAACACAATAAGTCACTCTATTATTCTGTTTACACCCCCTTTCTCCTTACACAATTCCACTTTCCAACATTCACACATTTTCAGTGTAAAGTAACAAATCTCAAGACTCAATCCACGCACGGCCATCAGACCAAGTCAAGACACACTAGAAAAAGTTCAGTGAAAGCGCAACACACAGGTATAAACCAGGCCATCTACACAGCCCCAAAACATTGCTCTAGTTTTATTGACAACAATGATGCTAGTGGGAGGAGCCAATTATTGATCGACCAAGTAGCTAAGGTCAAGCCGTTAATGAGGTCACAAACACTAAGCATGCTGGTACGTTGATGCTTTTTGTATGTGTGTGCGACAGACACTGAGCGTGCTCGAAGATACGTTTTTTTTTTGGTCATCCAGGTGGCTTGGAGAAGGCGGAATTTATCTAGATTTAGATGTATAGGTAACACAGTTCACAAGCTATCATAGCTTTTTAGCCCCCCCCCCTCGTCCGGAAAAATATTCAGTACTGACTTTGGGGCCTTATTCTTTTGTCAGACACTGACTGTGTTTAATATATATAGACTATATAGATTATAGATACTTAGAGTAAGATAGAGCAGCCCATGTTTTGTTTTTAGGTCAACCAGGTAAACTGATGTGTCCTCGAATGCCTAGGCCTAGGGGATGGCGGGATTATCTAGATCTAAATACTTAATATAGACTATAATCTATACGTAGATCTAGATTAGATATATAGTCTATTTATAGTAGTCTAGATACTATAATACTAGATTTAGATATGTTCTTAGAATCTAGATCCAGAGCCAAATGATTTTTAATCTAGATCTAGGTGTATTGTATGTCTAAATCTAGAGCTAAATCATCCCCTTTGGGTGTCGAATGACTATTTGCGAGGGGTCGCCTAAGATAATTTTTTTTTGGGTGGGGGGCTATTTTCATCGGAAGTTGTTTTTTTTTTTTAAATATATTTCTGTGTGTCTCTAACGCAGCGGTTCTCAACCTTTTAAGTTCGGCGACCCCTTTTTACAATCCCCCACTCTGCCGCGACCCCCCCCCCCCCCCACACACACACACCCACATACAGCAATAGTAGAGTAGACAATAACAATCCATATTTTCGATGGTCTTAGGCGACCCCTGGCAAATGGTCAATCGACCCCCAAGGGGGTGGCGACCCACAGGTTGAGAACCCCTGCTCTAACGTGTTGTAACAAGCATATGTGTTCTATAGTCGAAATACATTTATACTTTTAGATGACGAAGGTTTGGAAAATCATTCAGATTATATTATTACTGGACAAATTATGAAACGATCGTCAAGTATCAATAACATAAAAAGTGGGAGTAATAGAGATAGATCTAAGAACACTGACAAATAGCCAGGAGATACGAATGACACTTAAGTGAATGTATCATCAATGACGTGATTTTTATTGGTAGTTACTTCTTTCTTTTCTCTTTTATAATTGTTATTTGAAAATGTTTGTTGCGGACCACATCTTCGTTGTTGCAGTATACTTTTTCAACAACCGAAATTACTGTCGATTAATTGCATCGTAACGCCATTGCGGAATGAAATATTTCTATGGAGATGATCTAATCAGGTAAATCACATTTACCTCAGCCAATGAACGAAAAAGATTGTATGGTTGGGGTCGCCGTCTAGTTTAAAATTGGATTAGGGGGTCGAGGAGCTAAAAAGGTTGAGAACCGCTGGTCTAGTCTATATAGAATTATAGATCTAGATTCTAGATCTAGCTCTTTATCTCCCAAGCGACGATAATAGCGTCGGTCATTTTTGTAAAAGCCGATTAAGCGTCAACATTGTCGTCGGTGCAGTTAAACATCTTTGTTTCGTTCCTATTCTTGGTTAATAATTTTAAATGCTTATATTCTAAATCTACGTGATTTCCGCTTGCAGAAGAGTTCACGGTTTACTTCCTTCAACGTGGGTTTAATATTACAGAAAGTCGTCTTTTTTTTTTGTTGTTGTTTATGTTTGGAAATGGGTCGATCCTCTAAAACTTGTAGATCTAAATTATATTCAGATCAACATGTAAAAGACCTTATTGATTCAGATAACAGTAATTTGTTTTAACTGTTCATTGTGATAGTTTTACTAGTTTTAGTGTCAGTCACTCAGTGTTACTAATGACTAAGTCTAACTAGGTATGGGAGAATCCCGAAAATGCGAATAAAAAAAATGGCATGAAAAGTTGAGATCGTTTTTTTCATAATTTTTTACATAGGCTTGGGTTTGAAATCGATTATGCTTTTAATATAAAAGATGCGCACTTGGTGTGAATGGTTTTATGTTCCTTAGATATTCAGTAACATTATTTGTTCAGTTTTTTTTTTTTTTTTAACTCTCAGTATTTAGCAAAATATAGCTAAAAATAGACCTCATTTAAAAATCTTATATAAGCTGTCCTATAAGATATAACTTAAAAAAGAAAGGTTTTTCTAATAGATACATTATGGTTCTGTATGTGTACCAAATTTCATTGTTGTATTCCATACTCTAGTCACAATAACCATGAGTCAGCATGAGGTACCTACTTAGTTTTTTTTTTACTAATGCCATATAGTTGATTAGTACTGTTACCATTCCCAGGTAATTTTTTGTATGAAATTTTTTTACATTACTTAAATTTTTTTTTGTATGATTGGTAAACATATTAGGCAGGTTTCTGCTAAGTTTCAGATAGCTAATCTTTACTCTAATTATTTTATTAGCGTTTTTGTCAACCCACTGTGTCATGAAAATGAGCCTAAGTCCCGCCAAGTTACGGCGGCCATTTTGAAAATCTTAAGATGCACAGAAACATTTAAACTGTGGTTGTGTGATTTATTCTTACACTGGATTAATCTTTAGAATGAAATTCAAGTAGATCTAGTCCTTCCATATGAAAGTAGATCTATATCTACTAATTTAGACCAATAATTAGATCTAGATTTATCTTCTACACTCTTTATTAGTCTAGATCTAGCTAGACTAGACCTAGACCTAGAGACTAGAGAGCTTAACTAACTGAAACTCGTAAATAAAAGTGACCTGTACAAGCACAAGCTTCCAATTGCTCTTCTAAAGTTCTACTAATTGAAATCTTTTCTGCTACTAGATTCTATATCTAGTCATTATATAATATATTAATAAATAGTTTTAGATATGTATATAATATATTTCTATATATTAAGAGAAAGATAGAGTATCATAGAGTATATATAAAAATATATAGATCTATAATATTATTAATTATATATATAGACGTCTAATATATATATATTAGAGAGAGAGATCTACTTAGGCTGACTTAGCCTTGGCCTTAGCATTTTAAATATAAATAAATATAATTTTCAGCAAATTGAATCAGTCAAATCTTATTGAAACTTGAATTGTTAATGATTGTTCTCAGTCTTATCTCATAAAATATGGACATTAACTTCAAAAAAAAAAAAAGATGATTACATCCTACACCTGTCCCAAGGTCAATCTGTCATGACATTAATCAATGACTTGAACTCTGCCAAGTCATTGGTTTTCCTGGCTGATTCAGGCAACCCATTCTATGCTCAAATAGCTCTTGGCCTATTGAAGAAGGAGCATTTGTACTTATTTGTCCTAGCATATATGAAACAAGGAATGTACCTTTATGCAACACCCATTAGGTTTTTTTTTTAAAGTTAATTAACACACAAGTTATATTATGACCTTTTTTAATAGAGAAAATATAGCTTTATTTAACTGTGTCCTTTTTTAAAAAAAAATTTTGACTGTAAAGAAAAGAGCTTTTAACATTCAATAATTTTCCAATAATTATTACACTTTTAAACTAACAACATGCATACATACACTCAGGGCAGGATTTAAATAATGGAAGCCCCCTATACTTTTTTAAAAATCTTTAATAGAAAATCCACTTACAGAAGATATTAATTATATCTAAAAGCATGCCATATTTTAAAAGAAAGAAATAGAGTGATAGTAAATTTAATCTCATATTCCCATTAAAAAAAAAAATTCAGTTAAGTTTTTATGTATATATATATATATATATATATATACATATATATATATATATATATATAACATGCACACACACACACTATATACATATATATATCATTTATGCATATATAATAAAGCTTGTCTTCGAGTCTGAAGATTATTGAAGAATGCAGTATTTCCCGTGGCTATGCAGCCTCAGCTGTGACCTACATATTTTGCCACACCCAGAGTTAGCATAACCGTTGTCTGCCGGTGGCCGTTAAGATTTTTAAGATTTTTTTTGCACTTGTCCTCGGCAGCAGATTCTCTTTTGGTCTCAAATGTATTTAAGATAAAAACTGCTAATTTCTGCCTTTTCTGAAAAGGGTTTCACTCCCTTTCTAACATATAAGACTTAATTAATTAAGTAGTAGTTATTTACTAACTAATTGGTTAATTTTTGGATTGATTTGTGCATTATCATCAACTATGAACAATCATGCAAAATTTCAACTTGATCCGAAAATAGGAAGTGGGAGAAAAAATATATCAAAACGGAATGAGAGAATTAAATCCATATAACATCTCAAACAAAATAATTAATAAAAAATTATTAATTAACTAATTGGTTAATTTTTTTTTATTCATTTATGTTGTGTCAGGTTCAATGAATAATTGTGCAAAGTTTCATCTTGATCTGACAAAGGGAAATGGGAGAAAAAATATTTTCAAACTTTTTTCCAGAGAGACATACAGAGTGAGTTGATACAAGCTTTGTAAAAATAGAGTGTATTATAAATATATATTTACAAAAAATTTTTACTTAAAAAAATTGAAACGCTGAGTTACATCTTTAAAACTTAAAAATCTAGATTCCTAAAAATATAATTTTAAAAGTGAAAACACGTCAAAAAAATATATTTTCTTCTAATTATTGGACCTCTTAAAATAATTTTATATCATTGAGAAAAGGAGAACTAATTACAACTAATTCTTTGCTGATTTACTATCAAAAATTTGATTTCAACAAAATAAAATAAACTTTTATTACAAAAATTAAAGGTAATAATGTCATGTTAAGTAAAGTAAGAAAAAAAGAAATTATGTAAAGAAATTGTATAAAACAATAGCATTCTCTTATTAAGCACATCCTAAGCTTTCATTCGATATATTATTTATAACTGTATGATAAAAATTAGCGAAATGGTACGCATTTAAAATAAATTAAAATTTTCAGAAAATTCAACCTCATGTTGTCCATTGACTTCAATGTTAAGCGAAAACGCGTCAAAAAAAAATGTATTTTTTTCATGGATAGTCCTATAACAATAATTTATATATCATTGGAAAGCTCAGATAGAGTGCTTTTAATAGTTTGGTATCAACAATTTTTTTTTTATAAAAAAAAAAAAATTGTCACATACCTATAATGACTCTTAATGAGTAATAGTTAATACTTAAATTAATAGTTATAGTCTAATAACTGGTGACTGGTCTAATACTTATACTTATACTACTAACTTAGTCTTAGTAACTAGTAGTACTGTTAGATCTAGATTAATCTAGATTTTAGATCTGAATCTGATAGTTCATAAGCTGATGAACCTGTCTGGACCCTCCTAAAAATAAAAACTAGACGTATTAGCCTTAGCGCAAAGACCGCAAAGAATACATCTAGATTTCTAGATTCTGGCCTGTTTCAACAAATTTGAAAAATGCAGAGATACGTACTAAAACAGAAAGCAATTTTACATACAGTAACATATATTCCTTCCAATAAGATTATAAGTCTAGATTAGTCTAGAGTCTAGAGTCTAGATCTACTAATCTACTTCAGCCAATGTGGTATATAGAGGTGTCAACATGAGCTTACTCGATTCTAAGTCAACTGAGCTTTACTCTACTAGATCTAATAATCTTGTTGATGCAATAAAGAGTTATGCAGTCTACATAATAAAAATAAACACTCCAGTACGCAGGGCATCCATTTTTACAAAATGGAAACCAGTTTCTAACTATGAAATTGATACATTTCTGGCCACGACTACAATGATGGGATTAGACTTGTCGTTACGTCCCACACATCCATATGGATTAATTTTATTGCCACAGTTAAAACATGGAAGTTGTTTTTTGTTCAGGCAAATATTATATAAATAGCAATGAATTACTTTTTGAAAGATATCATGTGCAGTGTAATTATTTTCTTACTGAAACTTAATGTTGCAAGTTGTTTGTTTTTTTCTCATAAATTTTCTATGGTGGTGACCTTGGATAATGTGCTCCAGTTTTGTACTCCATGAGTTTTTTATTGTTTTAGTGGTTCAATTTCATGAAAATATGAATAAGGATTATAAAACAATAGCATTTAATTCAGTTTGGAATAGAAATGATCTTCTTATGTGACTTGGATTAAATTTTTTGTCGTCCAATGGTGAGTTTTCAGATTTTTATTTTTACTTTTCATAAAGCAAAAAAAAAACAACACTTTAATTTATGCACTTGATTTTGTAATATCTAAAAAGAACATTCATTTTCCTTTAATTCAATATCAAAAACATTTCATTATTCTATGAGTGTAAATAAAAACGTTATGCCATTATAATTAGAACATGTTAGTGCTCTACAATCGGATTAAATTAATAATTCCGTCAGAACGTGGAAAATAATTACGGAGATAAAGAGCTAGATCTACCATCTAGATCTAGATTCTAGATTGACTAGATCTATAGTCTAGATCTAACAGTAAACTAACCTGTTTCTAAGAAAGGAAAAAGGATTTTTTTAAATACGTTAAAATCATAGCATGATAGTAAAGGCTACTAGATCTATAGAATGAGATCTAAGATCTAAATCTAGAATAATCTAGATCTAGATTTAGACCTTAGTCTTAGTAATTATTAGTAATTACATCTACATCAAATTCTTTAAATTCTAGAATATTCTACACCTAAAATAATTTTACTGTTATAAGTTATAGATCTATATTCTAGATCTAATTTAACCATAGAATAGATTACTAAAAAAAAAAGACCACACTAAATACAGCTCAAATAATTCATATATAGCATTTTTTAAACAAGAGTGTTACAAGAGCAACTCATTTACCTCTATTCTGCTATTTAAAAATTTGCATTATAATTAGTTAACAATCTCTACATTTTTATTCTGTTTGGGCTTCGTTATTTTTACATTCTATATCTTGAATACACATACATCAGCATGTATCATCAAAGAGTTAAATAAATACTTAGACATTTTCAAGAACATTTTTCAAACTAGAACCATTACTCTACTCTGGGCTACTCTTTTTTAATGTAGCCATGTCTGTGTCTTTATCACCAAACTAGAATTTAATATATTCTGACTAGATTTATGCATGCCATATGCTTATCTGTATGTATAAACAAAAAATATATTATTTTAAAATATTTACACTGTCTTCTTTCTTTTAAAATTTGATTATACTTGTGATAATGACATAACAGTGCATGCTATATCAAACATGATTATAGACTTTCTATATGGATTTTGCTCAGCAGATAGACTTACAATATCAGGCTTTAAGCACCTAGCTGGATAAAAGAAGTAACAGAAATGGGCCTGTCTTTCTAAAATGAGTTTAGAGAGAAAAGTATTTTATCAGCAACTATATACCAGCTAGACCAAACTTTTTTTGTCATTAGACCAAAGATGGCCCACATTTAATTATTTATAAGAAGTAAGAATGATTGTCACATTTTCTTAAACGCAACAAAAAAAAAATTTTTAAATAAAATACCACTACAATTTTAAAACTATACACATCCATCAAAGACTTAACAGTTTATCAATATTCAATAATTTCCAAATTTATCAATATTCAAAAATTTCAAAATTTTAGATTGCTGATATTTATGTGTTGTTTTTTTTTCAGTATAAAACACAATTAATTGAATTTTTAAAAACTTCTTTTACAGATGCCCAAGATGAAAGATGTCTTAAGGACAATTTATTTTTCAAACCTGAAATCTAAAAACCAAAATATAAATACTCGGAATCAGGTAATTGTAATGTATAATCAAAATAAAGTATGTTTTGAAGTTATGTCCTATTCAATTTATTTGGTGCATCTGTCAATGTGTATTAGCAGATTGCAAACTTGAACTAAATTATGGACAGGTTTCCTTTTTCACCAGTAGTGACTTTCCTTTTATACACCATATCTGTGATCCAACCTTCAAAAGTAGCATCTTAGTCTTCGTACAAGTATTACTTCAGTCAGTACACACACATTGTCCTTAACACAGATCAACATATTTTAATGTAAAATACAAATATTCCAAATTGCTTTCTCATCAGTAAGTTAGAAAAATATTCTACTAACATTTTGTAAAGGGATTAGATTAGGATAAGGTACTGTTATAGTCAGTAGTTTTTGGCACATCAACATTTTATATAGATTGTAGAAATGATGCAGGGCTTAGAAATGCTAAAACTGATCAAGTTTATATTCCTGTGTAAGATGCGTGTCATAGAGAGGGATGTAATCTAATAGAATTGAAGTTGTTATAACAAATTAGAATAAATCCATTCTAATCTGACTTCAGAATCCTATGCAACTTGAGCAAAGATTTAACATAGTAAAAGTAGATCTGAATAAGACTGATTTGGTTGTGTTTGTCAGGGTGAGAAAGTTTTTAGTTCATAATTATCAGCTTGCAAATTCTTCATAGGGTAAAAAAACAAATACTTGGGTGGACACAGATCTTGAAAACTGCTTTAACAATTTTCTTACAAATTTGACCATTTAAGTATAACTTGGGGAAAAGAATAACCAGCTAATTGGCGCACTTGAAAACTCTGGTTTGACCTTTATATTTTTCAAAATATAAATATCTTACAATTAAATTTGGTCTGGAGGTCTAGATAATCTATATCCTGAATACACATACATCAGCAAAGTATTCCTGCATATCTTCATGTTTATTTGTAAAATGTTTTACATGTTTCGGATGTTCCTTCAGAGTTGAAGATAATTACTTCCTAGTCCAAACCTCCCGCAGGACGACGGCAGATGGGAGTGGGCAGGGTTTGAACCTGAGACCATCAATAAGTCTGAACAACAGTCCAGCGTGCAAACCGCATGACCAGGCAGCCATCCATCAAAGAGTTCAATTAATAGAATATTTTGCAAACTAGAACCTTGTAGATCATAGATCTAGATCTATTAAATGCTAGTCTAGGTTACTCTTTTTTAATTTTGCCATGTCTGTCTGTATCACCAAACTTGAATTTTATATATTCTGACTAGATTTCCTGTGGCATTTTACGTCTAGAGAGACGATCTTTTCCCTTTGCAACTTCCTGTGTGACTAAAGAGGCCAATCCTTGATACACACCTGTGATTGCAGGTTGGGCATATGTAATCACCATGCGCTGTTGCATTTTCACCCTTCTTTCTGCTTCTGTTGTGTATGACATCTGCAATCTGTGACCCTTCCTTTATGCTCTCTCCATGTGGATCTATCCAGTGCCACCTCTTCCCAGCTGCTAGTGTCGATTTTGAAGAGCTTCATGTCGCGTTTGCATACATCCGTATAATGTAAAACTGGGTGACCAGTGGCTCTCCTGCCTTCTATTAGATCGCCATACAGAATGTCCTGTGGAAGTCGACCTACTGGCATTCTACGAACATAGCCAAGCCAGCCAAGGCGTCTGCTGCTGATAACAGAGCGGATGTCCTGGCACCCTGCTCTTCGTAGCACTTTTTCATTGGTTATCTTATCTTGCCACCTTATTTTAAAGATGTGCCTTAGACCATGAGTAGGTTGACCATGTTTCACTTCCATACAGCAAGGTGCTCAACACACAGGTCCGGTAGATGAGGGCTTTTTAGTACTGTTAGTCAGCAATATGTTGTCCCAGACTCTTTTCTGCAACCGTGACATGGTGGCCATTGCCTTGGCTATCCTGTTATTAATGTCTTAATCCAGTAGAGTGTTGCTGGATATGATGGAGCCAAGGTAACAAAAGTGATCAACTATTTCTAGTGGTTGGCCATTAATGCTTACTTGAGGTGCAGTGTTTGTGTTTTGGACAAGTATCTTAGTTTTGCTTTGACTGATGTTTAAGCCGAACTTCTGGCAAGCAGCAGATAGTTTGTCAACCAGGGACTGTAGCTGAATATCAGAATCAGTCACAATAGCTGCATCATCAGCATACAAGAGTTCCCTGATGAGTAACTTCTTAACCTTGACTAGATTTATGCATGTGCTTAACAAGGATTTTTCAGGTATGGGGGGGGGGGTGTGCGCCTTGGGGCGGGTAAAAATTGTTCCTTTTTAAAAGATTTATTATCAGTAATTAAGAGCAAAGTAATTGCTGTTACAAGAAGTCATCAGCCCCATAAGAAAGAAAGTCTTTTTTTAAAAAAAAATTGTTGTTTATTATTAAATCTCCTGTATGTGCCATGGAAGGTAATTTTTTAATTTTAACTATTTTTAAAGGTATTTACTATCCACCTCTTGTGAAAACATTGGCTACTGTCAAGGCTTACATTGAATCTCTACCACTTTTAGATGAGCCAGAAATGTTTGGGCTCCATGAGAATGCAAACATAGCCTTTCAGTTGAATGAAACCAATGCTTTACTTGGTAAGTCTTTGTTTTGCTAATGCTAGTATAGAAACATAAACAGGCGCAATTTACTGCTATATTATAATATACACACACTTACACTTGTTTTGTTCTGAAATACTTTAGTTTAGAAAATAATTCATTGTCATATAATCTTTTTTACACTGCTTTATTATGGCTTACAACATTGTAGCCATTGTTACATTTATATGTGTATTTATGTTTATGTATGTTGTGTGTGTGTTTGTTTGTTTTCTTGTAGTCTACCTTGTTCTATTGTTCAGTATGTTCACGGTTTACTCTTAAGTGTGTCAGTTGTGTGTATTCACTGTGTATTAGTCTCTGCTGGTTGTTCTCTCCTTGTTTCACGTTAATAAAAATGGAGTGTAAATTTTAAACATCAGTATTGTTAGTGTATTGTGATAATTTAACATGGAGGCAGCTTTCTAAAAGTTCTAAAATGGAAACTGTAAGTAAAACTAACTTTAAACCAAGAATTAACCCTCCACCTCCTTTAAGTGTGAAGAAAGGGTGTGAGGAATGGAAGCTTTTCAAGCAAATGTGGCTGAACTATTGCACTATAGAGAGAATAAACGATATAGATGAAGAGTATGCCAAAGCACTGTTCTTGCACACTATCTGCCCAGAGGCATTGGCAGTATACAACAGTATCACCTTTAAACCAAAGCACAATGTTCAAGACATAATATGTGCATTTGATGAGCAATTTGCAATTTTTGCAACCATATGGAAGAGTCATTAATACAAGAACATAAACTAACACTCAAGACTTGTATAGAAATCTGCAAGCCAAATGAAGCTGCTGACTTGCAACTAAAGGTACTAGAAACAGGTACATCTGATGCCTCACCACCTCAGGATGAGGCGTTCTCTGTTTTGTCTCGCAAAAATATTCTACAACAGAATGCTGCTCATAAACAGCACAAAGGTAAATTTTGTGGACAAAATCACCCATTTAAAAAGGAACTGTGTCCTGCATGGGGTAAAATATGTAATATCTGTCACAGACCAGTTTTAGAACCTCTGTGACATGAAGTGACACTCAGTCACCTATTGTAATATTCCGTGCGGGCAAGCACGAGGTTATGTGAATAAGTTAAAGGACTCTGAAATAAGGGTCAATGTTAAGCAGTTAGTGAAGAACTCCAGCAGAGAGTGGACGTACGATTTTCTCTGTCTGTAATGTGTACCTTAATGAATTTGATCTAATGTTAACTTGAGAGATTCCTTCTGACTTATATTGTGAATATTTTATTAATGTGATTACTTATTCTACATGGCATGAGCAGCCAGTATTTATTGGTTTATATTTTATGACGGCTGAAGTCGCCAATATCTTTTGTAATTTATCTTATATATAATAAACTTCATGTCTGCTACCAGTGTGTTTATCAGTAATTCTAAATGTTGTCGTTGGAGACTTCAGTATACTAGTGTTGTTGCGCACTTGCAAATCTAGTGCGTTTAATAAAGTACATCGTTAAGAAGAGCATTATAGCCGTACCAGAAGAGGTACCTACAACATACACGGACACATTCACGTCGTCACGCCTACAACTAAAACTAGGCAGCGACAATATCTGTAAACAAAAAAATTGTTTTGGCATTCAATGCAACCAAAAGAAACTGCAATGTTTACAGGAGGACAGTGATGATTGTTATTCATTATCTTCTAGTGATGAGGCTGTGCTTGCTGTACAAGGTGGACCAAACAATAAGATCATAAAAGCTGAAATGATCATAGCTGGTGAGATTGTGTGTCAGATTGACTCGAGTGCCAGCGTTAATGTTATCCCTAAGAAGCTTATTAAATCTGCACAAATATGTCCCACTCAAAGCAAGCTAAGTGTGTATGACAGTAGCACACTCATACCTATTGGAAAGGTACAACTCGTAGTACAAAATCCAAAGACCAACAAGAGATATTGTGTTGATTTCGTGGTTGTGAAAGATGACTTAACTTCCCTGTTAGGGAAGAAAACGTCAGAAAAAATGGGACTAATTACAATAAACTATCATACTTTTGAAAGTGTTGATAAGCCTCTACCAAGGTTATCGACAAAAATAGTTGAACAGTTCTCTGATGTATTTGATGATCAGCAGGGTGAATTACCTGGTGTTGTACACTTAGAAGTGAATCCTGTCATAACACCAGTTACATGTCCATCTGGTCGTGTACCTTTAGCTATGCAGGCTAAAGTAAAGTCTGAGTTAGAACTGCTAACAGAAAAAGGAATCATTGTGCCTGTTGATAAACTTACTGACTGGGTCAGTCGAATGTGATTGCAACTAAAAAATCTGGGAAACTCCGTATCTGTTTAGATCCTTGTCCTCTCAGCAAGGCACTTAAAAGAGAACGTTTTCCCCTTCCAGTAATGGAAGACTTGCTTCCTAGAATATCTGAAATCCTTTTCATATGTTATACTTTTATGCAAACAAGGTTTACTATATAGTAACTAAAGAATTTTATATTTACTGATTTTTAAATTCATATTAGTTAAAAGATTTATTGGATATTTGTACATCGAATTCATGTCAAATGTATAGATCATCTTTTTATGAACAATTATCAATACAAAAAACAGAATAGTTTCACCAACTTACACTAGAATCCAACTAAAATTCTTATCAATTTACACTAACATCAAACATATTTTGCTTTTGATCTTACTAGAAAAGTTTTTATGAATATTTATTTCTTACAAATATCCATATGTTAAGCTTTACATGTTCATTAAAGACTTACTTTGCTAAGTTATTGGTTTTCCTTGTTGATTAGGCAACTCGTTCTTTGCTGTAATGGCACTAGGGAAGAAGAGCACTTTTAAAAAATTAATATGGGGAAATGTGACTTTCTGTGTATTTTATTAGATTGTGTTTTGTTTTTGATCTGACAACGCTCATAAATATAATTGCTCTATAATTTAAAAAAACAACAACAAAGACTCACCTATTTTAACTAAGTGCAGTGATAAAGAAATGGTTTTAAGTCTTTAACCTTAGTCACTGTCTCATATTAAGAAACTTGTCATTAGTTTTTTTCAAAGAATCTTGTAAGAATTTACTTAAGTGTCATATTACTCTTTAAATTACAGGTCTTATGGTGTTGTCTTATGGGAACTGTTGACAGCAGAAGTACCCTACAAAGATGTGGATTCTTCTGCTATCATCTGGGGAGTGGGAAGCTATATCCCTCACCTTCCTGTTCCAGGGACTTGCCCAGAGGGCTTTAAATTGCTGCAGTGCTGGTAAAGTATTTTTATCTGCTTATGATTTAAAGAACAGTTTCTTTTAAGATAACAAGCTAGAGATTAGAATGTTATGCAGTCTTAGGGGAGATCCTTTTTCCAGAAGCATGCTTTTTTTTTTTTTGGGGTGCGGGGCTATATATGCTTGCAATCTAGCAATTCACAATAGCAAATACATTTTTAACAGCCATCCTATCAACAATTTATCCTGCCATTATAATTTTATAAATGAGACTTTAACATGTCTAGTTTTCCCCTTTTTTTGTTTCATTTTGTCAGATTAAATAAAAACAAACAAACAAACATTGTCTTTCACATTAGAAAAATTTCAATACATAAAGATTAGAGACTTAGGAAGCTCTAGAAATCACATTTTAGGATCAAGTTCTAGGATCATATTTCAGATCAAACAGATTGAGTCAATTCTCAGATTTAAAATTCTAATCAAGCCCCTTTAGTTAGCTATCCAAGGGGTTTATGCCATAGAGCCACACATCCCACAATTTAGTATTAAGACATGTACATTAAAGGATGCAGCTTAGGATGAAACTCATTCATTCATCATCACTCCTTTGAGTTCCTCATGGAACATAGGGCCTCGGCAAAAACACGCCACTCTCCACTGTCTCTTGCTAGCTTTTTGATGGTGTCCCAGCTCTTCCCGGTCTTCTCTGCTTCTTCAAGTACACTGCGTCGCCATGGAGAACAACTGAAGCCACAACAAAAAAAATACAAACCTTCATCAACAGATGCCTGAGAAATATCCTAAAAATACACTGGTATGACAAAGTAGAAAACACCAAACTGTGGGAGATGAGTGGACAGAAAAATATAGAGTGCAGATCTTAGAGAGGAAGTGGAGATGGATTGGTACACCCTTAGAAAAGATACCAGCAACAGAGCTAGGCAGGCCTTAGAGTGGAACCCCCAGGGAGCAAGACGCAGAGGAAGACCAAAAAGAACAAACTCATTCATTAGTCACAAACATTATCCAAATATAAATCCCTAGTGCACCATGTCCTTTTTTCTTTTTGAAATTAATATAGATCATTGAGAAGGGATATAATGAGTAGATAGCATTGTATAAAAAAATGTACAAGATTTAAATTCATTTATTGATTAAAATGAAAGGATATGTGAAGTGTAATCACTTTTTTTTAATAAAATAATTTGCACACCAAACCAATGTGTAATACCAGAGAATGTAATTGTATTATCTTCCATAAAAAACATTAGCTTACAAAGATGGCAGGCTGATTCCTAATATTGTTTCATAAACTTTGCTATGAAAGTTATCAAAAAGATTTCCAAGGTTTACCTGTTTATTAATATCCTTGATTAAGAGAGAAAGAGTTAAAATAAATGATTAAATATGTTATATGTATGAGACTAATCAGATATTAAAGAAACATCACAGATTTGAAAATTTGCCTTTTTTTTTAAATATTGTAAACTTTGTTTCAATAGTCTGAATGAGCGACTGCAACCCAACTTGCATTATTTTCAGGTATTTTATGCCTCATGGTATTACAGCGGACCATCAAGGAAATATTTGGTTAACAGAGTAGCAATGCATCAGGTGAAACATTTCTTTGTTGTTCTTCTCAACATGTGTTAAACAAATTTAATTGATCTTATTAACAACATAAAGCTTTAAAAAAAAAAACAAAGAATTCTAACACTGAATATTATAGCACTTGATATCAGATAAAAAAATGTAACAAAATAAAAAATTTGTTTTAGTTATGTAAGATTGATATCCTTCACTAATGTACTTTTTTTTTGGTCTACAAATTAATATAATTTTGTTTCTCTTTAGGTTTTTAAAAATACCACCAGATCAGACTGAACCATCGTAATGACACTAGGACAGAAGTTCCAGCATGGTGAAGATACAAATCTTTTTTGTAAACCTTCTGATGTATCTGTTCTTATGTCTGGAGAGTTTTTTGTATCTGATGGGTAATACTAGGTTTTGCAATTAATTGTAATTATATATTGTGTCAGCAAATATTGCTTTAAATAAATGAGTCCATTGATACTAATTAGGCATTAAAAAAAATATATTTTAAATTTGTATTTTGAATTATGTAAAAATAATCAAATCTTGATTGTTTTATTACAAACCTACTTTTTGTAAAACAGGTACTGTAATAGCAGAGTTCTGAAATTTTCCAAAGATGGAACTTTTTTGATGTCCTTTGGGAAAAGAAACGTTCAGTTTGGTGCAGGTAACTTCCTAAATATATATCTGATTCTTAGTTTGATGGGCATGATTTTCAAGTCATGTTTCATGATAACAATTTAAAATAATATATGAGTTCTTAGTTTGATGTGCCTAATTCTCAAGTCATGTTTTGTTATAACAATTTTAAAAACTCTTTTTTCTTTAGTTCCTCCTGTTGTGACATTTGACATCCCTCATAACATCACTGTGTCAGTTGGTTTGTGTGGCTGACAGAGAGAATAACCGCATACAATGTTTTGATCTGGATGGAAATTTCAAGCAGGTCATCAAACGCCCAGAATTTGGTTCACGACTGTTCACTTTAGAATATTGTCCTGCACATGGTATGTATGGGCTATGTGTCTGTAGAAATAGGTTTGGTTACCTTCTGTTCATTATCTGTGCTTTGTATATGAACAGCTAGATTAGCTTTGTTTTTTTTATATAAAGCTCAAATACTCTTTCCACTAACTATACCACTAGATATAAAACTATAAAACCAGATACCATATGAATTGTATTCAATAGCCACATTTTGTGGTATGCACTTCGAACTCATCAGGATTGTTTTGAGTTTGAACACTGCCATCCCCTGTCATCCTGCAGGAGGTTTGGGTTAGAACATAGTTATGTTTAGTTCTGAAGGAACATCCAGAACTTTAAAAAAAAATAAAGATTTTAAGCTAAATAAATTAGGTTATATAAATGTGCTTAGCTTGGTAGGTTTTTCCCCTTATCATCGTTTTATAAAGTTCAAACTATGTTTCTACTGTTTCTTCATTATTTTGTAAACAAAGAAAAATGTGACAATATCACCATCAATATTTTATTGTAGATTTTGGTCAGTAGTTTGTTGCATTATCAAACAGCTAATTTTTTGTTCTAAAGGAGGTTTACTGTATGCTGTGAATGGTCCTGCTTTTGATGGCCCCATTGATACAACTGTCCAGGGTTTCACATTAGACATAAATACTGAGATTTGTTGGAAATGTGGAATGTACCAGATGTATGGTTCTATTTCATGTGACAACAAAACTCAGCTTAGTTTAACTACAAATAGCTAATCTCTCTCTTTCATTGTATCATAATATATCAAAATTATGTTTTATTTATTTATTCTTATTCAACTTTTACAAAGTAAAAATGTTATGAATGTATTGACCTCGTGGGAAACTACATTAAAATCTCCGCTATTTTTCAGAACATGCGAAACCCACATGATGTAGCAGCAGATCCAGTAACACATAGCATCTATGTAGGGGAATTGGATCCTGAAAGAGTTTGGAAGTTTAGCAGACCTTTTACAGTACAGTCATTAAGTTCACAGCATAACAAAGGTTAATAAGGAAGATTTCTTTCACATTCACCTGGTAATGAATGTTGATGTGAATGTTCATTTGTAAAGTCCGTTATTACTACATAATTGGTTGTTAAAAAGTTTGCATCAATATTAATCTAAATATGTACTTGTGATTTGTACTACTCTCTGAATGAAACGTCCTGGACTCTTTTATTGTCTATAATTTTATCACTTTCCTTAGAGACCTATAAAAGCAAATTGAATCTGATTAGAAGTGCAAGCGATGATTGTAATGAAGAAAATAAAATTATTTCAATAATTGAATTTATCGTATTGAGTGGTCATTGTGAACTACTAGCTTACTCTTTATTAGAGCAAAGAAAATGGTAGAAGTAAAATAACTTAGACTTTGTTTCGGCTCAACTGAAGTTTACAAATAGCTGTGTAGATTTTTCAAGAAATTTCCTAGTTTCATAAGGTGAAAAGTAATTTGTGTAGACATCTTAGGAAAAGCTACAATGCCTTAACTTTATTCAATTTTATGCCACAGTTGAGGAAAGTACTCAGAGCCAGTTACTGTCAGCAATCCATTGGACCAGAGTGAAACCAATACCACAGAGTTGTCTGAGGCTATCAAAGATAGCAGTGATGTCTCTCCCTCTGTCATCAATTGGCATCTTACTTGTGGTACCAGTCATCTTGTTGCTACTTCTAGTCAGGGCACATCAGTCTGGTGTTATAAATTTTTTTTTAGTTTTAGTTTTTAGCTAGATTGAATGAAATTTAAAACATTTTTTATATTATTAAATTACAGAATTTTTAATCCTTTCCTCTAGTTTAATGATCAATACTATAAAATGAAATAAAAATTATTGGGCGGTTTATAATATATTCAGGTCATTTAAAAACCTTTACAACATAACAGGCATTTAATTTTTTAAATTCTTTTTGTTAAAATTTGGATGTTTTCTACAATTTAATATTTGTTCTTTCTTTTTTTTTTTCATTAGGAAAATTTAAATGTTATGGACATGGAAAGAAGGGAAAGGTTTTTAACCTTAAAGGCTTTACTTGGAATTCTCATAAAGGCTTTGATAGACTTAGTACTGAGGAAAGTGATCATGAGGTTGACCCAGATGATTTAGATGATAAAGACTATTTGACACCTCCCAAGACGAATAAAGCATAGCCTCAAGTTCAAGGCTGACTAAATTGTGTAAATTAATCTTTTTTTTTCTTTGTTATTAGTTGGTCATATCATAATATTCTGCCATTACAGTCAGGGTTTAAACTTGTTTACATGTTGAATCTGATACCAACTAAATCTCATAAACACATAATTAACCATAGACCCACCTCATGTAAAAAAAAATGTTTTGTAAAATGTTTTACATATTTCGGATGTTCTTTCAAAGTTGAAGATAGTTTACTTCCTAGTCCAAATCTCCCGCAGGACGACGGGGGATGGGAGCGGGCAGGGTTTGAACCCGGGACCATCAATAAATCCAAACGACAGTCCAGCGTGCAAACCGCACGACCAGGCAGCCATATTACATGTTATTAGTTGTAAGTTGTATTACAATAACTAAGTGATTATGAGCTCATAAAATTTCAAAATAAAATTATAAAATGCTTTTGTCATTCTAAAAAAGAAAAAAAGATTACTATGTTGGATTTTTTTTGGATAGCAAAGGCTATTTGACCTTTTTATTTCAATATGTGATATCAAAATTTTTAATTCATTAATTTGTTCAATATTTGTCGAAAGTTTGCTTTTGAATAAAAAATTTATCAGCATTATTATCATTTAATAAGTATATTTTGTTTTTTAATTTTATGAATGATTTGATGTTTTAATGCCAGGTCATTTACAAAGCACACGCCTGCCAAATTTCTTTTTGCAATGATTCTCAAAACTTAATTAGCTACCAAATGATTGTTTGCTCACTTGGTTGTGATGATTCAACATTGCTGTTATGTTCCACCATTTCCTTCTTCAATTCTAAAGCTGGCTTTATTTCATCTAGTGAACGTACCATTAGTGTTAGTGACCCTGGCAAACTAGCCATTTTATGCACAATTTTAAAATGTTCATATGGATAATATGGTTAGTTTTTTTTTATAGCATTTTTGACTACATGGAGTTCCAGACAACTTTCCATGTTGCTGGTCCCTTTCTCATGTCATTATTAAATCTTATTTAAAAAACAAAAAAAAACTTGTTAGATGGTAACATTGTCCAAATTGTTATTAGATTTATGTAATGTGTTTGAAAACTATGACTTCCTTAGATTGACTACTAGACTCTCATTCATGTATTGCATTTCTTTATTTTAAAATCTTGTTAAGGCTTGTTTAAAATCTCTCGACACTCAACTTTTTATGCCATATTACAATGTTTATTTGTTAATTCAATTGTTTAGTCAAATGTTTGTTTTCCAAAGTGTTACTATTTGGTGCAATCAAAATATTTAGTGGCATTTTACATACAAACACTGGTAGTTGAAATCAGTAGCACATTTTAGCTAATTTCTGATGAATCAAAATAAAAATGTCATGATATAAAAATAATTTTAAATTTAAAAACCTAAATGAAAAAAATTGTATTTTTTGTAAATATAGTTACAGTTATATTGAATAGAATTATTTATGTTAGCAACTTTTGAATGCATCACATAATTTTAATTTGACACAGAAACTGAAAATCCTTTCAATTAAAGATTGTTGACTGTTGTTTCACCTCAGATGAATTGATTACATTTTAAGAGGTTATCAGATATTTATATTTATGACATACAATTTTTTTGTTATGTTATGAGTTGTTTTTGTTTTTATTTTCTACATGTTCAGGGTATAAAGTTCTAGTGCATACATACGTAGATTTCAACCCACATTTTTTTAGTTCTTACTTATGTATTTACATACATGTACTAAGAACTAATATGAAATTACAACTTAATCATTTTTTGTGTGATTTTTATGTATTTGAACCAAATTTTATTTTAAATTAGCACAAGTTAAATCTGTTGATCAGAATTTTTTTCCTTGGTAATAGTTATATTTATACTCAAACCCATTTGATGTTACTTCTGCAAAGATTTATAGACACTCAGAGGAAATGATATTAGCATGGTAGACACAGTTAAACTTTTAAGGCAGAGTTTTGGAATTAAAGCTAAAATTTTAAAATAAATCAAAAACATTGATAAACAAGCTGTTTACTGCTAGTTTAGTGCATCAATCCATTGTCTGCTTTTGATTTAGTCTTTGGTTCTTGATTTCTATGCTGCACTGTGTCAATAACTTTACTTTTTTAAAGCAGTTCTATTAATCTCTTTCAAATACTATTTGCTTATACTAATCAGAATGTAAGATTTAATGGGTTTGATATTTGTTTCAACTGGTGATGGTCCCCCTAAAGTATTGTATTAGTACTTCAAAACTTACTTATGTACAGCTTCATTAATCAATTATATTTTTTAGGCTGTTGAAGGTTTATCAATTGATTTTTTTTTAATCTGGTGGAGACATTTAACCATTTTGTTTTTGCCACAAAAAAAAATTTAACTTGTCTGTTGTGAAAAATGAAATCAAAAGTGAATGATCACCTAGTCTTTGAAAGTTCAAAATATTTGTACTACTTTATTGATGTCATGTACTCACATAATATTTGTGTGTTAGTGTTTGTCTTAACATGTTGATGTTGTTTTGTGATATCTACATCAACATTTTCTCTTGTTGGTGGGGTATGCAAGACATTGGTTCTATGCTGTTGGTAAAAATTTCTCATCCTTCATTGACTTCCATTGTACTTCACCTTGCACTGTTTTATGGAGTGCTAGAAATCTAAAAAGTATCCCAGTCATAATAGAAGTTTATAGATTTTTAAAACTTACTACATTCAGAGCATTTCATTTTTACTTTGCTCTTTTTTTTATTGTGTATGTTCTTAATTGTTATCAACATCTGACAGTGCTACATAATGTTTTATTTAATGACTGAGCATAATGCTTAATTTGATTTTAATGTGGCTAAGATTCAAGAAACATGTTTACAAGTTCATTGCTAAAAACACCTGGTGCAGAGTCAATGTATAATCTCTGAAATGAAATGGGACTAACAATGACTTTCAAAATAGGAATGTCATTTGTTTCTCAAATGTTAGTAGCATAGAAAACATGGACTGTGTGGTCTATTTATCTTAATGTGTGTTTGATGTATTGTAAGTGATCATATGTAACAGTTATGGGTATAGAGAATAAAATACAAAATATTTAACTCATTATGTTGTTTCATTTTTCTTAAATAGATGACCAGACTTGAATAAATCCACCATTATGAAACTGCCAATCATACCTGCTTAGCACAATTTAAGTTCCCTCAGACTGACTTTATTAAAGCTAATCTTGAGATAAAAAAAAACTTGATCATTTAGCTTTAAAAAAAATAATAACATGCTTCTCTTCAGGTTAAGAAATTAATATCTGATTAATAGTTAATGAATGTCAGGGTAGGTTATGTTGACAGTGCAGTGTGAATAATCAAGATCAAATAGCTCTTAGACCTGAGTGGACTTATGTTTTGAAATTTCATACCTACATCATAATGAGAAAGTAATGTTCTCATTCCACCAATTAAATATTTGAACCACAAAGCAAGGAATCTTTAAATGCAGACAAATATCAAGTAATTTTTGTGATTTATTTTACAAAAAGGAATGATAAATCTTCATTTTCATTTCTTAGTTGTAAAACATGTAAAGAGATTTAAGTCAATTTGAAACATGAGAGTTTTGATACCTGCTGCTGAAAAACCTCTTTACCTATCCCTTATTCTGTTGGACCATTGGGGCACCATGCAAGATTTGTTTACCATCTTTCTCCATTCCACTAGTCTTTTACCTTAGTTAGAACCTCTTTCAATGGCAGGCCCATCTATTCATTTATGTACTTTATCTTTCCATCACTTTCATTCTGCCTCTTCTTCTTTTTCCTGGTACTGTTCCCTGAAGGAAGGTCTTAGCAAGCCTCGAAGACTTTGTAATATAGCCATAGATTTTTAGCTCAAGTTTTTTTATGATAGCAGGTCATCATGGGGTCTAATCGCTGCAGTATCCCTGCCTCTAATATCTTTGTGATGCGGTTTGAAATGTGATACCTAGGGTCCTTCTGTAGCAGCTCAATTCCATTGCTAGGATCCTCCTCTCTAGCTCTGCAGTGTCCAAGACTCACAAGCATATTGTTATAAACCTGGTGGTGGAACAGATGGGGGTAATGGTGTGTGTGTAGTCAGCCGACGCAAATCGCCCCAGTCCAGCGCAGGACGAGCGGTCAACTGTGACCAGTGACAGTACATGCTAGTTCGGCAACGACCTGTGTGTAAATATTACGCACGCAAGTCACGGCGATTGTGATCATTCTGAGTGGTCAAGAACGTTCCATCCGATTCTAGAAGGCCAGTAGAGACAGTATATAAGAGCGAGTGTGTCAGAAAGACTGGACTTCACGTTACCTCGCAATGTGACCAGTACGAGGCGAAGTTAGAAACAGTACGGTGTGTGAAGTCAGGCGGAGCAAGGCTAGGTTTTTGGACAGTTTGTGTAATATTGTTGCCAACTGTACAGTGTTGTATTGTATTTGAAATTAAATTGCTACTTTTACTTTGGAGCCCTGAGTTGTGAGGTTCTTTAAGTTCGTTGTGTCGTGTGGTGCAGTTTGAAGAGAGCCTGGATATCGAGATTCGTAACAATATAAAACACTTGCAGGTAAACATTGAAAAGTAGGCATGCTGATGCCTTGGTAGTAAGGGCACCTAAATTCCCTAAGTAATGCTGCCTATAATATAGCTTTAAAAAGAAAAGGACAATGGGCATTGGTGAAATCGAAATTTTCAAAACAGGATCCTTTCTTTACATTCAGCACTAATTTTGTAAGCAGCTCAAAGGTAGATCCCAAACATTTTTTATGGGTCGAAAGTCGAGAGGCACTGAAGGGAGCACAAAGAAAGGGTCGTCCAAAGCAAAGCTGGCTGCACTAGGAAAAAAGGCCACTCTTTGGACATCCTGCTAATAATAATAAGGCTAGTCTTCAAGTCCGAAGATCAGTGAGGAATGCAGTATGTCCCATATTTTGCCACATCCAGGCAAAGCATAACCATTGTCCGCAGGTGGTCGATTTAGATTTTCTTTTCGCCGTCTGCGTTTGTCCTCGACAGCAGATTTTCTTTTGGTTTTAAAATGTGTATCCCGCTGCCTTCGTAAGTGACCTCCAGCTGTCTCGTTCTGAGGCCGCATGCAACCAGGTGCTCTCTTCTGTCAGCCAAGGAAAGTTGACGCCTAAGCTGGTCTTTGAAGCGTTTCCGCGGAAAAAAAAATGGGGGTGGGGAGGATTTAGATCTAGTTGCGCCATACATCTAGAATCTATGTAAGAAGAATAGATCTACAGAAAACTGACAAAGAAAATGAAATTCGGGATATTAAAATACGTTTAATCTTTAAATTAAATAAAACCTATTGATGTATTGAAAAATATCCTTGGTAACTGATAATTTAGTTTAATTTCGTGGCTTTTAAAAAGAAAAAACTTTTTAAGCTTACATACAGTCAACTCATTTGTTTTGAAATCACGAATAGACCTAGTGTCCTAGATTCCTTTCATGATTCATTGTAAACAAAAAACAGTGGCATTAATATTTAGATCTAGATCTAAAATAAAAGAAATGGCAACACTCAATGTTTGTCATAGAAATTCAGGGAAAATTGATAGATTTCAAATTCCCATATCAAGTCTAGATGATTCTGTTGATTCTCTTGCAATTGAGATTAGTAAACAGATTCTAACTGACGGTAATTAACTGACGATTTCGGTAATAAATTTTAAATGAATCAATCTGGTTTATTTTGGTAGATGTAGTTAGATCATCTCATCATCTGATCTATTACTATTACTAGACTCTATAGTCATCTGGTCTAAATAAACTAAATACTAATTCTAAGTAGTAAGTAGATCTAGTAGTAGTACTACTTACTAGTACCGTGAGTAGTTGTACTACTACTAGCCTCATACTCATAATTAAATATTACTAGTCTCAAGTCTGGTCTAGTTGTAGAAATGTAATCTAAATGATTCTAGATCTAGTAGAAAAATCTAGAGTAGAGACTA
The DNA here is from genome assembly GCF_947242115.1 of Biomphalaria glabrata. Taxonomy (NCBI): domain Eukaryota; kingdom Metazoa; phylum Mollusca; class Gastropoda; family Planorbidae; genus Biomphalaria; species Biomphalaria glabrata. The sequence goes on along the minus strand of NC_074727.1, from coordinate 228,064 downwards.
GACAGGATACTCCAAGATCTAGGTCTAGATAATATGATAGCAGATTAATGTTTAAATTGCAATTTTCATTAGATCTATTAGACATTTTATAATTGAGCAGTGTGGTAGCTGAGTTTTAATGTGCTTGGCTTCTGAACCAAGAGATTTTGGGTTCAAATCTCAGTAAAAGCTGGTGTTTGAACTTACTTCTGAACTGGATTTTTAGGACGCCTCTGAATCCACCCAACCCTGATCATATGGGTAGGCCTACTTGACATTAGTTGGGGAAAGTAAATGTGGTTGGTTGGTTGTTGTGCTGGCCACCTGACACCCTTGTTAACTGTTGGCCATAGAATTAGATGATACTTACATCATCTGCTCTATAGATCACAAGGTCTGAAAAGGAGTACAACAAACTTTTTTTTACTTTATTGATTGGGATTTTTTTATATTGTTTCTAAAATTTAGCAGATTTTATTCTATTTAAGCTGTGAGCAGACCTGCCTACCGTTACGCAAAATGCTTATTTGTTACGCAAAATCTCCCAAAAATGACAGTCAGTACGCAAATACGCATTTAACCCATCGCGTTACGCATTTCGTATCCTTTTTTTTTCTTCCCTCTTTTGACTAGCTTACGAGCGGTCACGGAGGTCACGCTAAGCCATCCTGTTGGGTCACGGAGGTCATGGTTGGGGGGGGGGGAGGAACAGAAAAGGTGGGGGAACACATTGTGTCTAGATCTATACGTTGATTGGTTCTTAAAAGCAATTAGATTTAGTCTAGAAATGAAGAACGGGGGAGTGGCGGGTTGGTACTGTCAGTTAGCTGATACACCAACGTGACTTTTTTTTTTTTTTTTTTTGTAAGTTCATTAGTAGAAATTAATTATGTTGAATCCCTGATTCTTGTATTCATTTATATAGAAAAAAATATCGAAATGATATCGATTCAAAACACATTGAGTGACATTGTAGATATCTAGTCTAGATTAGGATTCTAGATCTAGAATCTAGATAACTTGTTATTAATGTTATACAGGAATAGATCTAGCAGCTTTCTAGCTAGTCATTACGTTATGTCATGATTCTCTACATTACTCTACAATCTAGATCTAGATCCAATTTAGTTGTAGTATGATTTAGATTGACTAGATCTAGATCAATAACATCTACTACCATCTAGTCTTGATCTAGACTAGATTCTTAGTCTTAGTATAGAATAGATCAAGCCAATCAAGGATGAAGGTAGGCCTACGAAAGTTTGGAGTAGAGCTACGTTTGTAGTGGATCCACGGCATTGGTAATACTCTTGAGCCCAGATCTAGAGTAGATAATATTCATTATATAGACATAGATCTAGTCTAGATATCATCTCTATTGTTGTATTGATCTAGATTTAGATTGTAGATCTAATCATGACATCTAGATCTAATATTATATATATATATATATATATATATATATATATATATATATATATATATATATATATATATATATATATATATATGACAAAATAGTGGATCGCGTAAGTGTTATGCATCCTGGTGCCAAAATACGCACTTTGACCATCAGCGTTACGCATTTGGACTTTTTTTGGTAGGCAGGTCTGTGTGAGTAATAATACTAATATGAGAGTTAAATTAATACAATCTTCTATTAGATAATTCCTCTTGAGTAAATTAAACCTTCATAACAATCATTAGCTACTTTGTGATGTCTGGAATTGAAACAACCATCATAGAATTTAAATCTTATATTTATTCCATACATTACTTTCGTTAAGTATATATGCACCCATTGGATACTGTTTTGCAAATCAATATTTGATGAATTTCTCTCCTGGACACATGCTTTCATGCCATTGAGAGGACTGTTTGGTCATGGGCTCTGAACTGTCCTAACAATGGACCAGGTTTGAGCCCTGCCAGCTGCCATCCCCCACTATCCTGCAGGAGATTTGGGCTAGGATGTAGTAATCTTCAATTCTGAAAGAACAATCCACACATATATATAACAAAAGAGCAGCACCATAGTTTAATGATTTTTTTTTGGGTGCATTTATAATAATTTGACATGATCTTCAAGAAACTTTCTCTGTTCACAGTGTCAAAGGTTTTAGTTAAGTCCACATATATTGAAATAAAGGTTACTATGAAAGATTTACATTTACACAAGAGCAGACTTTATTATTTGAAACACATTAGGCAAAAAATTCACAGCCTTGACTATAGCAGTTGCCCCTTATACCAAAAAGATAAAGCTATGTTGATCTGTTCATTGAATCTCTGGGTACTTTAATAATCTCTTATGGTATAATTATGTTAAAAAATTAACAGGATTCACTTAAAACAAACAAACAATAAATCAAGGAATAACATTACACACAGTAAGATCTTGAGGAAAGTTTAAGAAGTGGGAACTGGTTATCATCTTCGTTGCATTGTTGTAGTATATTTTACATTAATTTATTGCTTACATTAATTTATAACTATTATTCAGGTTTTTAATCTAATCAACATTTTATATCTTAATGTAAACTGTTCAAATGTTTTTCTTTGTATTTACTGGCAAAAATTTGTATGCATAGGTTACCACACTCTCTATATACATGAAATTTAAAAAATAAATCATCAGCCTACTCCTTTAAAAAAAAAAAGGGTTATCACCAAAGAATTATTTTAATGGAAAATATCTTTTTCTTTTTTCAGGAGTGCAAAGCCCAGAAAAAAGACCATCAGTTAGACAAATTCTCATGCACCTTGAGATTGCCTCTGCTGAATTACTTCGGTTCAGTCGGGAGGACTTTTCTGAATCTCAAGTAAGTCCTTTACAGATTGACACTATGGGTTCTGTCATTATCAACAAGAAACTCTTAAGAAATTATCTGAGGTGTTCTCATTTTCCCAATTAAAATATACAGATGAAAAACCTGCCTTTGTGCATAATGCATATATATATACATTATTATTTGAGCAAAGAGCAGATGGCTTCCTGACTTGTCATATTCTGCTAGAAAATTTGTCTTTTTATGGCATTTAACGTTTAACAGTACATATTTAATACATCATGGGCTCTTTCAGTCACAAAGCAACTATGGATCATCTCATTGAAATAAGATGAATGCCTGGGCATCAGCTGTGGTCAGAATGATATTGCTTTCCTCTCCATTGGGCTGATGTATCCTAAGGAGTGGCAAGTGCTGATACAGTTTGGTATCAGTGGTGATTCAGGCTCTGCAAACTGCCTAATGGTTGCAGTCTCCTGATTTTTTCTCAGGGTCAACTCTCGAAACCTTTCCCATGATTCTGTATAGCTGCAAGGCAGCAGAGGTTTCAATTCAGAAGTTTCCTTCTCCTAGGTGGGTACAAAGAATTGATATTACTCTAGTATCAGCATCTTGGTTTGTCATCAGAAGTTGGCTTTGTACTTAATGTAGCTGTGTGATAGCAATGCTAGAGCCAGAAGTGAACTTGTGCTTTGAATGATTAAAAAAACTTTTTTCAACCAATGCAAAGCTTCTAAGCTTTCTTCATACAAAAAAAAAAGAGACAGCCTCTTATTTTCTTGCCTTCTTTTACACTCTGAGAGAGAAAAGCTTTTACACTGCAAGTATCCCTGCTGCTATATGGTAGTAATGGTGACCTTCTTTCAGACTCTATTCAAACTTCTTATTCTGACCATGAATGGCGTTGAAATAATTTGACCTAATGCAAAAAAAAGCAAATTTAACTCCTTTCTGTTCCAGCTCTGGCTTATCTTCTAATGTCATTAGTTCTTAAAGTGAACCAATTCCTATCTAAATATTTTTTCATTATTTCTTTTTTTTTTTCTACTATATATATATTAAAAAATATAAGAAAATATTTAAACCTTTTTTTTGCTTAGGAAATTTGGAGGAAAGAGATTCGTGAAAATTTCCAAAAAATGAAAGCTGAAGGTTCCAACTTACCACAGCTAGAAGAAGAGCTTATAAAAAGAAGAAAAGAAGAATTAAGGTATTTTGTATGGAGAGTATTTGTTTTTTTTCTTTCTCATGAAATTAAGATCATTTATTTATGCAACTATTTTTTTTTTTCATTTGACTTTTAAGTACTTTGTTTTATTTTTAAGTAAGACATAATAAGCTTGACAATTATATTTTTAATTATCTCATGCCCTGACTTGTATCTATATAGACTTTGACAAAACATATAGTAAATTTGGATATTTCCATTATTTGTTGCTATGAAGTGTTAACTATTATGTTTCAATATGTTAATTATTTTGTTTAGACATGCACAAGATGTCAGAGAGCATTATGAAAGCAAGTTGGAGCGTGCTAACAATTTGTATATGGAATTAACAGCTTGTATGCTGCAACTGGAAAAGAGAGAACAGGAGCTCATCAAGTAAGGACATGTTCTTTGGTGTTAATGTTAGTCATGCTTTACAATGTTTTAGGGGTGCTTTTCTCACGAAGCAGGACATTTTGGCGCAGCCGTTTTGGCCCCACCGTTTTGGCGCGAAGGTCATTTTGGCGCGAGCTGTTTTGGTGATGGGACGTTTTGGCGTGAAATACATTATGTACGTTTATTGTATTATTTCTTTTAAACGAATTATTCATATCTATGTTTTGCATGAGTGTTTGTGTTAAGACATATTTTTCACGTACTAAATGTAAATGTGTGTTTGTTTTTCACATCATTTTCTTTAATAAACATTTTGGCTTGTGTATGTGTGTTTATTAAGAGGCACACTTTTACTTTCAAAAAGTTTTTTAAGATAATACTTTAAAAAGAAAAAGAAAAAACAAAATGAAACGATGATAGACTAAAAATTAATGCAATTATTTGTTTACATTAACATTTGTTTATTTAATGACTGTAAGGTATCTCCAGCCATACATGCCAAACACTTGCTAATAATAAGTAAAAATATAATACATGTACCATGTTTCTCAAAATACTTTAAGTTAAGTATACATAGACACCATGGTTATTTGCCTAAGTCGCTGGAATTGGTTTTACGCATGAGAGAGGGGAGGGGTGGAGGAAAGAGTATATACAAGGAGTGAAATGTGAGCAGAAGAGAGGGGGCGGGATAGGTGTCACATGTAATTCTTGAACCCAAGATTGATTTAAAGTTATATAAAATAATTTTGGATCACCTCTTCATTCATTATTTTTTTTTTTTTGAGACTATCTCTTGTTACTTATGCATGATGTTGATATTTTCTGTATGATTATTTTGTATCATGGCGAACATTCAATTTTAATCATGAAATATTTTTTTTATCAGACGAAAACAACAATTGACTTTGTACAATAAACATAGAAAGAGTATCGTTCGACCAATCATAAAAGCTCAAGAAAAGTTAGATCGACTTGGTAAAAAACGTACACATAGGTCAGGGTCTGAAGTCACAACGTAAGTAAATTTTCTTGTTATGTGAGTGTATCTTTATATCCACAATCTATAGCTCACACTCCACTATCATACTGCAAGGGATCCTTGGCCATGTAGACATAAAGCATAAAGAGAAATGAAAAGATAGAATTTAGGTATAGAATGAAATAAAGAGACAGACTTATAGGCAAAAAGGGAAATGACAAGGCACAGTCTTACAGAGGGAAATGACAAGGTAGACCTAATGTCAAAGTAAGGGTCATTAATTGAGGAACTGGAAAGACTTGTAATCTATAACACTGTTAAGTAAATATTAACTAGCAATCATAAAGAATATCTTCACCAAATGGTATTAAGATGCACAGGCTGAGTTTTGTATAGATAAATGACCTGCCATTAGACCTATAAATGTTTGACCCTAAATTTGTATATGTCACAATATGAAAATGGTATTCAGGAAAAGAAAACAAGAAATTAATTTTAGAATATATATGTGGTTTTTAAAAGATGAATAACAAGAGATGGAGATGAGATAATAAAAATAAATCTCAATCTACATATGAAGCATCACTGGACACCCAAACATCAAACTTAACCCTGCTGGGCTTCATCCTACTGACCATGCACCCTATACTGGGACATTTAAATTTTTGAGACCTGCCACTGCAATCAGGGAGTATCGAAGTGAAGATGAAGCTGATGGCCAAGAGACCAGGTTAACTCATATGGAAAACAACATTAAGAAACGTCAGGAGTGTTGTTGCAGAAACTCATCCACTTCTGCCACCAGGCACTCACCAATCTCAAAACACTCACCTCTAAGTAAACACTTACCAGCATCAAAACAGAACTCTTCATCCTATCAAGACAATAACATTAATGATGTCTGCTTTGGCTGTGATGGTGGTTGCAGTGATGCTACTTGTAGCAGCAAACGCTCATCCCAGGTCAGTGCAGATGTGGAGAGCACATGTGACCTATCCCCTCTGTCCAGCCCAAAACAGAACTTGGAAACTATGAGTGAAAAATCCTCTCTGGATATTGACCTCTAATCCTGACCTGAAACTGAGTCAGGTTCATGTTCTTGTTCACCAGTTACCTCCCCTGCTGACATACTGGAGGATCAATCAAATCTGGTGCAAGAAAAAGACTCAAATGAAAATTTAAATTACCCAATCAATAGCTCAGCCACTGAAAGTTGTCATTTAACATCTGGTCAACTTGAGGAATCTCTCCAAGACAGTCCTACTACCAACTCTAACAACATCCACAGTCTGTGCAACAATACAACTTTCAACAATCAACTTCTGGCTGTCAACTCTGGCTTTAAACGTGTACATAGCAGTCAGGATATGAGGCGTCAGAAGAATAGAAGCCCCTCCAGAAGGATTTGTGAATCTGATTTGATGGAGGGAAGGAGTTATAAAAACATTAGAGGATACAATACGCTAGGAAATTTAGAGACCAACTGTTTCCAAAGTGGAATAGAAAAAAGAAATGAGTCACCAATGCTCCAAAGAAGTTTAGAAATACAAAGGTTAGTATAGTAAAATATTGTATCAATGTTAAATGACCATTTTTGTTGTGTAATTGTGTAGGTCTTATCTACACTGATCTTAGTAAAATCCTGACTTCCCTGTTACTTTGATCCACACTGTGTCAGTGGTAGTCTTCCAAAGTTGTAGTTTGATCATGACTCAAGTATTTATTCCACACAGTGTCAGCGGTGATAATCCCCATCTTGATAATAAAAAACATAACCATATAAATTTCATTGCACCAAAGGTTAAACACCAGTCCACTAATCAGGACTGAAGTGCCAAAGTGTTCTTGTATCACATAGAATAATCATTTAATTGGTTCCAGGTCACTTCATCCCCTGGTCACTTCATCCCATGGTCATTTCATCCGCTAGTCATTTCATTCTCTAATCCATCAAATTATAATTGTAAAAAGTATGAAATTAACAATATTTCATATATTTATTTTTATTATTACACATTATAATATAATAATTATAATAAGTATAATAATAATAAATATAATAATTACACATTAATAAATAAGAATAAAATATAATGTCAATGTAAAAATTGTTTTTGCTTGTTAATTGAAATCAAAAAGATAGGCTATTGATAGTAGGTACAGAAGAAGATCTTTTGATTCCTATTGCTGTACATTGTTGCATATGTCTTGAAGTCAGCGTTTATTAGAATAAATAAAATGTTATATATTAGGGTTTGAAATGACACGTACATATTTAAGAAAAAAAAGTTTGACAATGAAAGATAAAGTGAAAGATGGCAGTCAGGTGATACTTTATCTGCGGTATGGTCATAAGTATTCTAACTATTCTCATCTCTCAAAAGATTTACACTACTTCCACCACACCTTGGCCTTTGATGATAAAATTATGAGAGCAGAGTGGCCTGATCATAATTATTCAAATTGTACTTCTATTTCTAAAAAGATTTTCCCCACTTCCACCATGCCTTGGCCTTTTATCATTACATCACGCAATATGCACAGGATAATATTGACATCCCTACAACAAACAGAAACTATATAACTAAATACAAACCCAGCATTACAATATATAGGGGGAACACTATAAACACTATAATAACATGTTCAAAACATAAAAAAAAAATATTCTAAATAAGAATATTTATATATTATATGAAATGAGTGCTTAAAGGCAAACCCTTAACAACAAAATTATACAATGACTAAAAACATTTTTAATTGAGAATGATCTGACCAAAGTGACAGGATGAAATAACCAGTCACAGTGTAATTGACCAGCCAGTTATTAGCACCAAAATGATCATTTCCTGGTGCGGTCAGATTAAACAGACTCAAGTCATTAAGGTTATACAGCCTCATATGAATTTTAATCTTCAGCCTATATAGTTTGTTAGTGGGATACTTAAAAAATCACAGATGATAGATTTGTATGTTTGTATCATTTTTCTTATTTCATCTGGTTTGTAAAAAACAACAACACTTGAAATAAAAAAAACTGAAGGTGAAAATGCTCCTCATGAGTTATGAAAATATGAAATCAAGATTAATTTGTTAAATTTTAAATCCATTGCCATGTCTTTTCAATTGTAGCAGGGATATCAAGGCAAATTATTGCAAATGTATGTAGGCTTTTACCCTCTTGAATGTTTTGAAAAGAGCTAACATTGTGAAACATCTTACAGTCGCTGGCCTCTGCAGGCTAACTGGTGATATGCTAGTGGTTGTTTGGGGAAAACAATGAGCTGTGGTTCTTGCATGCTTGTCTGGTTTAAGGGCTGTGTTTGTCAGAATTTAGAGCTACTGCTGGAGTTGATCTGCTGCCTGTTCTGAAGACTTTTGAAGGGTCGAGCCTTTCTCATATGTGTTGGTTCCAAACTGGTGGTATCAAAAAGGATCTCTTGCCCCCCTTCACTTTTGTGGATTAAACCCTAAAGATGATGCTTCCTTCCACCTCACAATTATTTGGCTATGTGAGAAAAATTGTCAGAAATGAAACATTCTATATTTTCTTGCCAAATGTTTTAGTGTTCAATGTACAGTGGATATGAAATAATAATAATAATCTTTGTTATCTGTAAAGACACTTGTCTTACAATTTGTGCATTACTTCAAACAAAACATTATAACTATAGAAAACCAAAATGTACATTCACACCAGACTCACTCATAATTTACCTGTGAAAAGTTTATATCAGATAGTTTCTGTGAAGTAAGTTTTCATTCACATAATACTTTGTTCTAGTTATCATCATTCATTATTTTTATAAGCTCTAGCTTGGGATTACACTAGACAAATTGTTAACAATCTGGGCCAACTTAGGAAATGTTTTGACCACTTTCTGAGCCAGGAAATTATTTGATGAAATATTTTTAAAATCTTTAACATAATTTAGATAAATTATAAGTCTTGGGTTGATTTTGTTTTATATGTTTTCTTCAGAAATTTAGCATATTACCTCCTAGTTCAAACATCCTGCAGGATAACAGGTTTGAACCCAGGGCTATTGTAATGACAGCCAAAGCACAGACCACACTGCTAAGAAGCCATACTTACTTAGTAGTCAGTTCTTCTCTTTAGATAAAATCTGTGAAGAAAACTGAGATTTTAGGTTTAAAGACAAATTTAGATTAGGTTTAAAGACAAATGTTAAAAAAATAAGTTCATCCACAGTGCATTCATTGATTATAACTTCAAACTAAATGACAACTGTATGTTTTGATCACACCATTTTGAACTGTCCCCACAGCACTCTGAAGATTCATGGTCCAAAGAAGAAGGAGATGTTAGTGAGGATGATGAATCAAGTAGCCACCCTCCCTGTCACCAGTCTCTCTCAACTCTCAGTTCTGAAGGTGTGTTGTCTGAGGAGGACATGACTAGCAATCGCTCTGGTCATCAAGATGGCAGTGGCGGTAATGGCTTGTTGTCTACGGGCAGTGCAGAAAATTTACAAGCAGAGTTGACAAAGTTTACAAATATACCTGATGGGTTGTCCGACAGGGAGAAGACTGTCAGGAAGATGAAGAATAAAGTCAACTCCCATGACAGAATATTTGAAGTAAGTAGAAACTATTAGTCTTGTTTGTTTTGGATGTACCTTCAGATTTGAAGATTATTTTTCAAACCTCTTGCAGGATGATGGGGTATGGCATTAGGCAAAGTTTGAACCAGGGATTATTGGAATAACAGTCCAGGGCGCATACCACGTGACCAGGCAGCCCTGCTTTCCATTCCAACTAGTTGTCGATAAATAAATTTGAAAAACTAAATAAAATAAAAAAAGGCATTAACTCTGAACATCAAGAGGCTACACTGAAATGGCCTGGAACATATACTGCATATTTTTCCTCAAGTAAAAGCACATGTTAAAATGTGAAAGGTTGGGGTATACTAACTTGTGCCATCTCTACTTCTCTTTCATGAAAACTTTCCTTAAAGAGATGTACAGCTATGTCTGTTGTAGCGTACTGCTCAAAAGAAAATAGAAGAAATGTGGGGGAAAAGAAGGAAAACATTCATGCAGCTAATTAGAGAGTTTAAAAGCAAACACTGCCTCAGGTTATAGAAAAGAAAATTAAGAGGGCTAAAGTATATGTGGGGGGGCATGGTGGCAGAGTGATTGTTTGGCTTCTAAACAGAAGACAGTTGGTCATTGTGCTGGCCACTTAACACACTTGTTAACCATCTGTCATAGAAACAAGGCGACCTTTATATCATCTGCCCCAGAATGGTTCAAAGTGTGGGTGACTGCCTATGGCCTTGTGGTTTTAGGGGCCTCACACCTCCAAGGTTTATCTATTGCATGAAAAACGCACATCTAGTAGAACAAAATCATTTGAAAAAAAAATCTTCAATTTCTATAGCGCTGTTAACACACATAATGTAGGCTCAAGGTGTTGTGATAACATGGCTTAAAGAAAAAAGTTAAAATGACAAACCAATTTTTTAAAAGGTTTGAGCAGACAAGTCAAAATTTTCTTTTGGAGTGTAATGAAGCATGTTGCTTGTCTAAGGTCAATGCTTGCATGCACTGAAAAAAAAAACCTCAACTTTTGAGGAAGAAACTTGGCAAAACTAGAAGTGTTTAGCCCAAAGCAAGGCTCTTAGAGGGTCACATGGAGTGATCAGTTCACTAAGGTACAAGAGCATATCTTTGTTCTAAATGCAAAAATGACAAAGTATGGCCACCCTGTAGTTGATCTTGTACTCACAGAAAGCCAATCAAGTGTATGCTAGAGTCTACAGAATCTCATGTTGTTTTGTTTCTGAATTCACTGCAGCTTATCAGTTTTACATGCTGGCATTGCATTTTATTAGTTAAGCCAGAAGAGTATGAATGCCAAAGCAAGCTTTTTTGTTGACACACTTGTCAAATATGGTAGAATCTTGCCTAATATGTGCAGCTGCAGACAGAGAGGCCTACAGATACAGTTGATTCAAGAAAACTCTGAGATTGCGAACTACATGTTATGCATTCAACAGTGGATATTTAATCACATCTGTCTCTTCTGCCAGTCAATTCATGTGTATTTTTTTTTCATTATCTGCCTCATCAGCAACAGGGTGGGGGAGGTTAACACACTTGTTAACCATATGTCATAATGTATGAGCTGCTGTCTCTGTAAACTTGGAAAAATTTAAGTAATTTTGCAGTCAAATAGCTGTGTATAAAAAGTATGAATAATGTCAAATATTTTTTATTATTCACTATTAGCTCTAAGTAACTCTAATTCTGCTTCACTTAGTAGCTATATTTTTATTTCATTTTAGAAATGTGATACAGAAACTAGTTCAAGTTCTGATGAATGCTCTGACATGACTGTCTCATCAACTATACACAAAACCAGATCCCTAGAAACTAGTACACACTGGTAGTAGTTTTTCTCTTAGTTCTATTTCCTCCAGACAGAAGTCATCAGTTCTATCTCTTACAATTAGTCTGTTCATTTGTTCAGTGAACTGTGCTAGATAAACATCATTCGGACATCGATACAGAAGGTTAGACAACCATTTACAATGTTTTGTTTGGACATCCATCAAGTTGGATAGACTACCATTTACGCTGTTTCGCCATTTGTTTAAATCAAGCAGTAAACTAGTCCTGTGACTTAATGGATTCAAAATTTCACTATAACAAAAACATCTTAAAACACAAAGACAGCATCTTTGAATTGCATTACTTGGTGGATGTAACAGTGCATCAAACCAATGTTTTCACTGCTCTTGGTCTGAGACCACCATCAATTGCACATAAAAGGATTAATTTATCATTGTGCACCATCTTTAGAAATGAGGACCTTCATGGAATGCATTCAGTTTAAATCTGAATTGAAGTCATGTAACAATTAGTATTTTCATTCTCACTCAATTAAAAAACCTCAACAATTGACATGTCGCCACTACAGCAAGTCAGGAGAAACAGAATTTCTGTGAAAATGTCTTAATTTTATATCTTTACACTTAAATAAATAAATAAATTATTGCTTTAATATAGTGCTACTTTCATGCCTATAGCATGCTCATAATGCTATGGTCCAATCTCATTCATGGACCAGTGAGAGGGAAGGGGGTATCTGTGAGAAGGTTTTCCGTGCTGCCTTTAGGCGCTCAGTAAACACAACTATGCCTCAGTCAAGTGTCGAACCTCGAGCCCCCTTCATAGGTAGCCAAGCCAAATTCAAGCGTCCTTAGCCTCTGGACCACGCTTCCCACTTAGAATAAACTTTAATTATATTTTTACACTTAGAATAAACTATTCAGTTAGTTTGGCTACCATACACAAATTGTCTATCATTGCCACTGATACATCAAGACTAAAGAGTTTTGATTTTCCTTACTTATGCTCATCTTCTTTGCATTGATGCGAATATGTAATTTTTTGTGTGGCATGATTCTAATTATCTTATACTAATAGTAAAACTTTAAATGTTTATGTAAGCATCACCTCACCATATCCTGATTGTATTATGCTTGTCACATATAGAAAAAGTGAAATGCATTGCTATTAGGGAAAATCATATTATAATGATGGCAAATTGGTGCATTTTCTGCCAATAGAAACTTGATCTAAACTAAATAAAAGCATACACTAAATCAATGAATCAAAAGTTGTCATTTTATATCAGATTTGTCAATGGTTTATACAAGTCTAGAATAACTTTTCAAAGCTAACTCTGAGCCATTGATGCATTGTGTGGAGGAGGATGAGCAGTATTTTTTTAAACTTTATTTTTGTTCTTTTATGTCCATTCTAACAGTTCTGTGAACTCATCCTTTCTAAAACTACCAGCTGTTTCAATTGAACTAACTGCTTACTGTTTAATAGGTTTTTAAAAAAAAAATTACATTATTAATTATTTTGATCTAAATGAGATTTGATCAAAGGACATTAGTACCTTTAGATTCTAATTTTGAAATGTATTTAGTTAAATTCTGCTCCAAATATTAGTGATTTTCACACATTTTTCCATTTCTCTGGACCTATTTTTCTATTTCTAGTATAAATAATCAATTTGAACAAGTCTATGTGAATCTTGTGCATATGAAATTTACCTTCCAAAATCCCCCTTAACCCCCCTCCCCCGTTTTTTTATATAGTTTTATCAGGGGAGTCAATAATATTTAAACTTCAATGAGTTACCAAAATCATTGTAGATCAGTTTAATAATTAGTACTGTATCCACTACATCTGTGGTGATATAGTGATTTTGAATGGTGGTACTTCATGTGGGGATAGAGCCAATGATAGAATCATCAGATGTTTGTGAGAACATTTGGAAATAAAACTAAGTGGGCCTGTGAAGAAAGGCTTCTAAGTGTATGATGCTCATTTCCTTGCTATATATTTTAATTTATTTTTAAAGTGAATTAACTTTTGCACTAATGATTTATTTCCTTATGCTAAACTCAGTCTAGCTTCAATTCATTGTAGGCCATCTCTATAGTCACTTTCTCCACTATGTAGTTTTATTACTTCTTTCATCTTAGGGAATCCTATTCAATATGTCATTTATTAAATGGCTTCACTTCTGAAATAATTTATATGTCTGGTAATTATTAATACCAAATCTCAGAGATCAGCTCCAACAGCAGAAATTATACCATCAACAACATTTTAATACTATTAATATTTTTAATTGTATCAAGTCTTACAACATTGGCAAGATGTTACAAATTATACATTCAACAGTGATGTGCCTGGCTGTCTGAAATTGCGTGTTTTTATCTCTCATTGCACTTTGTTTTAAAAGTTTTTGTACCAGACTCTCCAATGAGACCAATTTTTTTTTATACACTAACTTCCTTCTATTGTCTAAAGGCATTAACTGATACTTCTAAACAAAGATATTTATTTTCTCTCTTTGTTCACTTTTTTTTCTCTTTACTTTTGGTATATCTTCCTTTTCTTGTTTACATTTAAGCTATGGAATGTGATATTTTTCTTTGATTTAGAATCATCTATTTCTGACATCAGCACAAATTTTAGGACATTCTCCCCTTATGAGTATTTTATTGCTAAGCTCTTTGTTGTGTCTTAACATTTAGTGCTGAATTCAATACTTCAATAGTGATATGTCAAAGGAATTTGTTAGGCTTTACTTGTTTACAATATCAAATTAGGCAGATAAAAGTTTAGTTTTGTTTTTGTTTTTGTTTTGTGTATTTTGATTAAGTTTTATATAATGACAATAATGTCATAGTAAAAACAAAAGAGTTTGATATGAAATGAAAACAGTTCATAATGCTAAGTTTTGTTTATCAAGAAGTTTTGGACTTAATTATTTGGTTAGTGACATTGAATAACAAAATTTAAAAAAAAAAAAAATTTTATCTAAAAAAAAAAAATAAATAAATAAATAAATAAATAAAAATTTATCTAAAAAAAAATTTAAAAAAAAAATTATCTAAAATAATAAAAAAAAAATATATAAAAAAAATTTATCTAAAAAAAATTTAAAGACACAACAAAGAGCTTAGCAAAAAAAAAAAAAAGAAAAAAAAATTTCTAAAGAAAATTAAAAAAAATAAATTAAAAAAAATTTATCTAAAAAAAAAAAAAAAAATTAAAAAAAAAATTTATCTAAAAAAAAAAAAATAAAAAAAAAAATTTATCTAAAAAAAATTTAGAAAAAAAATTATCTAAAAAAAAAATTTATCTAAAAAAAATAAAAAAAAAATGTAAAAAAAAAATTTATCTAAAAAAAAAAAAATTATCTAAAAAAAAAAAAAATTTATCTAAAAAAAAAAAAATTAAAAAAAAATTTATCTAAAAAAAAAAAAATTTAGAAAAAAAAAATTATCTAAAAAAAAAATTATCTAAAATAATTTAGAAAAAAAAAATTTATCTAAAAAAAAAATAAAAAAAAAAAAAAATGTATCTAAAGAAAATTTAAAAAAATAAATTAAAAAAAATTTATCTAAAAAAAAAAAATGTATCTAAAAAAAAAAAAAAAAAATATAAAAAAAAAATTATCTAAAAAAAAAAAATAAAAAAAAAAAATTTATCTAAAAAAAAAAAAATTTATCTAAAAAAAAAAAATTATCTAAAAAAAAAAAAAAATAAAAAAAAAAATTTATCTAAAAAAAAAAAATTTATCTAAAAAAAAAAAATTATCTAAAAAAAAAAAAATAAAAAAAAAAAATTTATCTAAAAAAAAAAAATTATCTAAAAAAATTTAGAAAAAAATTTAAAAAAAAAATTTATCTAAAAAAAAAAAATATAAAAAAAAAATTATCTAAAAAAAAAAAAATTTATCTAAAAAAAAAAAATTTATCTAAAAAAAAAAAAAATTTAGAAAAAAAAATAAATAAATAAAAAAAAAAATTATCTAAAAAAAAAAAAAATTTAGAAAAAAAAAATTATCTAAAAAAAAAAAATAAAAAAAAAAAATAAAAAAAAAAATTAAAAAAAAATGTAAAAAAAAAATTTATCTAAAAAAAAAAAATATAAAAAAAAATTATCTAAAAAAAAAAAAAATTTATCTAAAAAAAAAAAAAATTAAAAAAAAAAAATTTATCTAAAAAAAAAAAAAATTTATCTAAAAAAATAAATAAATAAAAAAAAAAATTATCTAAAAAAAAAAAAAATTTAGAAAAAAAAAATTATCTAAAAAAAAAAAAGAAAAAGAAAAAATAAAAAAAAAATTAAAAAAAAATGTAAAAAAAAAATTTATCTAAAAAAAAAAAAAAAAATTTAGAAAAAAAAAATTATCTAAAAAAAAAAAAAAAATTTAGAAAAAAAAAATTATCTAAAAAAAAAAAAAATTTTAGAAAAAAAAAATTATCTAAAAAAAAAAAAATAAAAAAAAAAAATTTATCTAAAAAAAAAAAATTTATCTAAAAAAAAATTAAAAAAAAATGTAAAAAAAAAATTTATCTAAAAAAAAAAAAAAAAAAATTTAGAAAAAAAAATTTATCTACAAAAAAAAAATAAAAAAAAAAATTTATCTAAAACAAAAAAAAAATGTATCTAAATAAAATTTTAAAAAATAAATTTATCTAAAAAAAAAATAAAAAAATAAAAAAAAAATTTATCTAAAGAAAATTTAAAAAAAAATAAATAAAAAAAAATTTATCTAAAAAAAATTAAAATAAAAAAAAAAATGTATCTAAAAAAAAAAAAATTTATCTAAAAAAAAAAAATAAAAAAAAAAAAATTTATCTAAAAAAAAAAAATTTATCTAAAAAAAAAAAAATTTAGAAAAAAAAATTTATCTAAAAAAAAATTAAAAAAAAAAATTTATCTAGAAAAAAAAAATTAAAAAAAAAAATTTATCTAAAAAAAAAAAAATTTAGAAAAAAAAATAAATATATAAAAAAAAAATTTAGAAAAAAAAAAAAAATTATCTAAAAAAATTATCTAAAAAAAAAATTATCTAAAAAAATTTAGAAAAAAAATTTATCTAAAAAAAAATATTAAAAAAATTTAGAAAAAAAAAATTATCTAAAAAAAAAAAATTTAGAAAAAAAAAATTATCTAAAAAAAAAAATGACCTCGAGCTGTTAAACTAAGCGGTTTGTATGACTACTTCTAAGTCACACAGTCTACAATAGACATACACGTCTTCTTATTTTATTGTTATCTCTACGGGAAAGCTGTTCAGTTTATAACCGATGTAAATGAACTGAAAACAACTTAACTATAATTTAACTGTAATTTTACTATCAATATTTCAAGAACTAGACTAATTTAACATTGCTACTTTATCTTTACAGACCATTGGAAAGACTAGCCAGAATTTCTCGAAAATTTTATACTTTCTTAGAAGCATGTCCAGATTTGAGTTAGTGGAGGCCCCTACATTTTTTTTCTTAAGCTTTAAATCCACGCTTTAAAAATAATACTTAGATCTAAAACTTTGCCATATAGTAGGAGATACAAATAAGAATACTAATAAATTGAATCTCATTTCTCAAGCAAATTTCATTGTGCTAATTTTAGTTTTAAAAAAATAAATATATTTGTGAGTTTGTGTAGCACAGCCGTAAATTCGGAGCTCGGGATAGGGGGTGCGAGCTCTTGACTAAATGGGGGAGGCGGAGCAAGTCATTTTCTTTTTCAAGTGAAGAAAAAAGAAAGTAATATTTTTGTTATAGTTATCAATCCATGTTTTGTTATTAACCAAGCCAAATGACATTTCATGTATTACAAATGTTTTTATTTAAACTTCGTTTCATCTTTTAAAAAGAAAGAGCAATTCGGCGCGTGTAAAGATGCAGATGGGCTGAGTGTATTGTGTAGACAAATGGCTTTGTGTGGGTGAATGCAACAACACACTGGATAAAGAGTATGATTCTGATAGCGGTAAGTACATATAAATGTGAAAGAGATGATACATAGGTTGACCATTCTAGATTGCTTGAATGTGAACGACGACTATATCAACACTCCCCAATGGAGTACAAACTTAGATTTAGTTACAGATCAGCCGATTCACATATACTAGTATCTCATTAAAACCGATGACAATAGAGTAAATACACCCATACACATAGTACTCGGGCGCCTAGGCTAATACTGCAATTTATGTAATAATATTTTAAAGTATAACAATTTGTCAACAGACCTAATCATTACCAGTAACAAGAACCAAAATAAATAAAACAGAAAAAATAATATCCCCTTCATACTCTATAACAGAGGTTCTCAAACTTTTTTGATCCGGGGACTCCTTTCAATAGTCAAAATTTGCCCTCGAATCCCAAAGTGACAAAGCTACAGAACTACATAGTAGATAATTTTAAAATGTAGAAAAAAAAGTAAAGGGGAAGGATTGATTTATGAAATTGTAACTTTTGTTAAAAGTAAGTTTTAAAATAATGACTTGGATAACTGTCACGAGATTTTAGGAGTGTATTTGTGTCCGCGTCAATGTTTTTATAAATAGCAACTGCAAATTTCAACGATCACAAATTTCTAGTCCTTTTTTTTTAATGTCATGAGATTCTTGGTGGCAATGTATCCAAATAAAAGACGGGAAATCAGCCAACAACTTTGTACAATGATCCATAATGCAGGGTATAAAATTGGAATTATTTTTGAAACCAGAATCTTTCATATCATTGTTCAAACATTGGTTGTAAGTTTCTCTTTTTGTGCGTGTTTTCATTGTGTGTGTGTGTGTTGATATCTCAATTAGCTGCTCCTGCATTAGTATGGAGTGATCTGTTATTGGGATCTAGAGTTTGTCTACGTGCTAAAGAGTTCAATAGAGAGTCCAATAGGGTATATCAGGTGAAGAGTGTCTTCAAATCTGTTGCTTAGGTCGTCATAAAATAGTTCGTAAAAGACAATAAACAATGAGATGGGCGAGTCGATTATTATTCGAATTATCTGATCGAATTAACTGGCTATCAGCGAAGAAATTATTTTAATTGTAAACTATTTTTTTCGGACCTCCATACGGTCGTATGCGGACCACAGTTTGAGAACCACTTCTTTATAAACAAACAAAATCCCGCTCCTAATAAAGACCAGCTTAACACTCGAACTTCTGGCCCAACACACATAGTCTCCCCTGAATAAAAAAATGTTAACAACACAATTCTCATGTCTCACAATAATAAACAACTTGCACACAGTCTCACATCTTACACCCCTCTCTCCTGACATACTGTACTAGTGGAGAGGCTTTTACAAAACTTATATTGACTCTGTCCGTCTGGAAAAAAATCTATTTTCTGATCAAGTTGAAACTTCACTACTGGAATTCTGTCTCCCCGCGCCTTCGATATGGGGTCACGGAGGTCACGGTCTCACGCGTGACGGCTGGGGGATTGGTGGTCTAGACCAGGGGTTCTCAACCTTTGGGGGTCGATTGACGATTTGCCAGGGGTCGCCTAAGACCATGAATGTGGTGTGCTTTTACTGAGGCCCTAGGTTCCATGAGAAACGCAAAGGAAAGATGATAATGATGATAGACCATATTATCACTTATGATCTAATGGGGTGTTTCTTCCTAGTCACGTCGTGGTTGTGTTTACATCTCACCCCGTACTTAGTTTTTGTTTGTTTAGAGTGGGAATCTGAAGTGTTTTATGACAATATTTAGTGGTTTTAATTTTTAATTAATTAATTAGCGCCACTATTACGAAAAACATGATTGAAACAAACCAAACCACTGGTAGGCCTATACAGCTTGGGATCAACATTAAGAGGTTAGATATAGTTTAGCGCTGTGTGCTACAAACTGCCTAATGGTCGCCTACGCCGTCTCCTTATTTTTCCACAGGGTGACCCACAAAACCTTTCCCACGTTTGGGTATAGCTGCAAGGCAGCAAAGGTTTGAGTTCTGTTTTCCGTCTGCTAAGTGGGTAGCAAACCAAGGTTAATGAAAACAGTTCCGCAGATCCAATATTTGTGCCACACGTGAAAATCAAGAAATACATAAGAAACTGCTCTTTGCGAAACCTTTTACAATGATATTTCAAGAAAATTAACTAATTAATATTTAATGTTGGAAGGACTACTTCATAGAACAACAAATTCCTATATGAAGCATTATATTCATAGCAACGGAGGATAATCCTTAAAAAAACAACAACATTTCCAGTGTGTTTAGTGATTCCAGCAATACATATAAATTGTTTTTTTTAATTGGTTTAAATTTCAATATAAATGTTTGTTTTATATGTTTCGGATGTTTCTTGAGAGTTGAAGATAATTACTTCCTAGTTCAAACCTACCACAGGAAGACGGGAGATGGGAGTGGGCAGGGTTTGAACCCTGGACCATTGATAAATCTTGAACGACAGTCCAGCGCGCAAACCGCACGACCAGGCAGCCAGCAATAGTTCTATATGACTTCATATGTAGGTTTAAAATTTTCACTCTTCAACTAACAACATTTAGAAATTATTTTTAAAAAATGTTTATGGATTTGCAAAAAATTTGCAAGTTAAGCAATGGGTCTACCGAAAACCAGAAAAAATGGCAAGGGGTCTACGAGACAAAACAGTTTGGGAACCACTGCTTTACATCTTCTGCTTTAATCACATAAACTCACTCTCAAATGATGAATTGAATATGAGATAGGTGTGAAATATAATCATGTGTGTGACCAGATGTGCACAAATCATTTAGAGAACAGAAATATTGCATTCTACGTGGATTCCTAGGACACCCCTACTGAGTCCACCCAACTCTAATGGGTGCTTAACATTAGTTAGGGAAGGTAAAGGTGGTTGACCGTTGTATTGGTCATATAAAACCCTCGTTGAAACAGTCGGCCATTGAAATAGATGAGCTTTAACATCATCTACCCCTCCCTATCAATAGCAAGGTCTGAAATGGGTAGGCTACCTATGAGTTGTTTTGCAATTTAAGATTGAATGACACGTTTCATTAACTAAGTTGCAAAACTTTTTTTTTTAAGTTTTATTTTCATTGTCCTCCTTTTTAAGGCTTTGTCCTTCTTTCTGTGCTCCTTGGACTTGCATGTATATAGTGACCCTAATCTAGCCGGACATCTTATAAAAAAAGGACCAAAGTCTTACGTAACAATCTCTTATTTACTTCTACTATAATGAATTGGGTTGCTAAAAGAATACTTCTTATTTTATCTTATGAATTACAGACGTTTCTCAAAAATATAATTACGTCCTTATCAAATACATGTGTTAATCTAGTTACGCATGTTAATTAGGGACAACCGCTAAACTCTTCCCACCGTCACCATATTGTAGTAACTTTAGTGGCGGACTGAAAGGGTTAATGTGTGTGCGGCCTACTGACATACATTACTCATGCCAATCACACAGGTCTAGGGCTGTTGAATAAGGGGACAGTACTGCTAGTGCACGCAAGTATGACCTGTGCTGAGGTCATGTGACAGATAGCCTTTACGGGGGAGAGACTCAGTGTGTAAAGAATGGACAGTTGAGTCCAAGACAGCAAGAGAAAGACTGTGCAGTACCTTGAGAGTCTCGAAGATGTAGCTGTGAGAGCTAGAGAGACTTGTAGGGATTAGTTAGGCAGTTCTGTTGTGAAGAAAAGCATTTCAGTTAGTGTAGCCAATTGTGTTTATTGGCTGTTGTTGATGTAATTTGTCATTAAACTGCCACTTTGTTTATTGAAGCTTTTGTAGTCAAGTTGTTTTAGATGTGTTGTGTTGTTGGCAGTGTTTGCAAAAGGCCTGATAGAGAAGATCGTAACAATATAAACACACACACATACACAATCCATATTAAGGCTAATTAAGGCCACCAAGTGAAAAAAAAATAAGAGAAAAGTTTCGCTAAATACTCAGAACGTGCGAAGTGTTCCTTTAAGGAAAAAGTTTGGGAAACACTGCACTAGAGACACAATAGCGCTGACTTTTATCTAGGTTTTCTTTCAGTGGACAGTGACTTGAAATTCCCATCGCTTAAAAATTAATATATGAACAAGAAAATAAAAAAAAAATACTTTAAAAAAAAAAACTACAAACTTTTTGTTGTTTGTTTACGATTGGTGAATGAGGTCCATTGGGGAAGGGGAGGTGGAGTATTTGAAAATCCCCACGGAACCCCCTCCCCTCATAGGGAGGGCACCCAAATTAGTGTGTTTTTTTATATAAAAAAAATAAATATTACGCAAAATGCGGAGGCCTCAAAAGAGGTCAAGCCCTGGACCCCCCAACGATGAAAAATTCCTAGCTACGCCCCTGGTGGCCGCCTGTTTGAGCGATATGCACTTCAATGCGTGGTGGCATATTGGTTAAGCGCTCGGCTTTGTGAAGACTGGGATTTTGAATTTCGGTCCACCCAAATCTAATGGTGACCTGACTTAATTTGGGAAAGTAAAGGCGGTTGGTCGTTGTGCTGGCCACATGACACCCTGCTCGTTAAAAGTTTGCCATAGAAACAGATGACCTTAACATCATCTGCCCCATAGATCGCAAGGTCTGAAAGGGAAACTTTCCTTTTACAATATTGAAATTTATAGTTGCGAATGTGGAGTTCTTCCCCATACCCTAGAAAAGCTTTTTAAAAGTATTTTCATATTTAGCCTTTTTTATGTTCCTTTTCTTGTCCAGATAGTGTAAAGCTTTTGATAGTGTCGACAGAGAATCTATCTGGACTGTAATGAGACATTATGGGATCCCCAATAAAATAATAACCATAATCAAGAACCTTTATGATGGTTTCACCTGCCAAGTAACCCACTGTGGCAAGCTGTCAGAGGAATTTCCAGTTACAACAGGAGTCAAACAGGGATGTCTTCTTTCACCACTCCTGTTACTTCTAGTACTGGATTGGGTCACAAAAGAAGCCTACTCTAACGCAGGGAAAGGAATACAATGGACTCTCACACAAAAGCTGGAAGATCTGGAATTCGCTGATGACATAGCCCTATTATCACACAGACTACAGGATATGCAAGAAAAGGTCACAGCTTTAAGCGAAGTAGGAAAAAGAGTATGCCTCAAAATAAACCACCAAAAAACTAAAGTACTTAAAGTAAACAATAAACAAAGTGGAGACATAGTATTGGATTCTCAGACAATAGACCAAGTAGAAAATTTTATATACCTTGGGAGTGTAGTCAGTATATCAGGTGGAACAGATGAAGACATTAAACGCCGTATAAATCTAGCACGTCAGACATTTACACAGCTAAAACCAACCTGGAAATCCCCTTACATCTCAAACAAGACTAAACTAAGAATCTTTAACTCTAATGTCAAGGCTGTCCTACTGTATGGTTCTGAAACATGGAGAACAACTGAAGCTACAACAAAAAAAAAATACAGACCTTCATCAACAGATGCCTGAGAAATATCCTAAAAATACACTGGTATGACAAAGTAGAAAACACCAAACTGTGGGAGATGAGTGGACAGAAAAATATAGAAATGCAGATCTTAGAGAGGAAGTGGAGATGGATTGGTCACACCCTTAGAAAAGATACCAGCAACAGAGCTAGGCAGGCCTTAGAGTGGAACCCCCAGGGAACAAGACGCAGAGGAAGACCAAAAAGAACATGGCGACGCAGTGTACTTGAAGAAGCAGAGAAGACCGGGAAGAGCTGGGACACCATCAAAAAGCTAGCAAGAGACCGTGGAGAGTGGCGTGTTTTTGTCGAGGCCCTATGTTCCATGAGGAACTCAAAGGAGTGATGATGATGATGATGATTCTTGTCCAGATAGTGTATCCAGTACTTCTGAAAGACCTTTTTGTTCCAGGTAATTTGCATTGCTGACGAGGAGCAAGATCACTCAAAAAAATCTATGTGCGTATTCTGAAAACCAATTTGTTCATTACAAACTTAAATTCCTGTATCTAAGTTTATCTATTTATCTATCACAATGACTTTTTCAATGAAAAATCCTTTTTAAACGAATCATCTGAACATGTTAAAATGTGGGTAAGTTAATAGCGTACACAAATTCTACGTTCAAACTATGTCAGCATAGTCTAGGGCCTGGCCTAGACTATTGATCAATATTTGTTTTATTAGTATTCCTTCTTATTTAGATCGATCTCAAATTACATAATTCGAGATAATTTAAAATTTAGAGCATTTAAGGCGAAGTCCAGAAAGTGAGAACTTAAAATTATAAATATGAATTACAAAAAAGATTACTTCCGCAAGAAGTTTATCTTATTGACGTCTGAAACACAAACATGGCAAGCTATAGAGTCAATATTTAACCATTTGACAACTAGAGTGGCCGGGATACGCCGCTACTGGTAGTCAACTAGCCGGAGGAAATTCCAGCTACCCGTCGCCTCAGCGTGGCCCTCCGGTGGAAACGTCTAGTGATGGAAACTAGATAGTCTAAGTACGTGTAGCGAACCAGGCCCGGCCGGGCTTCCCTGGGTGAGCTTTTTTTTTTTTTCTCTCACTCGGGGTTGGGATGGAAAAAAACGCCCGGAACCCAGTACGAAAAGTCCGTCACGCCGTTCCACAAGGGGGCCGTCATCAGTGTCCCGTTAGCTGGAGTGGCGGTCCTTGCACGAAACAGTGGCGGTTACAGTATAGGAATATGAGACAAGCTCCCCAAGTTAGCACTGTTCTCGGCCACTTGTAGCGAGTGGGGCCCAGGAACGGGGACGGTGCGCTGTGTACACGTCACGGTCCGGTCTGGCCCAGTCAATCGATATGGCCCTCAGACCAGTGGCGTAGCTAAAGTGGGGGTAGGAGGGGGGAGCATTTCAAAATCCCCCCGGGTCCCCACTTGAGGGGGGCCCCCAAATGAGTGTTTTTTACATTGAAAGTTTAATATTAAGCAACTGCAGGGGCCCCCAAAGAGGCCAAGCTCGCGGGCCCCCAATCGATGAAAAATTCCTAGCTACGCCCCTGCCTCAGACAGGACAGAGGTGAAGAGCCCTACGTCCAGGCCTGGTAGATAAAAGCCTTTCTAACCACCAATGGGATAATGGCGCCTACGGCGCCGACGCCCTTCTGGACTTCACTGTAGGTAGACAACCAGAGCGTGACCGCTATGTCGAAGGCGCCGATTAGAGTCGCCGATTTTGGGTTGTTTCGTTTACGCACGCACTGCTAGTTTTTAAATAACTATTTAGACGTCTATACCTTTACTAACTCTGACCTAGAAGAGCGATAGTGAAGCTATTTTTAGGTGCTTATGAATATCGCAAAAATCTGCATTCTGCAGCATGTTGGAATGGTTTTTTTTGAAAATTACGTTTCTCTTTACTAGCCTTCAAAATGAAACATATTTAGGCTTATGTGTAGGCTTTAATAGAATAAGATTCTAATGGGAATATTAAAGTTTCAGCTGTAGAATCTGGATATAAATAATGATTGGGGTAAGTAATTCTAGTAGTAGACTTAGACTTAGCTTAGACTTTAAGTTTAAGACTAGTCTGACTCTGACTAGACTACTAGACTCCTATAGAACTATAGAGTATAGAGGTCTATAATAAGTACATCTATATTACTATATAATAAATAAATAATAGACTATAGAGATAGACTAGATTTAGATGAAGATTCAAGATCTAGACTATAATAGTTCTAGAGACGAGTAAACTAGAATCTAGATCTATCTAGATTTCTAGTAGATAGTAGAGACAGTAGAGTCTAGATCTAGAAAAAATCTAGAACTAGTTACTAGAGTTAACTAGACTAATATAGAGTTTCTAGTAGCAATTTGGGTAGCAATTTGTATAAATTTGTTGAATTTGTCTCATTAACATTTGACAAATTTGAGACCAATTTTTTTTAGTAGTGAAAATGAATAAAAAAATTGATGCTAGATGAGTAGATCCAGTATTGAATATATGTTAGAATAGATCTAGTGAAATGGGAGATTGGAAGGCAACTAGATCTAGATCTAATCTAAAATAATCTAAATTATATGATGTGATATTTTAATGTTTTTGAGCTCTGCAGGCCTATTTATGACTTTAAACATGATGAATGAATCGGTGAATATGATATCATAATATCATTCAATGATGCTGAACGTGAACCCTACGTCTATTTTTTTCTATTATAAAAAGAATGTTTTTGACATTTTTGCTATGTTTTATTAGATCTAATTATTTTTTTCCTGTGAATTTAGTCATAAAATTGATTTTTTTTAAATATCTGATACAGAGTTATATATCCCTTCTCTTAGCCTGTCTTAGGGATAGATAGTTTCTGACAACTGTTTAGTGGTGAAAAGGTTAATATAAACTAGATCTATAATTAGTATAATATAATAACGTATAGATCTCTAGAGATAGATTAGATTGAATAGATTATAGATCTAGATCTATAGAAATCTATACTAAACTGACTAAATGGTATAATACTATTTATAATGTGTATAACATAGATCTACTGACTAGATGACTATATTGTCTAGATCTATAACTAGTTAGTAGTGTAACTATAATTTAATACTATAATAATTTAATAAAGTATGGACTCTATAAGTAGTATAAAAGTACTATATAACTTATATTATTATAATTATATAATATAAAAATATAGTATAAATAATATTAATGGACCTCATTCACCAATCGTAAATAAACACATTTAGCCATGGCATAATATTGATAAAACAATAAAAAATATGTATCAGGTGACAGCCACTATAGATGGCATGTACTTTGTATAGAAGATATAGATAATCACATGGTTAAATGTTGTTTGTTTACGATTGGTGAATGAGGTCCATTAACTATATTATAATTTTATTTAGTATGAAAAAAATATAGTATAAAATAGTAGTATTTTAATTAAGTATAGTCTAGTGACTAGTCTATAGTGACTATAGTGACGGTATTGTCAGACAAATAGTATAGACAGATACTCAGATAGTGTGAGATAGTCATACTATTTTAGTATTATAATTAAGTATAGTCTAGTAACTAATCTATAGTCTATATAGACAGATAGTGTGAGATAGTCATAGTATAATGATTATGATAATAATGACTATTGTGATTTTCTAGATCTATAGTAATATATTTTATATAATAATAAATTACAATAGATCTATTATAATCTAGATCTAGAGTAGTTTATGCTATTCGGACACCTATAGGCCAAAATTTCAAAGTTTGACTTTGACAGCGCATTATTTGACAATGGTTTGACTTAGAAAAGAAATAAGTATCAAAATCTTCTTTAGTTTAAGTTTAAGGAGAATAAGGATGACTACTTATATTTGTACCCCTAACCTATATTTGTTATTATATTTAAGGGCAAAGAGGCCATGTGTTTTTATTTAATGCAGACAAATTTGACTCACATTATTTTATTCCGGAGACCATATAATTTATTTCAGTCAGTCTCTATATTTAGGCATTAATATTAACTAAATTTTTGTTTTTTGTTTATTAATTTAATACATTTCTAATACAGATGATCTTTTGTAGAATAGTACAGGTTAGGATAGCCATTCTTGCCTAAAAAGCTGAATCCTCTATATTCTCTCTCTATAAATCTATCTAGTAGGTCTAGATCTAGGCATTTAACTACATTCAATGTATCAAGCTCACTACAAACATTTGCCCATTTATTCTCTATAAAAAAATAACAACAAACAAACAAATATAATATAAGATCATTAACATTGATGTCCAAAACTGGCTGTCTGAAATAAATTTGGGTAAGAAAATTGTAATTTAATTCAAACACCCTATTATTTTTGTTGTATAAAATAAAACAACTTGGCTTATGAATCAAATAAAACAGCTCCAAAAACAGAATAAGTATTGCCGGGCTCATTAGCATAGACTTAGCCAACCAAAAAAATATTCTCTTAATCCTAAGAAGAGGTAAAGTCATCTGGGTAACATAAGAAAAAACAAAAACCTGATGTAGACATTTGAAATTCTTTTTTCTTACATAAAAAGACAGCTAATATTACTTCAACCTAACACAGATGTTCCGTGTTACATCAAAAGAGGCCATTTTATGTACTTTTTCACACATTTTCTACAATTTTAAAATTCCACTATTAGATTTTCAATCTCAAAATATCACAATTTATAAATTAACCATTTCTAATTGCAATGAAAAGAAAATAGTGACATTTTTATTCAAATTTTTTTAGTTATAGACTTTATAGTGAACCAATACCTATTTGTCACCAGTACTTGAGAAACACTCATATATAAAATAAGATGTATATAGGTTGGGGAAAGCATAAGTGGTGTTTGCTTTTTTCTGTTTTCATGACACCCTTGTTAACCACAGGTCAAAGAAACAAATGATGTTAACATCATCTGTCCTCATAAATCACAAGATCTGAAAAGGGGTACTTTACTATAAACATGCTAATTAAAATTAAACATTTTAAGTCATTTCTTCTAACTGGTTCATTGAAATACAATGTTACAAATCATTTCTTGCCATTCTAGATTCAGGAAATCTTATCCACATACACTGAGGTAAAGACTACAATCTATGTCGTGTATCTAACAACAAGAAGCATGTAATTGTCTGTGCTACAACCTTAGCCCCTGACAGTCTGATAGAGTTCCTGAATGAGTTTTATGGTAATTCTACTTTAGAGGTAAGGCCATTGCTTAAACATACAACCAGTGTATAATAAATAGAACTTTAACAGAGTTGTAATAATAATAATTTATTTATAAAGCGCTGTTAACAAACAAAATGTAGGCTCAAGGCGCTGTAATAACATTACAAACACAAACATGACAATCACAATAAAAAGCTAATCTAAAAAAATTTTAAACAAGTAGGTCTTAATGTTCTTCTTAAAAGTGGTATAGCATGTTGTCTGTCTGAGATCAATGGGGAGTGAGTTCCAAACCTTTGGTCCGTGCACTGAAAAATCCCGCAGACCATAGCTTTTGAGGGAGAAACGTTGCACCACTAAAAGCGTTGAGTCCATTGAGCGCAGGGCTCTCTGGGGGACATATGGAGTAATCAGTTCTCTAAGGTACAGGGGCATCTCATTGTTATATATACACTGATGACAAAGTGTACTTTAAGCCTCTGATAAAATAACAAAACTGCTACAGATGGGATGAGGTGGCCTCAGCTTGGGAGTCACTGTACAGAAGATTGTCCATATTTCAAAAGAAATTGGACTGAAAACTTGATTAGTTGTAAAGAAAAAATTTAACCCAAGAAACTTAAAAATGTTTCATTCAGCTATCAGAATGCTTAGCCTTATATACCTTTTTTTTTCAAAAATAGAGATGCAATTCTGCTGTGTCCCTGTGAGTTGGAAACCAGAAAGCAAGTCATCTACTAGTGGTGTAATAGAGTCATATACATCAAGGGATGAGCACTAAAAGATGTGGACCTGATGTGGTGTCATGAAGCTTTTGCTTTCTTCTTTTGGCTGTTCGTTTAACACAAGACAAAGCACAGACTGTAAGATTTTGTTTTCCATTTTATGTTAGATTTTTGTTTTAAATTTCTTTTTAAGATTGACTTCATGTTTCTTCACTCAACCTCATGTACGTAAGACTGTCTGAACATTTGATTCCATGAGTGGTACTCAGACATTGGTCTTTAAATAAAGCTTGCAATAATCTCCTGGTTAACTGACCACACAAATTGCAGTCTCACTTCGAAACTGAATGATGCAAACATATTACATATATAAAGGCTGTTTCTGGGGTTACTGGTTATTGCCCTGCTTGTTACAGTCCCTTATTTTGTTTATATAATTCACTAATTTCTCTCATAAAATGTGGACCCCAGTGCTGTTACATATGTTATATGTTTCCAAGGTTGTTGTTTTTTGGTACTCCTTGGTAAGGTTTTGTTTTACTTGTCCATTCTTGGGCATCTATGTGTTTGGTATTCTTGTATTTATTTGATAAGATTAATGTTTTAACATAGTTCCTTTAGAAATACGTAGGTGGTATGAAGTAATAATAACCTAAATAAATTATGTACATATCAATAACAGGGGATTATGTAGTTTCTTTGTTCATCTTAACAATAAGTCTCAACATCAATTAATATCATATTGAGGGGGTGAATATTCACTCATTATAAATTTCAGCATACACATTCATTATGTATTATTACCTATATAATTTATTTCTAGTATTGATATTTCTCTTAATGTTTTCTTGTCAAGTCTTTGGACATTTGTTTCTACATGAGTGTGACAAGGGAACAGCACTCTAACTTATCAAGAAAACTTTTGGCAAATTCAGTTTTGAAAACCAATCCAGTCGTCAATGGTATGATTTAATTTAAATTATTTGTCTAGCATCATAGACAGGGGGGAAGGGGGTAACTGAGAGAAGTTTTCCATGATACCTTTAGGCGCTAAACAAACTCGGCTCAGCTAGAGTGTGAATTTGAACTCAAGCTCTCTTGATGTAGGTAGCTCATTGGTTTATCCCACTCAGCCACACATCCCACACTCTAATTAGTTAGAAAAAAGGTTTTGTTGATTGATTATTAGACTCACATTCTGACCCTTGGTTTAAACTTGATCTCTTTATTTATTTTGAATATCTCAAGAGGAAGAAAAAAAAAGTGATATGTAAGAAATGAGTACCAACTGTTTGATCAACATAGTTCAGTGTAATTCTGTTGTACATCCTGTTAGAAAACTGTTGACAGTTCAGTGTTCCACTGTTCCATGTTTACTTTATTTGTTTTGTTGGATGTTTGCTTTATACAGACATGCCTACCATCCTGCATTATGCGGAACCGTCTCGCAAAATCATCAAAAAAAAGCTCACATGTTCCGCCGTCCCGCATTCACGCGTTTTTGTTCTACCGGATAGTAAAAGCTACACCTGTATTTCTATTAATATTGTTAGGCCCCTCCACGCTGTCTTTTCCAGATACGCCAAACGAAGGTAACACTTAAATATCGAAACAACACAGGCGAAAGGCAAACAATATAATGGTAGTCGACGCTGATAAACGATGTCCAACAAGAAGTTTAAACTAAATCTCCATGTTAATAAAAATATACCAATATCCAAAAAGTGGACATGATTCAATAATGTCAGTTCTGAAATACATTAACGTTTTTGTTTCAAATAAAAGAATTGGTTTTTAAAACTATGACTATGCATCAAATATTTTTTAGTACAAAGACAAGGCGTGTTAATCTAAAAAGAAATAAAATTTTACATTAAAAATTTGCATTACATACATAGCAGTGATGTCTGGCACTTTTTAAAAGCTTGTCTTGACCTATGAGTGGTCAAGTAAACATGTAATATTTCTTTACTACGTCATATCTGTCTAGATATGCAGGTATATCTCCAGAGGTAGAGATGAGCAACCCCCACCTCCTTTTGTTTCTTTAGTCCATAACATTGAGTTCACAGAATTCACAGCTGACCACATTAAGCCAGATGTCAACGTGTTGACACTGTCTAGAGGTCACATCTTATGAGGAAACTGAGTTTGTTTACTTGGAGAAGAATTTTTATTAGGGGGGGGGACTACAAGCCAAATCTTTATAAGGTTAATCTGGTATGAGTTTGGTTATTATGAGATAGGTTGTCAATCAAGGGTCTGGACCACAAGCCACACCTTTTATACTATTGGCCAAGTAATAAGTTTGTTTAGTTTGAGTTAAGTCTCAATTAGGAGGCTGGACTACAAGGCAAACAGACACTGACCAGGGGTATCTTTAAAGGGAGGGCTCAAGAGACTCAACACCCCCAACTTCTTATTTGTTTAATCCATGACAATGTATTGATAGACATTTACCATTCTTAAGCCAGAATGGATAATGCAGATTGTTGAGAAACATTGACACTGTTTAGAGGTCACTAGATGATGACACTAAGTTTGTTTACTTGGAGAGAAATGTCATTTGCGCTGAATACACATTCATTGCACAATAAAATAAAACAAATATGTGCATGTGTGCATGTATATATCTTTTTTTCCTTGTATTAAAACTAATTTCGATGTTTAATTCTATTGACTTAATATATAAAGGAAAACCTTACAGTAAAATTTAACATCGCAGAAAATAAATTGATCTAAAGCACCACAATTAGATCTAGCAAACAAAGAAAAAAATATGCTGGAATGTTAAGAAACACTTGACCTCTGTAACTAAGATACGGATATAATTTATCTATATGCTTGACTGACCATGCCAATGTATTATCTTTTTTTTGCCTGCACACTAAACACTATTGCGTATGCATGAGGGTCAACACAATCATCTATACCCACTACACTAGGACTACATGTGTAGGCTCACTACGGCTATCTAACCAGGTTGCTACAATCAGTTGAACACAAAGTCTATTTATGTTTTTTTTTGGTAGGGAGGGTGTGGGTGAGTTTTTTCTTCTTCTATAGTTGGTTTTC
Organism: Biomphalaria glabrata; assembly: GCF_947242115.1. NCBI lineage: Eukaryota > Metazoa > Mollusca > Gastropoda > Planorbidae > Biomphalaria > Biomphalaria glabrata. The sequence goes on along the minus strand of NC_074727.1, from coordinate 195,936 downwards.
CTAATTCTCTTAGATCCTTATAACAGTAGATCTAAACATAGATATCAATAGTAGGCCTACAGACTACAATTAAATCTATGCTTCGCAACATTTAAGGCTCAGGTTATAAGTAGGTATAATGGATGTTCCTGCTGTTAATAAAATATCGTTTGCCGCAAATGTATTAATAAATATATGACCTACTACGCTTAAAATTCCAACTATTAACTAACAGCTATCAGTATTAAGCCCTTAAAGCCAGAACCAGAATCAGTCTTTGGACTAAAAATTACAAATCTGATGACCAGTTGTTGCTCAGAAATTCTTGAACACATACATCCAATCACCATTCAAGCCAGATGAGAGATTTACATTAGTAAATAGTTAAATATATACTAACATATTTTACATTGACTCTCCAACACACAGCCTTTATGGTTGGTGGCCTCATACATACACACAGACACGCTCATGCTACACAGATTAATTTCTGTTTATAAATACTGTTAATCTTTAATAAATCAATCAGTAACAGAGTTTAAAACAATAAGGTATATACAAGGAAAAAAAATAATACCAACAAATATAAGTATATTATTTAACAGTTTTGTAAAATGTTCAGCAATACAAGCTATTTACAAGACTCTTAGGTATCCGGCTCCAGCCCTGTGCGCCCCTACAGAGTATATTCTATCTCACTCTATGTCAAAGTAGTGTGACTACCAAAACATTTGTACAGTTACTTATAACCAGGTGTCCAGTAGGAGGGCATAAGGGATACATGCTCCTGAATTAGCTACATCAATCTATTTTCAGTGTTTGTAGAGAATCATTAAAGCATTATGATTACAATAAAAATACTTTTTTTGTCCCTTGAAACATAAACTGAGTGCCTTTGCACCCCATAATATGAGAAACAGTATTAGTTCTAGCTAGATTTCCCCTTCTAACATAATTTGTAATGCAAACTTCATTACTATCTTTAATACTATCAAGCTTTACATAACTCTAAAACTGTTTCTATGTTTGTTTAGGTTATCCACAGTACCAGGAGCCATTCAATCTTGCCCAGCAGACAGGCTCCCATGAAGTACTTAGTGATGGTCAAACAAAGTTTATTAGACAAATGGTTCTAGAGAATCCAGTAGCTTGGTGGGATTCTGATCTGCATAACAAATCAATTAGTGTTGTTGGTTCTTATACTTGGTAAGTGATTACTATAAAAGCCAAACATAATAGAAATAGCAGGTTAGCAAGCTTTACAGAAAGACTTGTTACAGATGTTGATATACAGGGTGACCCAAAAGTAAGTTTACAGTTATTAAACTACCTTTCATATGGTTGAAGCTACTTGCTTAGTAATACCAATAAAAACATTCCTCAGAGTATAAATTATCAGTTTTAATGGTAAACATGATAGCTATGATAGCTACATTGTGATAAAATAGTTGATACTTGTTTATGTTGGTGTAACATTGTGAGAATGTATTTTAATGTGTTATTGTCTTAGTATCTTTCATCAGTTCATGTGTCATTCTAGCTTAATAAAACCTTGTTTTAGGTTTCTCTACAGTGTTACTTTAATTCTTATTACAATGTATTTAGTTAGAACAAGGCATGAAATGATGAAAGATACAATAGGTCAAATACTAGTATCTGTTGTAAATAATAGCAAGTAGTGTAGCAAGTAAATATCAACACTTGTAGCAGTAGTATGATTGATAAACAAATAGTAGTTTATGTAGTATAGTATATAAAAAAAAAACACTAGGCTGTAGTCTGGGATGGTAAACCTGTAAACCTACTCTTGGGCCACCTTGTATATAGAAACTGAAAAATTTTTTTTGCAATACTTTGGAAACCCAAACTTTTGTTCTATAATGTAAGACTTTATAAAAATATAATACATTGCTCATTATTTAAATATGATTGTATAATGCAATCTGGCTTGGTTATTACTGTTGCAAGCCTATTCCATAAACTGACTCAAAGCATTGAATATAAAATTTTAATGATAAAGTTTACTAATTATTACACATTTAAGCATTCTTTTTTAAAATATCTCTAATATAAAAAGTTAAGCTCACTAAAACAACTTAAATCTCCTCACTAAGTCATTGCAATGTGCTAAATTAGCCTTTCTGATTTCATGATTATCCATGTAAGCTGTCCATTTCACACACTAGAAAAAGCATTTTGTAATATATTTAGTTACTAAACCTTATTTTTTATATTAATACAATAGACATTCTTCTATTTTATAGGTCTGATATTACAGACATCTGGTAATGTCTATATGTCAATAAATACATTGAGAATGTTAAGTCAATGATTAGATTAAGAATGGTAATGACTTAGTGTCAATGATTAGATTAAGAATGGTAATGACTTAGTGTCAATAATAACATTGCAAATGGAAATGTGTTAGTGTCAATGATTAGATTGAGAATGGTAATGTTTTAGTGTCAATGATTACATTCAGAATGGTAATGTCAATGATTACTTTGAGAATGGTAATGTCTTAGTGTTAATGATTAGATTAAGAATGGTAATTTCTTATTGTCAATTATGTCATTGACACTGGTAATGTTTTAGTATCAATGATTATATTGAGAATGGTAATGTCTAAGTGTCAATAATTACGTTGAGAATGTTATGTCAATGATTAGATTAAGAATGTTAATGACTTAGTGTAAATGATTACATTGAGAATGGTAATGTCTTATTGTCTATGATTACATTGAGAATGGTAATGTCTTAGTGTCAAAGATTAGATTAAGAATAATATGTCAATGATTAGATTAAGAATGGTAATGACTTAGTGTCAATGATTAGATTGAGAATGGTAATGTCCAAAAGACAATGCTTACATTAAGAATAATATGTCAATGATTAGATTAAGAATGGTAATGACTTAGTGTCAATGATTACATTGAAAATGGTAATGTCTTTTTGTCAGTGATTACATTGAGAATGGTAATGTCTTAGTGTCAATGATTAGATTAAGAATGGTAATGTTTTAGTGTCAATGATTACATTGAGAATGGTAATGTTTTAGTGTCAATGATTACATTGAGAATGGTAATGTCTAAGTGTCAATAAATACATTGAGAATGTTATGTCAATGATTAGATTAAGAATGGTAATGACTTAGTGTCAATGATTAGATTAAGAATGGTAATGACTTAGTGTCAATGATAACATTGAAAATGGAAATGTGTTAGTGTCAATGATTAGATTGAGAATGGTAATGTTTTAGTGTCAATGATTACATTCAGAATGGTAATGTCTTTTTGTCAATGATTACATTGAGAATGCTATGTCAATGATTACTTTGAGAATGGTAATGTGTTAGTGTCAATGATTACATTGAGAATGGTATTGTGTTAGTGTAAATGATTAGACTGAGAATGGTAATGTGTTAGTGTCAATGATTGGATTAAGAATGGTAAAGTTTTAGTGTCAATGATGACTTTGAAAATGGTAATGTGTTAGTGTCAATGATTACATTTTGAATGGTAATGTCTTAGTGTCAATGATTAGATTGAGAATGGTTATGTCTTAGTGTCAATGATTAGATTTAGCATGGTAATGACTTATGTCAATGAAAACATTGAAAATGGTAATGAGTTAGTGTCAATGATTAGATTGAGAATGGTAATGTCTTATTGTCTATGATTAGATTGAGAATGGTAATGACTTAGTGTCAATGATTATATTGAGAATGGTAATGTGTTAGTGTCAATGATTAGATTGAGAATTATAATGTGTTAGTGTCAATGATAAGATTATGAATGGTAATGTGTTTGTGTAAATAATAAGATTGAGAATGGTATTGTGTTAGTGTAAATGATTAGACTGAGAATGGTAATGTGTTAGTGTCAATGATTAGATTGAGAATGGTTAAGTTTTAGTGTCAATGATGACTTTGAGAATGGTAATGTGTTAGTGTCAATGATTACATTTTGAATGGTAATGTCTTAGTGTCAATGATTAGATTGAGAATTGTAATGTCTTAGTGTCAATGATTAGATTGAGCATGGTAATGACTTATGATGTCAATGAAAACATTGAAAATTGTAATGAGTTAGTGTCAATGATTAGATTGAGAATGGTAAGGTCTTAGTGTCAATGATTAGATTGAGAATAGTAATGTCTTAGTGTCAATGATGAGATTGAGAATGGTAATGTCTTAGTGTCAATGATTACATTGAGAATGGTAATGACTTAGTAATATTGATTTGATTCAGAATGGTAATGACTTAATTTCAATGAAAACATAAAAAATGGTTATGTGTTAGTGTTAATGATTAGATTGAGAATGGAAATGTCTTAGTGTCAATGATGACTTTGAAAATAGTAATGTGTTAGTGTCAATGATTACATTGAGAATGCTATGTCAACGATTACTTTGAGATTCAATGTCTTAGTGTCAATGATTAGATTGAGAATGGTAAGGTCTTAGTGTCAATGATTAGATTAAGAATGGTAATGACCTAGTGTCAATAATTAGATTGAGAATGGTAATGTCTTAGTGTCAATGATTACATTGAGAATAGTAATGTCTTAGTGTCAATGATTAGATTGAGAATGGTAATGTCTTAGTGTCAATGATGACTTTGAGAATAGTAATGTGTTAGTGTCAATGATTACATTGAGAATGCTATGTCAATGATTACTTTGAGAATGGTAATGTCTTAGTGTCAATGATTAGATTGAGAATGGTAATGTCTTAGTGTCAATGATTAGATTAAGAATGGTAATGACCAAGTGTCAATGATTAGATTCAGAATGGTAATGTCTTAGTGTCAATGATTACATTGAGAATAGTAATGTCTTAGTGCCAATGATGACAGTGAGAATGTTAATGTCTTAGTGTCAATGATTAGATTGAGAATGGTAATGTCTTAGTGTCAATGATGACTTTGAGAATAGTAATATGTTAGTGTCAATGATTACATTGAGAATGCTATGTCAATGATTACTTTGAGAATGGTAATGACTTAGTGTCAAGGATTAGATTGAGAATGGTAATGTCTTAGTGTCAATGATTAGATTAAGAATGGTAATGATCTAGTGTCAATGATTAGATTCAGAATGGTAATGTCTTAGTGTCAATGATTACATTATGAATGGTAATGTCTTATTGTCAATGATTACATTGAGAATGCTATGTCAATGATTACTTTAAGAATGTTAATGTGTTAGTGTCAATAATTAGACTGAGAATGGTAATGTCTTAGTGTCAATGATTAGATTGAGAATTATAATGTGTTAGTGTCAATGAAAAGATTATGAATGGTAATGTGTTTGTGTCAATAATAAGATTGAGAATGGTATTGTGTTAGTGTAAATGATTAGACTGAGAATGGTAATGTGTTAGTGTCAATGATTAGATTAAGAATGGTAAAGTTTTAGTGTCAATGATGACTTTGAAAATGGTAATATGTTAGTGTCAATGATTAGATTTAGAATGGTAATGTGTCAGTGTCAATGATTAGATTGAGAATAGTAACGTGTTTGTGTCAATGATGAGATTTAGAATGGTATTGTGTCAGTGTCAATGATTAGATTGAGAATAGTAATGTGTTTGTGTCAATTATGAGATTGAGAATGGTATTGTGTCAGTGTCAATGATTAAATTGAGAATAGTAATGTCTTAGTGCCAATGATAACAGTGAGAATGGTATGTCATAGTGCCAATAATGACAGTAAGAATGGTAATGTCTTAGTGTCATTGATTAGATTGAGAATGGTAATGTCTTGGTGTCAATGATTACATTGAGAATGGTAATGTATTAGTGTAAATGATTATATTGAGAATGGTAATGTCTTAGTGTCAATGATAACAGTGAGAATGGTAATGTCTTATAGTCAATGATTACATTGAGAATGGTAATGTCATAGTGCCAATAATGACAGTAATAATGGTAATGTCTTAGTGTCAATGATTAGATTGAGAATGGTAATGTCTAAGTGACAATGATTAGATTGAGAATTATAATGTGTTAGTGTCAATGATAAGATTATGAATGGTAATGTGTTTGTGTAAATAATAAGATTGAGAATGGTATTGTGTTAGTGTAAATGATTAGACTGAGAATGGTAATGTGTTAGTGTCAATGATTAGATTGAGAATGGTTAAGTTTTAGTGTCAATGATGACTTTGAGAATGGTAATGTGTTAGTGTCAATGATTACATTTTGAATGGTAATGTCTTAGTGTCAATGATTAGATTGAGAATTGTAATGTCTTAGTGTCAATGATTAGATTGAGCATGGTAATGACTTATGATGTCAATGAAAACATTGAAAATTGTAATGAGTTAGTGTCAATGATTAGATTGAGAATGGTAAGGTCTTAGTGTCAATGATTAGATTGAGAATAGTAATGTCTTAGTGTCAATGATGAGATTGAGAATGGTAATGTCTTAGTGTCAATGATTACATTGAGAATGGTAATGACTTAGTAATATTGATTTGATTCAGAATGGTAATGACTTAATTTCAATGAAAACATAAAAAATGGTTATGTGTTAGTGTTAATGATTAGATTGAGAATGGAAATGTCTTAGTGTCAATGATGACTTTGAAAATAGTAATGTGTTAGTGTCAATGATTACATTGAGAATGCTATGTCAACGATTACTTTGAGATTCAATGTCTTAGTGTCAATGATTAGATTGAGAATGGTAAGGTCTTAGTGTCAATGATTAGATTAAGAATGGTAATGACCTAGTGTCAATAATTAGATTGAGAATGGTAATGTCTTAGTGTCAATGATTACATTGAGAATAGTAATGTCTTAGTGTCAATGATTAGATTGAGAATGGTAATGTCTTAGTGTCAATGATGACTTTGAGAATAGTAATGTGTTAGTGTCAATGATTACATTGAGAATGCTATGTCAATGATTACTTTGAGAATGGTAATGTCTTAGTGTCAATGATTAGATTGAGAATGGTAATGTCTTAGTGTCAATGATTAGATTAAGAATGGTAATGACCAAGTGTCAATGATTAGATTCAGAATGGTAATGTCTTAGTGTCAATGATTACATTGAGAATAGTAATGTCTTAGTGCCAATGATGACAGTGAGAATGTTAATGTCTTAGTGTCAATGATTAGATTGAGAATGGTAATGTCTTAGTGTCAATGATGACTTTGAGAATAGTAATATGTTAGTGTCAATGATTACATTGAGAATGCTATGTCAATGATTACTTTGAGAATGGTAATGACTTAGTGTCAAGGATTAGATTGAGAATGGTAATGTCTTAGTGTCAATGATTAGATTAAGAATGGTAATGATCTAGTGTCAATGATTAGATTCAGAATGGTAATGTCTTAGTGTCAATGATTACATTATGAATGGTAATGTCTTATTGTCAATGATTACATTGAGAATGCTATGTCAATGATTACTTTAAGAATGTTAATGTGTTAGTGTCAATAATTAGACTGAGAATGGTAATGTCTTAGTGTCAATGATTAGATTGAGAATTATAATGTGTTAGTGTCAATGAAAAGATTATGAATGGTAATGTGTTTGTGTCAATAATAAGATTGAGAATGGTATTGTGTTAGTGTAAATGATTAGACTGAGAATGGTAATGTGTTAGTGTCAATGATTAGATTAAGAATGGTAAAGTTTTAGTGTCAATGATGACTTTGAAAATGGTAATATGTTAGTGTCAATGATTAGATTTAGAATGGTAATGTGTCAGTGTCAATGATTAGATTGAGAATAGTAACTGTTTGTGTCAATGATGAGATTGAGAATGGTATTGTGTCAGTGTCAATGATTAGATTGAGAATAGTAATGTGTTTGTGTCAATTATGAGATTGAGAATGGTATTGTGTCAGTGTCAATGATTAAATTGAGAATAGTAATGTCTTAGTGCCAATGATAACAGTGAGAATGGTATGTCATAGTGCCAATAATGACAGTAAGAATGGTAATGTCTTAGTGTCATTGATTAGATTGAGAATGGTAATGTCTTGGTGTCAATGATTACATTGAGAATGGTAATGTATTAGTGTAAATGATTATATTGAGAATGGTAATGTCTTAGTGTCAATGATAACAGTGAGAATGGTAATGTCTTATAGTCAATGATTACATTGAGAATGGTAATGTCATAGTGCCAATAATGACAGTAATAATGGTAATGTCTTAGTGTCAATGATTAGATTGAGAATGGTAATGTCTAAGTGACAATGATTACATTAAGAATAATATGTCAATGATTAGATTAAGAATGGTAATGACTTAGTGTCAATGAAATCAGAATCAGACACAACAGCAGTGGCAGTCAGACAGCTCATCAGGAATCAGTACTAAGAGAGATGTTGATGGTAAGGCAGGCTTAAATTTGTTTAAAACCTGTCGAATGTTTTTAGGATCAGTGATTGAGAGAGATGTAGATTTTAAGGCAGGCTTAAACTTGTCAATTATTTTTAGGATCAATGATTCTTCTGATCTTTTTTATTCATTTGTGATATTTGTCTTATGTTGAACAGGACGCTCCAAAGATGTCAAACCTGAACTCAGTTCAAGAGAAGAGAAGAGAGCTACAGAAAGTGAAAGAGAGAAGAGAGCAGCAGAGAAAAAAGAGAATCTACACTGGTAAACTGACATCAAGTGACTTTTATTTCACAGACTACTGCTTCTACCTGCTCTAGGTACTGCATCATTCTTCCATTCTATCTATGTTTGTTGGTATTATATACTTGTTTTTAACATTTTTTAAATTAATTTTGTCATATTCAAAATATTTCATACAGTTTTGATCTGAGTTTTTTTTCTTAATATTTGCTTTTAATTGGAGTTATAGGGTTATAGGTCTGTCACTTCTTGAACCTGTCACTTCTTGAACTTGTCAGTTCTAGTTGGTGCTAAAGGAAAGCAAACTTCCTCACATTTTCTATTTACATAATTCTTCTTTTTCTTTCATGTGGTTTGATCAGGTTGAAGAATGGAGCTCTAGTTTCTCCTTTGTGTTATATCTAAATTGTGGTTCTCTTGTGCTAGTTTTCTTTGTTTATGACTTTATTTTAAACTTTACCACAATTGTCAAATGACAATTTAAATTGTACAAACATCCCAACCCAATTGATCTGTACAATAAATGCATCGTTCTTTTTTTCTTTGTTAGTAAAATACATTTTTTCATGTTTTTTTTACTAAACCCAGGTTTAACTTGTAATATTTATTTCAATTTTGTTAGAGTAAAGAAAGAAGCTCGAGATAGTCCTGACCAATACCACAGGCAGGCAGGCACAGATCAGACTGAGGACTCAGTTAGGCCCGAAATGCCCAAGGAGGAGAAATTGAAGAAAAGTGACCGCTAAGACAGGGAAGCAACCAAGCTGGCCAAAGAGAAAGCCAAAGAAGAGAAGCATGAGAGGAAAGAACATGAAGCCTTTGCCAAGGAGGAAGAGAGACATTCATCCAGGGTGAAAGACTACGAAGGGAGCAGTGCAAGCCACAACTTGAGCGCATCCTCCCACAGACATAGTGCTGAGCCATCACCCAAACATTTGGAGGAAAGAGGTACAAAGTCAACTGTAATATCAATAGTTCAGGATCAGTTAGGAAAGTTGATTATTCATCTACCTTTTTTTTTTAACTTTCTCTTCCTGTGAACTTCTCACTGACCAATTTATTTTTGGGCTAGCCCTCCATCATTTCTTTAGTGGGATGGAATCTTGTGACCAACTTGGACATTAAGTAGTCAGTTAGTTCTCATGGTTAGATCTCCTGGACATTAAGTAGCCAGTTAGTTAAGTTTTCAAGGCTAGATCTCCTGTTCTTATGATACCTGTATTTCTAAATAGCTGGTTTCTAATCTATGCAAAATGTGACAATTTTTCTGTTTTCCAATAAATGTACCTGTTAAAGTTAAGTTAAATGTACCTTTAAGAATTAAGTTAAATATAGACTGACCTAAAATACAGAATTTAAACTTTCATTTTTCTCTGGAATTGTAAACGTCTATTTCAAAGCTTGACATTTTACCACTCTGCCTCCTGTTGTACAGTTTTGTGTATACTAGTTCTACTGAAGAGAGAAAAAATATTCTTTTAAGTCACATGATTTCTTTCCATATTATTTATTTTCTATGGGGCTTTTTAAATAGTGATATAAAACATCCAGTTAATAGAAGCAGTGCTCTTCTTTTACAAGTGTGGAATACATTTTTGATTGATTCAATCAGTTAGCAACAAAAGCAATGCCAATATTCTCTGATTATTTGTCCACATTTGCCAGACAATCCTTTTTCTCAATCACTGTAAGCATTATTCTTTATTTGTCATTTGTTCTATACCATTACAGTTGTTCTGAAGACCAAATCTGGTTTCAGTGGAAACTTCTTAATTATTTTTTTTCAGATCCTAAACGAAGGCGTCTGGAAATGAGTGGGTCATCTCAGGTTAGTATACAAGTGTAGTGGAAGGTTTTTGTCCTGAGACAAGTTCTCCCAGACAAGCTAACCACAATATGGTTTAAGGAGTATCCTCTCCGTCAAGTGTTAAAGCGTCAAAGATAACCCAAAGTCTAATGTGAATAAAACAAGATCAAATGGAAAGTGTTCAAAGCAGAGATCAAATCAATAAGGAAATCAATGTGGAAACGGAAGTAGAAGGTGAAACAAGGAGAGAATTAACAGAAGAGAGCTTGAATAAACAAGAGAAATGGAGGCAGTAAGATCCAAAAATGCTGGGGCCAGATGACAAGAGACGAAGGCACAAAATGGATGATACTGATACATTGCGGCTTGAGAAAAAGGTGAATCCCAGACATAGAGAGCACAGTGACAAGGAAAATGAAAATGTCTATGTTAAAAACAAAGAGCTTGATCACTTTGAAACCCTTCCTTCAAAACAATAACATTGATAAGCAGCTTGCATAGAGAGAGACAAATCTTGGATGGATAACTTATTTTTTGATGTATATTGCAAGTGGTCAGGTTTGAAACCAACTAACGTCACTCTGCCTACGACTGCCTATTGCGTCATGTAATATTGTTGCCAAAGAAACCAATGGAACAGAGGAAGAAATTTACCTTTCAAGGTGTCAAAAGCCTGATCTGTTTGATAAGCATCCTTTTCTTGAGGAGATAGAGGTGTAGTGAACAAAAATCTTTCTGTGAAGAGAGGAAATTGGTCTTATGAAACATGCTGCTCATCAGCCTTTGGTTTACCAATATGTGCAGTTAAAGTCAAAGAAGCATTTATTGAAAGATACTGACATATGATGACTGAAATATAGACGCCTTGAAAGTTGATAGTAGGGAAGATAATAAATGATCTCTTCTTGCTGCTGTTAATACCACCTGCAAACCATTCGACTAGCAGAGTCCTGATATCAAAAGAAAGTCATTATTTGAGCAAAGTTATAAAATGCTGCTGTCTGAACGAAGCAGTGCTGTCTTCCCACCTGGTCAGAAGTCTCAAGTGAAGTTGGTGTCTTCAGCATGTTGAGTGACTGCCAGCTACGTTGATGTACTGCTGTGATACAAGAGTTAATCCATCCTCTGCAGCTGTCTGAAACAACCTAAGAACAAGGTCATACTGAAGGAGCCATACAGAAACGAATCACTCTCCATCCTCTATCCACTGAAATGAAAACAACTAGCAGGGCCTATAACATCCAACCCTTTCTGGATTTTGTTTTAAAGTATTTAAAAAGGCAAGAATTCAGTGCAGATATCAATAAGAAATATTAACATTGATGAAAGCTGTGATTTGACATGTATTCTGAGGCAGTGACCATTTGGAATTCTCCATGGGTATCCATTTTTAAATTCTGATACTTATGCTATTGGAAATAGTTATTAGGTTTAAAACAAGCTTCTTTGTGATGTTTGAGTTATAACCTGTTTTCTGTAGACATCAACTCAATTTGCCCATGTTGAGAGTAAATTTTGCACTATGCTATATATTAGATAACATCACTAAAGCTTCCAGTATAAAAGGGCTACTAGACTCTCAACCTGTCTGCATTGCATTCTTGGTCCCCTGTTTACCTGTCAGCTTGTTTTGTGATGATGTTTTGACGTGTAGCTGCTTATTGTCACTCCAGTGCGATTGTTCCTTTGTCTTACTTCTGTTAACAATACTTGTCTTTTGTAGTATGTAAATAACAGGAAATGTAATTAATATGTTTGTCTTTATGCTGCACTGTTAGCATGTTCCAAAAAAAAAGGGGGTGGTGGAATGGAGCCGTGATCAGTGGCAATACAGTGGTCTCAGCGAAGTAGCAATGGAAAGATGACTAGAAACTTTTTAAGACCAGAAAGTGTTGACCGTAGAGAGGGACTGAGTACATTTCTTGGCTAGTAAGAATACAAATGAAATGTTAACAGGAAGGTGGGAGAACAAACTTGATAGAAACAGTTGTGAGTACTGTACACATTGTTTTGTGAGTGTACTGTACACTTTGTTTTGTGAGTGTACTGTACATTTTGGTCCATGAATAAACAAACCAGCAGTAGATTGTATGCAACATTGATTTTGTCTGTCTCTATTTTTCATTATTGCACATCACTTTGAATGTTGGTTCTAAAAGTAACTTATGTCCATTATCTAAGTGATAATGATGGATGCCAATGTATTTTTCAAAACTTTCTTTCTGTTTATTGATGTAAACCTGTTTCATTTTTTTTGACCAAAAATGTTTTACTTCCATTAGAACAAGACCCATATGAAAGTAAAAGCTGACCCAAGTCTAAACATGTGTGGGCCTATTTGTAAAATGTATTGTTCAGAAAGAAATGAATGTATCCAAATTAAAAAAAAAAGATCTTGAAATAATATTCATTCAGTAACATAAAAAAGATACCAACATAACCTAGAAATAAAACTTCTATATTAAATATCATGAGAGATAGTGCTGTCCACCTTCATTCAACCCAAACTTGAAGGTGAATCACATAGGGTAATAGGTTTTCTTTGAAACCATATCTTATTCTCAAGACTTCTTATAGAGATTTTCTACTTAGGTCTTACAACTGCAAAAGCTAAACTCATAAGTCAAATAAAAGTTTCACTAATTAGTGTCTTGCTTTTATCAGAAACATTTGTTTAATTGTTTTAAAATATTTTTCTTGCTGCAATGAAAGCTGTTTCAATTGTCTTCAATTCATCATGCCCTGATCATATGTTGTTTGATATAGCAATGTTTTCATTGGTTTTTTTTTTGGGGGGGGGGGGAAGATAAGGGCATGATGAATTGCACACTGGCCTGGCATGGTTGTGGCACTAAAACAAAACATGAGATGCTTTGCCACCACATCATCTTCTTCTTTACCACTACAACAGCCACTGCATGTCATGTTGACATGTTGTGCAACTTACTTCTTGATTGTAGGAGTCACCAGTGGATGGACAAAGCAAGCACAGAAAGGTAATGACCTTGTGACCTCTAGACACACTAAGTCAGCCCCATCTCTTTTAGCCTGCTTCCTTCTAAAAGTATTTTTGATATGGCATCTTCTGTCCAAGCTAAACATAATTTTTAAAAATGATGGGGTGGCTTAGCTTATGTGATATACAATATATACCTGGATATTCGTTGTTTAAAGTGTGACTTCATAATGGCTTAGACTATCAAATTACATAAAACTAATTTAAATTGCTTTAGCTGTCATTTTGGGATCATCAATCTCTGATGGTCTGCAGTTAACTTTAAACATTTTATTCCTAGATAAAATCTCAGCTTTTGTTTCATTGATTTACTCTTTAAAAAAAATTCTCTTGTTGTTTATACCTTAAATGAGAAAAGAAAATTGCCTGCACTTGGTCAACTAATTTGTGAAATGTAAAAGATGTTTATGTTAAAGCTCATTGTGGTATTTACACCAATCAGTGGACACTTTAACAGTAAATACCACTTGATAGAGCACTGTTTGGTAACAGCAACAGATATAGAGCTCTAATTCCCAGTTTACTTATTATTTGGCAGAGTCCCACAAGTCAAGAAGCTGATGAGTCTTTTGAAATGGAAAAAGATCGTAAAGATAAAAAGAGGGTATGTTTATTTTATTTTTTTTGTGTCCTAGTGTAAATCTTTTTTTAACTCTTTCTCTCCATAATTATTTTCTATGTTCCAACTGAATTATCCATTTTGCTCATATGTATTTCACTACCCTGTTATGATTAAACTTCAACAACTTGTTTGTTTGTTTTCGGAAAATGTTAAGTTTGGTATAGAATTAAATGGGACTGTATGCCTTTTTTAGATAAATACTAATATTTATAAAACCTAACCGATATTTTATTTTGGATAATGGAATGTAAAAATAAAAACTTACTGACTTACCAAGTCTATTAAGATCTAGACCATATTTTATGATCCAAACTGAACTAAAACTGTTCTTAATGATAGTTATTCATATTTTAACATAACTTAATATATAATGTATATAAAACATAAATTAATTGTCTTGAGCTCACTATCCCATGTCATTTTCATATGAAAAATTAATATTAAATATAGATCCTTTTTTTTTAGCCCCCACTCTTGAAAAACATCCTTTTTTTGGGAAAAACACGATTGAAAATAAGAAATCTGTGTATTCCAAGGGGAACTATTCAAAATTAAATTTTAAGCAATTAAAAACATTTTGGTGTATATTTTAAGAAAAGATTATGAATTGTATTATTCTTAAATGCTATAAAAATGTAGACTAGGACACATTGGGATAATTGTTAAGTGGTATCAAATTAGTTTAGGAGAGATTATAAATGTATTATATCAACTCCAGTGATTCTCTTCAGGAACACTGTTGAAACCTATGACCCAGAACTTTCCAAAAGAAGAAAAAGTGAGGATCATTATCTAGCTTCACGTACGTATTGATAGAATCATTCTAGAACTCCTTGTTTTACACACTTCTGTACAAATATTTTTGAGATGAAGGCACTGCCTCAAGGCTCCAAACTTTTTTTTCTCCACTAAATGTAGGCAAACAAAATGGGGAAGCCAATGGATCCTCCAAAATGTATGCAGAGAGAGATTATAAAGAGAAATCTAAACAACAGAGTCACTCCTCTAAGAGCAAGGTAAACTTTTCACCTTCACCTGTCCCTTAGTCTGTTGAACTATTGGGGCACCACACAATATAGGTCAACCATCTTTCTCCATTCCTCTTAATAGAATCTCTTTCATTGGCAGGCCTGTCCATTCTTTAATGTTGTGTTCCCATTGCTTCCTCTGTCTCCTTTTTTTTCCTGGTGCTGTTCCCTGGAGGAGAGTTTTGCAAGCACTGAGGACCTTTTGATATTGCCATAAAGGTTTAATTTGTGTTATTTTACAGAGGTAAACATTTATGGACAGAAAACTGATTTTTTGGTTTTGTTATATTCACTAAGAACCATTCTTCACATGTGAAATAATTGACATAAATAAGCATGGTCTAAAAGCTTTTGTTTTCAAATTATTTTATACACATACATCTAAACTATTTTTTAAATACTAAAATGTAACTAAATTAATTGTATATTCAATGCTATTAGTAGTACCACAACAATGTACATAGATTACTTACAGTCCACTAATAACATACACTTTTGATTTAGAAATCAAGTAATAGAAAAACAAAGTTTTTTTTTTCTTCTTCTTCAAATTAAGTAAGCATCAATCTATTGTAAAGCCATGTTAAACATATGTGTTTTTAATTTACAATAGTTGTTTAGTATCTTTCTTATCTGAAGCTGGTAATACAATTCAGGTGTTAGTTTTTGTGTAACAGTAATAAGGCATGACCATGTCTGACTTGCAGTGTTCTATTGCTTTACATGGGTGCACATTTCTTTAATTATTTTTTTATTTTTTTCATTTGCTTTGAATTAGAGAATTTATTTAATAATTCTCTATACCTCTCTATGTCTTAAGTTTTGACTTGTTTGATTTTTTCCTTTTCTCCAGGAACAGTTTAATGAAACAGATGGATCTCCAAAACTGAAGATGAAAGAAAAGAGAGACAAATCATATCCTTGATCTAGGGACTGAGACTTGATTATGTAGTCAGCTGGGGCTTAATTATTTAGTCTTTATGGTAAATACTTTCTGGTCTTAAAGTTTCTAGTAATCATTCCATTGCTAGATACATGAGTGAGGTGTGTATATTAAACATTTCAATTGGGAATTAAACATTTCAATTGGGAAAGGTAGAAAAAAAAATCCAGTCACTTTAAAAAAAAACATAAAAATCAGTTGGTCCTTCTCATGTTTGAATTCAATAGTTTGTAATAATGGCAGTTTAACTTTAAAATAGTCATTATGTTCATCCATCCCGGTGGGACTACAGCCCTTGGAGGGCCCTGACCTACTATAGCACATCTTTTCATTCTGATCTATCCTGCTGTTCTAGATCTGCCTCTACATTGTCAAGCCACTGTACTGTGGCCTACCTTTGAGGTGCCTGCTTTTTGTTTGTTTTGTGAACAATCTTTGCTGCTTCTCTGTTCTCTGACATTCTTTCAAGGTGACCTGCCCAGCGTAATCTGTTCCTTTTTATTTCCGTCATTATGGAGGGGGGTCTTGGTATATTAGTGATCATATTACTAATTAGAGCCTAGTAATAGATAATGTTGCCTCTTAGTACTTAAGTTAGTAGTCTGATTGAAAGTGTATAATTTCCTTAACTTCTTCTCACATGTTCCAAAAAAACAGAAAAAATAAAACCAGTTTGATCTGGATGTTTCCAGACTGCAGTCTCTTGTTGACTATTGTTAGTTGGATGGCAAATGTGCAGCTTTTTAAACCTTTTTTTTTCCTTTTGAAACATTGATTTATATATTTCTCAAACATTTTTAGATAGTAACATATGTTGATCTGTAGATCTAGTGTGGGTGAATGTGTGATATCATGTACATTAGACTCTGGCCATTCAGTTGGTTCTGTAAAATTACAAAGTGACACTTTTTTTTTCTTGATATTGTTGACTTATGAATTAGAACTCAGGCTTTTGTTGAAACAGATCTGCCTTCTGGTCAAATTATATTGAGTCATTTCTCCAGGTTCAAAACAGTTCAACTTATGGACCAAGGTGTTGAGTTGATCGTTTCACTTGTTCAATTGAAATCCTATCCAGTCCTAGTTCAAAGTCTTAGTGTTAGTGGCTAGCATTGCTTCCAGTCCTGTGGGATCTACTGGACCATTTTTGCTTTACACACAGATTTCATGTATTTATGTTTGCTTCAAATTAAGGGTCTAAGTGACCTCGGTTGACTATGTTGATCATTGAATAAATGAACTGACATGTCCTTAGATTATAGTTTTGCTTGTTAATATATTTTCTTGTGTTGAATAGATTAAGTTTTAAGTTAAGAAATACTGAGATTGTTTCATAACTTCTCAGCCAGCACATTACAATGAGGGATGTACTGCACTAATCTAAATACTTTGTAACTACATCTCAGTTTGAAAGAAAATCAATAATTATAAACTAGTTCTGAAATTACACATTTGAAACCAAAAGAAAATTCAAGACAAGTCGAAGCGGGCGAAAAAGAACCTTAAGTGATAACAGCTGAACCATTGTTATGTCTGCTGAATGTAACATTATATGTAAGTCACAGCTGGGACTGTGTAGCTGTTATGTGAAATACTGAAACTGTATACTCAAAAAGCCTTATTAACTCACCAATATAAGTAACTGGCACCAAAAGGGCGATTTAGCAGAACTACAGGCAACTGAATATAAAAGAATATATAGCTGCAATCTCACTGCTCAAACAAGGCATGATAGAGGCTGTTCTTTTTAGCTACATCATCTGCAAGTTTCATTAGCCCCCTTTTTTTTTGTACCACCAAAGAGCATCTAGTCTCCTAGAAATGTTTTTTATTACTATTTCAGCTTCATCGGGCATCTGATAATAATTGTACTCTGCCAAGTTGCTTCCCTTTAATATTATCCTATTTACTGCTGCAGTCCATGTTGTTGTTTTTTTTTAGAAGTATTTGCCTTTTGATTCAGCCCCAAATCTCTGTTTTCAACAGACATCAAACAGGTTCTTGTCTTAACCACTGTTAGCAACTACTGGCAATACAGAAAATGAAAAATACAGAAACTTAGCCTATAATACATATGGGATCTGATATAAAACACTAGCGATATGGTCAAGAATCTAATGAAGACCACTGGCCTATATTAGAATACACAAACGATCCATATTTCATACAGAAATGAATAACGAACAAAGTTTAGAAGAAAATGTGCGAAAACGCAAAATTACTTAAACTTGGGAAATGTTTTCTGTGCATTGATGTATGAACATAGATATGAAACTAAGTAAGGGCAGTCACTACTGCGTACTAAATATTTGGTTTACGGCAATACTGTACATTCTATAATATCGAGGTGGTCCACGTTTGATCCTGGTCCATATTGCAAGCCTCTCCTATAAGTGATGAACTAACAACATAACTACTATATTTCGTAGAGGATTCGCTTTAGAAAGAACAGCAATTCAATATAAGGTTGCGCTTGTAGGCTATAGGCCTACATTGAGATTCTGTGGTCTACCAGCCAATTACTAGCCTTTGGGTGACCCATGGGTCACAATCCCCCTCTCGACCTTGCTGGTGAAATTCAATGGAACGCTTCGTGTTACATTTGGCACCAACCCAGTTGTTATAATTGACACTCCCAACTTATGGGGCTTCACTCCTGATTTTTCCTTGACGTTGCTTCCTGAAGCATTCTTTACCGCAAGCCAACCCGGGGAGGGGTGTATTTTATCTTATAAAATACAGACTTTACTTCAAATAGATGATTACGCCCTACGCGTGTCCGTAGGCCAATGAAGTCATGTTTGAAGTCGAGTATGGCTACCACTCTCCTAGATACAAAGGATCTAAACCTAGGTCTATAATCAAATCATGCACATGGTATAGAATTTTAATGAAGTATTTTAGGGTTTCACTCTTATAAATACAGTATCGAGGTATCGTGCCTTATCTTATATAATACAGACGTTACTTCAAAAAAACAAGATGATTACGTTCTACGCGTCATGCATGTAGTCAATGACCTAAATTCTGCCAAGTCACTGGTTTTCCTGGCTAGCTCAGGCAACCCATTCCATGCTCTAATAGCACTAGGGTACTCGTACTATTGGTGGTAATTATCTGCCTCAAGCAAATACAAGTTGTAGTCGTACGATCTTCTATACCCAAGAATCGATGTCTCGATTTTTCCATCTATCTGAGCACTCTACAATCGAAAGTACAATTCAACCTTTCTGTGTGTGTGTGTGTGTGTGTAATTGCATTCTAAGTAAGCATTAACATAGAAGAGAATGAATGAGATTTTGCATTCAACATTAAATGTAGAAATTGGACTTTTTTTTTTTGGTCACTTGTGCCAAAATTCTAAACATACGACGTTGCGTTTCCATAAAGTTTGATGGCTTTGAAGAGAACTAGTTCTGTTGAGGCTTTATGAGCTCTTCTTGAAAGACTCGTTGCAGAGTGTGGTGAAACAGTTGATAGTTGTTTATGTTTGTATAGCGTCGTGAGAATGTGTGCACAACATTGGTTTTGAAGTAAAGTTTGAAGATTAGCTATGAATTAAATGAACTGAACGTACTGTCTCTCGCTAGGGGGATACAGATATGGCTGCCTTGTTGTGTGGTATATGCGTTCATAACAGATGATCGATGGTCTCCCTACCCTCCACTATCCCCGCTTGTCCTGAGGGAAGTTTGGGCTAGGGTGCAATAAACTTGAAATATGAAAAAAATATTTACACATTGGACAAGCAAATGTTTCAATATTACAATTTTAAAAAGTCTAAACGGAGCAGCTTAAACGAACATCCACTACATACATTAGGATTCCAAATATATTGTACATTTAGGCCTACTTCTAAAAGAAAAACGCGAAAATTATGTCTGTATGTTACTTTTCTTTGTCCTTATAACCTAGTTAAACCGTTCCGGATCCCAATTGGGATGCTTCCAGCGCTTCCCTAAACTAAATCTTGCTAAAAAAGGGAAGGGGGCGCAAACGAAATTGTTTTCACAACTAGTAAACGTTTGAGAAACACGGATCTACAGTTTATTATGAAATATTATAGTACATTATAGTTTGTATAATTGAGTACGCATTTTAGCATGTAGGCTACATGATGTATTTCAATAAATCTCAAAAGTGATTCTCTTGGCAAAAACATTATCTATATATAGCCTATAGAAGAAGAGGCAGACAGCAAAAGCGATGGTAGGACAACATTAAAGAATGGACAGGCCTGCCATTGAGAGAGGTTCTAATCAAGGCAAAAAAAAAAAAGGGAGGAATGGAGAAAGATGGTCGACAAATCTTGCCTGGTGCCCCAACGGTCCAACAGACTAAGGGATAGGTAAAGGTAATATATAGCCTACCTTACCTAAAGACATGCAATATTTTTTCTCTTAGCTAAAACAGAAGTCATAGCTAATCAATTTTTCGCCAAACAAAACTGTTATAAGTGAATCTGAAACACAATAGATGTCAGAACACAAACGGCTTTAAAAAAATGACTGTTATAGCCTTATAGGCTACAGCAAGTCCTTTTTTTATCACGAGAAACTTTAGCATTTTGTAGAAGCGAAGTTTTAGATTGTGACTATATAATAGGCCTATATATTGTAGATATTTTGAGCTAGGTAATACACTCTATAGTTATTCTTATTATTTGAGCGCAATGTATTTATGATATTACAATTTTTGTTCCTAGAATAAAAAAAGGGGGGAGGGGGCGCCAAAAAATGGCGTGTTACAGATACACTGCCCGTTTTTAAACAGTTACTTCAAGATATCTAGTCAGGATAGAGTCTGGCTTTAACATCTTCATTATAGTGATGTTTTTATTTTAAAAACTCGATTCTTTGACAGTAAAGTATATCTACTTCAGTTTACTGGATATCGACGAGCGGTACCTGTTGAAAAAGGTTTGAAAAGCACTGATCTAGATCTAGATCTACTGGGTAATAGTTGAAAGCAATCGTATATTTACTAAATTCTTTATCACTTAGCCGAAATTCGTATCTATAGTTTTGTATATAAATAACAAAATGGCGAGTGTTTTGCTTTCACACTCACAGCATTCGCAGGTTGAAACTTTAAAGAGGCGTAAGAAACAAAATAAAATTCTAAAAAAATAAATAAACTAAAAATTCTTTTGTCTGTTCGCGAACATTTATCTTTATCGGATGAAGCAACACGGGTAAATGTCTTAATAGTCTAAACTGTTCTAGATCTAGTAAAATCTAGTACCATAAATCCATAATTAGTATTTTCATTATTTTGTCTAAGTCAAAGAGTATAGTAGTACAGTAGTACTAGTAGTTAGTAGTAGTACTACTAAGTACTAGTAGTAGGTAGTAGTAGTAGTAGTAAAATCTACTCTAGTAAATCTAGTAACTATTGTTTCTATTCTAGTTAACGATGATTTTACCGTAAGTAGATTTTAGTAGATCTAGACTCTAGTCAAACTCTAGACGTCTAGATAGATTATCAATATCATATCTAGATCTAGTTAATCTAGATCTAGTAGATAGTCTGTCTATATGGATCTCTAGACTCTATTACTCATAAGTTAAATTATTATTATATATAGAGAGATCTAGGTCTAGAATATTGACCTTGAGGCACTAGTAGACTAGAGGACAAGTTTAGATTAGATTTTATTATCTTATCTAATGTAGATTTAGATCTAGAATATATTCTATCTCACAGTATCTGTATTACTATTATTATATCTAAATCTATCATCTGGATGATCTAGCCATGGGCATGGGCGCCCTCAGGATTTTTCACAGAGTGCAAGCTGCTAACCATGGCTCAAAGTCTTAGCCTCAACAGTAAACATTAAATACTCTATTTATTCATGAAATAAAAAAAACAAACTAAAAACGTGAACAAAATCTTCAATGTACACATTCATTGTTAACTTTATCAGTGAGGACCGTGCTTCCCTACATTCGATCAAACGAAAACTGCAAATGTTTGGCTGCTGAAACTGTCAATAACTTTACTAAATATACTAATGCATTGATTTTCGTTGCGATGGACAAGCTGCTGATGATCGCTTATCGAGTAGTTCTGATATTCTTCTTTGTATTGCAGCTTTTAGGATGAAGACAAAACAAGTTGAACTGACCATTATTATTGCTCGAAAAGCGAGACATATGAAGCAAGTTAAGAATCAAGATATGTAATGTAAAGCCATGTTCTCTAATAACTTCCAAAATCCAAACATGTTTTTTTTTTCTCAGTTTGTCTGTCGACTGCGAAATTCTCAGCAGCAGCAACTCAATATTTGGTATCAGGCTTTTCTGCCAGCAGTCTCTTCTTCCTCAAGATGACATTTCTGACGTGTTCCTTAGGATGGTCATGTTGGTTTTTGATTATGTCATTAAGGATGTGCTGTTGAGCGAAAAGACTACTACACAGTGGAAACTGGTTCAAGAACAGATGACTAATTAACAACAATGAAAAGACAAATCAGAAACAAGAGGAGAGACATTTACTACACATGTGCAGTTTGTTTGGTTTTATTTACAGTCATTATTTTAAGATCCGCCAAACAGTCAAAGATCTCAAAGTTGAGACTTAAATCTCGAATGGATTCTTATTTTTCAATTGATTGTGTCTAACACAAATAAGGTAAATTTAAATTTAGCAACAACGCTATCGTTAGGGACAGTTACAGAAAAAGAATACTAGCCATCAGTAGGACAGCCTTGGGCAGCAATGACATTAGACACATGCAGTGCGTTTCTCTGAACCACAATTTCTTCACTAAAATACCCAGCAAATGTAGTTAATTCATGATGTATTTCAGGTGATATACTTTCCATATTTCACAGGCATAAAGCAATAGTAATCTAATGTGGTGTATAAAATACAAACATGCTCAATGTGTGAAGCACCATTAAAGAGTGGCAACACAGTTTTTCTGATATACTGGGAGATGTGCATTTGTACAAACTTTTTAAAGGGATTTGAGTTTTTCTTTGATCATCAGATAAATATTTGATTTATAAGCAAATAGTCCTTTTTTCTGAGAATTAATTGCATTTTTTTGTGTAGAGATAGGGACACCTCAAACACCCAACAGCTCTGTGGTGGTTGAGGGGGGGGGTGCTAAGTGGTTTAGTGTGGTTGCTTTAGAGCTAAGGGTTTTCAGGTTCAAATCTTGTTGAAGATTGTTTTTGAATTTCAGGATTTTAGAATGCCTTGGGTCAGTGCAATTCTAATGGGTATCTGACATTAGTTGGGGAAAGTAAAGAAGGTTGGTCGTTGTGCTGGCCATATGATACCTTTATAACAGTAGGCCACAGAAACAGATGACATTTACATCATCTGCCATATAGATTGCAAATTCTAAAAGGCATTCTTTTTACATTTTAATCCCTAACTATTCTAAAAATTCTAACCATTTTTTCATTCAAAGACATTTTTTCTTTTCTGAGCAACTAAATTGATGATCATGTTAAATCAACATTTGATTTTTAAAAAATAATTTCTGATTTACTTTGATGCAAGAAAAAGCTAATATTATAAGCATTACTCACCATAGTCAAATTATGCACTTTTATAAAGTATGCTAAGTAGGCTTAGCAAAGCATAAAAAAAAAAGAATATTTGCTATTGACCTTTTCAAAAATTAAAACAAAAAAAAAATTTTGTGCCAAGATCATTATACTATAGCTTTTTATTGTATTGCATGCCACCTAAAAAAAGTTTGACATTCTGCATGATATCAACTGAGGTCAATGAAATATGGAAAAGGAGCTACAAACTAAGTACATTAATGAAACCAAAAAAAAAAAGAATTAGAAGATAACTACCATGTCAGACAAAAACTGTCTAATTTTAAGAAAGGCCTAACTTCTAGCTATGACCAATTGTGACAAAGAATACATTTTATTACTTAATTATCAGAAAGAATGTCAAATTAGGTAGGAGGTGTGGTGGCCGAGTGGTAAAGTTGTTAGCTTCTGAACCAGGGGTTTCAGGTTTGAATTCTGGTGAAGACTGGGATTATTACTTTCTGTAATGTCTTAGTGTCAATGATTAGATTGACCATGTTAATGACTTATGTCAATGAAAACATTGAAAAAGGTAATGAGTTAGTGTCAATGATTACATTGAGAATGGTAATGACTTAGTGTTATTGATTGGATTGAGAATGGTAATGACTTAATTTCAATAAAAACAACAAAAATGGTAATGTGTTAGTGTCAATGATTAGATTGAGAATGGTAATGTCTTAGTGTCAATGATGACTTTGAGAATAGTAATGTGTTAGTGTTAATGATTACATTGAGAATGCTATGTCAATGATTACTTTGAGAATGGTATTGTCTTAGTGTCAATGATTAGATTGAGAATGGTAATGTCTTAGTGTCAATGATTAGATTAAGAATGGTAATGACTTAGTGTCAATGATTAGATTGAGAATGGTAATGTCTTAGTGTCAATGATTACAATGAAAATAGTAATGTCTTAGTGCCAATGATGACTTTGAGAGTAGTAATGTGTTAGTGTCAATGATTACATTGAGAATGCTATGTCAATGATTAATTTGAGAATGGTAATGTCTTAGTGTCAATGATTAGATTGAGAATGCTATGTCAATGATTAATTTGAGAATGGTAATGTCTTAGTGTCAATGATTAGATTGAGAATGGTAATGTCTTAGTGTCAATGATTAGATTAAGAATGGTATTGACTTAGTGTCAATGATTACATTGAGAATGGTAATGTTTTAGTGTCAATAATTAGATTGAGAATGGTAATGACTTAGTGTCAATGATTACATTGACAATGGTAATGTCTAAGTGACAATGATTACATTAAAAATGTTATGTCAATGATTAGATTAAAAATGGTAATGACTTAGTGTCAATGATTACATTGAGAATGGAAATGTCATTTTGTCAGTGATTACATTGAGAATGGTAATGTCTTAGTGTTAATGATTAGATTAAGAATGGTAATGTTTTAGTGTCAATGATTACATTGAGAATGGTAATGCTTTAGTGTCAATGATTACATTGAAAATGGTAATGTCTAAGTGTCAATGATTACATTGAGAATGTTATGTCAATGATTAGATTAAGAATGGTAATGACTTAGTGTCAATGATTAGATTAAGAATGGTAATGACTTAGTGTCAATGATAACATTGAAAATGGAAATGTGTTAGTGTCAATGATTAGATTGAGAATGGTAATGTTTTAGTGTCAATGATTAAATTGAGAATGTTAATGTCTTATTGTCAATGATTACATTGAGAATGCTATGTCAATGATTACTTTGAGAATGGTAATGTGTTAGTGTCAATGATTAGATTGAGAATGGTAATGTCTTAGTGTCAATGATTAGATTGAGAATGGTAATGTCTTAGTGTCAATGATTAGATTAAGAATGAAATGACCTAGTGTCAATGATTAGATTGAGAATGGTAATGTCTTAGTGTCAATGATTACATTAAGAATGTTAAGTCAATGATTAGATTAAGAATGGTAATGACTTAGTGTCTATGATGACTTTGAAAACGGTAAAGTTTTAGTGTCAATGATGACTTTGAAAATGGTAATGTGTTAGTGTCAATGATTACATTGAGAAAGGTAATGTCTTAGTGTCAATGATTAGATTGAGAATTGTAATGTGTTAGTGTCAATGAAAAGATTATGAATGGTAAAGTTTTAGTGTCAATGATGACTTTGAAAATGGTAATGTGTTAGTGTCAATGATTACATTGAAAATGGTAATGTCTTAGTGTCAATGATTAGATTCAGAAAGGTAATGTCTTAGTGTCAATTTTTAGATAGAGAATTATAATGTGTTAGTGTCAATGATTAGATTAAGAATGGTAAAGTTTTAGTGTCAATGATGACTTTGAAAATGGTAATGTGTTAGTGTCAATGATTACATTGAGAATGGTAATGTCTTAGTGTCAAAGATTAGATTGAGAATGAAAATGTCTTAGTGTCAATGATTAGATTGAGAATGGTAATGTGTTTGTGTCAATCATTAGATTAAGAATAGTATTGTCTTAGTGTCAATGATTAGATTGAGAATGGTAATTTCTTATTGTCAATTATTTCATTGACACTGGTAATGTCTTAGTATCAATGATTACATTAAGAATGGTAATGTCTAAGTGTCAATGGTTATGTTGAGAATGTTATGTCAATGATTAGATTAAGAATGTTAATGTTTTATTGTCAATAATTACATTGAGAATGGTAATGTCTTATTGTCAATGATTACATTGAGAATAGTAATGTCTTAGTGCCAATGATGACAGTGAGAATGGTAATGTCTTAGTGTCAATGATTAGATTAAGAATGGTAATGTCTTAGTGTCAATGATTAGATTGAGAATGGTAATGACTTAGTGTCAATGATTACATTTAAAATAGTAATGTCATAGTGGTAATGATGACAGTGAGAATGGTAATGTCTTAGTGTCAATGATTAGATTGAGAATGGTAATGTCTTAGTGTCAATGATGACTTTGAGAATAGTAATGTGTTAGTGTCAATTATTACATTGAGAATGCTATGTCAATGATTACTTTGAGAATGGTAATTTCTAGTGTCAATGATTAGATTGAGAATGGTAATGTCTTAGTGTCAATGATTAGATTGAGAATGGTAATGTCTTAGTGTCAATGATTACATTAAGAATGTTAAGTCAATGATTAGATTAAGAATGGTAATGAATTAGTGTCAATGATTACATTGAGAATGGTAATGTTTTAGTGTCAATGATGAGATTGAGAATGGTAATGTTTTAGTGTCAATAATTAGATTGAGAATTGTAATGACTTAGTGTCAATTATTACATTGACAATGGTAATGTCTAAGTGACAATGATTACATTAAGAATGTTATGTCAATGATTAGATTAAGAATGGTAATGACTTAGTGTCAATGATTACATTGAGAATGGTAATGTCATTTTGTCAGTGATTACATTGAGAATGGTAATGTCTAAGTGTCAATGATTAGATTAAGAATGGTAATGTTTTAGTGTCAATGATTACATTGAGAATGGTAATGTTTTGGTGTCAATGATTACATTGAGAATGGTAATGTCTAAGTGTCAATGATTACATTGAGAATGTTATGTCAATGATTAAATTAAGAATGGTAATGACTTAGTGTCAATGATTAGATTAAGAATGGTAATGACTTAGTGTCAATGAGAACATTGAAAATGGAAATGTTTTAGTGTCAATGATTACATTGAGAATGTTAATGTCTTATTGTCAATGATAACATTGAGAATGCTATGTCAATGATTACTTTGAGAATGGTAATGTGTTAGTGTCAATGATTAGATTGAGAATGGTAATGTCTTAGTGTCAATGATTAGATTGAGAATTATAATGTGTTAGTGTCAATGAAAATATTATGAATGGTAAAGTTTTAGTGTCAATGATGACTTTGAAAATGGTAATGTGTTAGTGTCAATGATTACATTGAGAATGGTAATGTCTTAGTGTCAATGATTAGATTGAGAATTATAATGTGTTAGTGTCAATGAAAAGATTATGAATGGTAAAGTTTTAGTGTCACTGATGACTTTGAAAATGGTAATTTGTTAGTGTCAATGATTACATTGAGAATGGTAATGTCTTAGTGTCAATGATTAGATAGAGAATGGTAATGTGTTAGTGTCAATGATTAGATTAAGAATGGTAAAGTTTTAGTGTCAATGATGACTTTGAAAATGGTAATGTGTTAGTGTCAATGATTACATTGAGAATGGTAATGTCTTAGTGTCAATGATTAGATTGAGAATTATAATGTGTTAGTGTCAAAGAAAAGATTATGAATGGTAAAGTTTCAGTGTCAATGATTACATTGAGAATGGTAATGTCTTAGTGTCAATGATTAGATTGAGAATGGTAATGTCTTAGTGTCAATGATTAGATAGAGAATGGTAATGTGTTAGTGTCAATGATTAGATTAAGAATGGTAAAGTTTTAGTGTCAATGATGACTTTGAAAATGGTAATGTGTTAGTGTCAATGATTACATTGAGAATGGTAATGTCTTAGTGTCAATGATTAGATTGAGAATGGTAATGTCTTAGTGTCAATGATTAGATAGAGAATGGTAATGTGTTAGTGTCAATGAAAAGATTATGAATGGTAAAGTTTTAGTGTCAATGATGACTTTGAAAATGGTAATGTGTTAGTGTCAATGATTACATTGAAAATGGTAATGTCTTAGTGTCAATGATTAGATTCAGAATGGTAATGTCTTAGTGTCAATTTTTAGATAGAGAATTATAATGTGTTAGTGTCAATGATTAGATTAAGAATGGTAAAGTTTTAGTGTCAATGATGACTTTGAAAATGGTAATGTGTTAGTGTCAATGATTACATTGAGAATGGTAATGTCTTAGTGTCAATGATTAGATTAAGAATGAAAATGTCTTAGTGTCAATGATTAGATTGAGAATGGTAATGTGTTTGTGTCAATCATTAGATTAAGAATAGTATTGTCTTAGTGTCAATGATTAGATTGAGAATGGTAATTTCTTATTGTCAATTATTTCATTGACACTGGTAATGTCTTAGTATCAATGATTACATTAAGATTGGTAATGTCTAAGTGTCAATGGTTATGTTGAGAATGTTATGTCAATGATTAGATTAAGAATGTTAATGTTTTATTGTCAATGATTACATTGAGAATAGTAATGTCTTAGTGCCAATGATGACAGTGAGAATGGTAATGTCTTAGTGTCAATGATTAGATTAAGAATGGTAATGACCTAGTGTCAATGATTAGATTGAGAATGGTAATGACTTAGTGTCAATGATTACATTTAAAATAGTAATGTCATAGTGGTAATGATGACAGTGAGAATGGTAATGTCTTAGTGTCAATGATTAGATTGAGAATGGTAATGTCCTAGTGTCAATGATGACTTTGAGAATAGTAATGTGTTAGTGTCAATTATTACATTGAGAATGCTATGTCAATGATTACATTGAGAATGGTAATGTTTTAGTGTCAATGATGAGATTGAGAATGGTAATGTTTTAGTGTCAATAATTAGATTGAGAATTGTAATGACTTAGTGTCAATTATTACATTGACAATGGTAATGTCTAAGTGACAATGATTACATTAAGAATGTTAAGTCAATGATTAGATTAAGAATGGTAATGAATTAGTGTCAATGATTACATTGAGAATGGTAATGTTTTAGTGTCAATGATGAGATTGAGAATGGTAATGTTTTAGTGTCAATAATTAGATTGAGAATTGTAATGACTTAGTGTCAATTATTACATTGACAATGGTAATGTCTAAGTGACAATGATTACATTAAGAATGTTATGTCAATGATTAGATTAAGAATGGTAATGACTTAGTGTCAATGATTACATTGAGAATGGTAATGTCATTTTGTCAGTGATTACATTGAGAATGGTAATGTCTAAGTGTCAATGATTAGATTAAGAATGGTAATGTTTTAGTGTCAATGATTACATTGAGAATGGTAATGTTTTGGTGTCAATGATTACATTGAGAATGGTAATGTCTAAGTGTCAATGATTACATTGAGAATGTTATGTCAATGATTAAATTAAGAATGGTAATGACTTAGTGTCAATGATTAGATTAAGAATGGTAATGACTTAGTGTCAATGAGAACATTGAAAATGGAAATGTGTTAGTGTCAATGATTAGATTGAGAATGGTAATGTTTTAGTGTCAATGATTACATTGAGAATGTTAATGTCTTATTGTCAATGATAACATTGAGAATGCTATGTCAATAATTACTTTGAGAATGGTAATGTGTTAGTGTCAATGATTAGATTGAGAATGGTAATGTCTTAGTGTCAATGATTAGATTGAGAATTATAATGTGTTAGTGTCAATGAAAATATTATGAATGGTAAAGTTTTAGTGTCAATGATGACTTTGAAAATGGTAATGTGTTAGTGTCAATGATTACATTGAGAATGGTAATGTCTTAGTGTCAATGATTAGATTGAGAATTATAATGTGTTAGTGTCAATGAAAAGATTATGAATGGTAAAGTTTTAGTGTCAATGATGACTTTGAAAATGGTAATGTGTTAGTGTCAATGATTACATTGAGAATGGTAATGTCTTAGTGTCAATGATTAGATTGAGAATGGTAATGTCTTAGTGTCAATGTTTAGATAGAGAATGGTAAAGTCTTAGTGTCAATGATTAGATTAAAAATGGTAAAGTTTTAGTGTCAATGATGACTTTGAAAATGGTAATGTGTTAGTGTCAATGATTACATTGAGAATGGTAATGTCTTAGTGTCAATGATTAGATTGAGAATTATAATGTGTTAGTGTCAATGAAAAGATTATGTATGGTAAAGTTTTAGTGTCAATGATGACTTTGAAAATGGTAATGAGTTAGTGTCAATGATTACATTGAGAATGGTAATGTCTTAGTGTCAATGATTAGATTGAGAATGGTAATGTCTTAGTGTCAATGTTTAGATAGAGAATGGTAATGTCTTAGTGTCAATGTTTAGATAGAGAATTATAATGTGTTAGTGTCAATTATGAGATTAAGAATGGTAAAGTTTTAGTGTCAATGATGACTTTAAAAATGGTAATGTGTTAGTGTCAATGATTACATTGAGAATGGTAATGTCTTAGTGTCAATGATTAGATTGAGAATGAAAATGTCTTAGTGTCAATGATTAGATTGATAATGGTAATGTGTTTGTGTCAATCATTAGATTGAGAATAGTATTGTCTTAGTGTCAATGATTAGATTGAGAATTGTAATTTCTTATTGTCAATTATTTCATTGACACTGGTAATGTCTTAGTATCAATGATTATATTAAGAATGGTAATGTCTTAGTGTCAATGATAACAGTGAGAATGGTAATGTCTTATAGTCAATGTTTACATTGGGAATGGTAATGTCATAGTGCCAATAATGACAGTAAGAATGGTAATGTCTTAGTGTCAATGATTAGATTGAGAATAATAATGTCTTTGTGTCAATGATTAGACGGAGAATGGTAATGTGTTAGTGTCAATGATAAGAATGAGAATGGTAATGACTTAGTGTCAATGAAAACATTGAAAATGATAATGTGTTAGTTTCAATGTTTAGATTGAGAATGGTAATGTTTTAGTGTGAATGATTACATTGAGAATGGTAATGTCTTATTGTCAATGATTACATTAAGAATGCTATGTCAATGATTACTTTGAGAATGGTAATGTGTTAGTGTCAATGATTAGATTGAGAATGGTAATGTCTTAGTGTCAATGATTAGATTGAGAATTATAATGTGTTAGTGTCAATGAAAAGATTATGAATGGTAAAGTTTCAGTGTCAATGATTACATTGAGAATGGTAATGTCTTAGTGTCAATGATTAGATTGAGAATTATAATGTGTTAGTGTCAATGAAAAGATTATGAATGGTAAAGTTTTAGTGTCAATGATGATTTTGAAAATGGTAATGTGTTAGTGTCAATGATTACATTGAGAATGGTAATGTCTTAGTGTCAATGATTAGATTAAGAATGGTAATATCTTAGTGTCAATGTTTAGATAGAGAATGGTAAAGTCTTAGTGTCAATGTTTAGATAGAGAATTATAATGTGTTAGTGTCAATGATTAGATTAAGAATGATAAAGTTTTAGTGTCAATGATGACTTTGAAAATGGTAATGTGTTAGTGTCAATGATTACATTGAGAATGGTAATGTCTTAGTGTCAATGATTAGATTGAGAATGAAAATGTCTTAGTGTCAATGATTATATTGAGAATGGTAATGTGTTTGTGTCAATCATTAGATTGAGAATAGTATTGTCTTAGTGTCAATGATTAGATTGAGA
Organism: Biomphalaria glabrata; assembly: GCF_947242115.1. Lineage (NCBI taxonomy): Eukaryota > Metazoa > Mollusca > Gastropoda > Planorbidae > Biomphalaria > Biomphalaria glabrata. Next base: position 164,077 of record NC_074727.1, on the reverse strand, counting down.
ATTGTAATTTCTTATTGTCAATTATTTCATTGACACTGGTAATGTCTTAGTATCAATGATTATATTAAGAATGGTAATGTCTTAGTGTCAATGATAACAGTGAGAATGGTAATGTCTTATAGTCAATGTTTACATTGGGAATGGTAATGTGTTTGTGTCAATCATTAGATTGAGAATAGTATTGTCTTAGTGTCAATGATTAGATTGAGAATTGTAATTTCTTATTGTCAATTATTTCATTGACACTGGTAATGTCTTAGTATCAATGATTATATTAAGAATGGTAATGTCTTAGTGTCAATGATAACAGTGAGAATGGTAATGTCTTATAGTCAATGTTTACATTGGGAATGGTAATGTCATAGTGCCAATAATGACAGTAAGAATGGTAATGTCTTAGTGTCAATGATTAGATTGAGAATGGTAATGTCTTTGTGTCAATGATTAGATTAAGAATGGTAATGTTTTAGTGTCAATGATTACATTGAGAATAGTAATACTTTAGTGTCAATGATTATATTGAGAATGGTAATGTGTTAAATTCAATGATAAGATTGAAAATGGTAATGACTTAGTGTCTATGATTAGATTTAGAATGGTAATGTTTTAGTGTCAATGATGAGATTGAGAATGGTAATGTTTTAGTGTCAATAATTAGATTGAGAATGGTAATGACTTAGTGTCAATTATTACATTGACAATGGTAATGTCTAAGTGACAATGATTACATTAAGAATAGTATGTCAATGATTAGATTAAGAATGGTAATGACTAATTGTCATTGATTACATTGAGAATGGTAATGTTTTAGTGTCAATGATTACATTGAGAATGGTAATGTCTTATTGTCAATAAATACATTAAGAATGCTATGTCAATGATTACTTTGAGAATGGTAAAGTGTTAGTGTCAATGATTACATTGAGAATGGTAATGTCTTAGTGTCAATGATTAGATTGAGAATTTTAATGTGTTAGTGTCAATGAAAAGATTATGAATGGTAATGTGTTTGTGTCAATAATAAGATTGAGAATGGTATTGTGTTAGTGTAAATGATTAGACTGAGAATGGTAATGTGTTAGTGTCAATGATTAGATTGAGAATGGTAATGTCTTAGTGTCAATAATTAGATTGAGAATTATAATGTGTTAGTGTCAATGAAAAGATTATGAATGGTAAAGTTTCAGTGTCAATGATTACATTGAGAATGGTAATGTCTTAGTGTCAATGATTAGATTGAGAATGGTAATGTCTTAGTGTCAATGATTAGATAGAGAATGGTAATGTGTTAGTGTCAATGATTAGATTAAGAGTGGTAAAGTTTTAGTGTCAATGATGACTTTGAAAATGGTAATGTGTTAGTGTCAATGATTACATTGAGAATGGTAATGTCTTAGTGTCAATGATTAGATTGAGAATTATAATGTGTTAGTGTCAATGAAAAGATTATGAATGGTAAAGTTTTAGTGTCAATGATGACTTTGAAAATGGTAATGTGTTAGTGTCAATGATTACATTGAGAATGGTAATGTCTTAGTGTCAATGATTAGATTGAGAATGGTAATGTCTTAGTGTCAATGATTAGATAGAGAATGGTAATGTGTTAGTGTCAATGATTAGATTAAGAATGGTAAAGTTTTAGTGTCAATGATGACTTTGAAAATGGTAATGTGTTAGTGTCAATGATTACATTGAGAATGGTAATGTCTTAGTGTCAATGATTAGATTGAGAATTATAATGTGTTAGTGTCAATGAAAAGATTATGAATGGTAAAGTTTTAGTGTCAATGATGACTTTGAAAATGGTAATGTGTTAGTGTCAATGATTACATTGAGAATGGTAATGTCTTAGTGTCAATGATTAGATTAAGAATGGTAATGTCTTAGTGTTTATGTTTAGATAGAGAATGGTAATGTCTTAGTGTCAATGTTTAGATAGAGAATTATAATGTGTTAGTGTCAATGATTAGATTAAGAATGGTAAAGTTTTAGTGTCAATGATGACTTTGAAAATGGTAATGTGTTAGTGTCAATGATTACATTGAGAATGGTAATGTCTTAGTGTCAATGATTAGATTGAGAATTAAATGTCTTAGTGTCAATGATTAGATTGAGAATGGTAATGTGTTTGTGTCAATCATTAGATTGAGAATAGTATTGTCTTAGTGTCAATGATTAGATTGAGAATTGTAATTTTTTATTGTCAATTATTTCATTGACACTGGTAATGTCTTAGTATCAATGATTATATTAAGAATGGTAATGTCTTAGTGTCAATGATAACAGTGAGAATGGTAATGTCTTATAGTCAATGTTTACATTGGGAATGGTAATGTCATAGTGCCAATAATGACAGTAAGAATGGTAATGTCTTAGTGTCAATGATTAGATTGAGAATAATAATGTCTTTGTGTCAATGATTAGACGGAGAATGGTAATGTGTTAGTGTCAATGATAAGAATGAGAATGGTAATGACTTAGTGTCAATGAAAACATTGAAAATGATAATGTGTTAGTTTCAATGTTTAGATTGAGAATGGTAATGTTTTAGTGTGAATGATTACATTGAGAATGGTAATGTCTTATTGTCAATGATTACATTAAGAATGCTATGTCAATGATTACTTTGAGAATGGTAATGTGTTAGTGTCAATGATTACATTGAGAATGGTAATGTGTTAGTGTCAATGATTACATTGAGAATGGTAATGTCTTAGTGTCAATGATTACATTGAGAATTTTAATGTGTTAGTGTCAATGAAAAGATTATGATTGGTAATGTGTTTGTGTTAATAATAAGATTGAGAATGGTATTGTGTTAGTGTAAATGATTAGACTGAGAATGGTAATTTTTTAGTGTCAATGATTAGATTAAGAATGGTAAAGTTTTAGTGTCAATGATGACTTTGAAAATGGTAATTTTTTAGTGTCAATGATTACATTGAGAATGGTAATGTCTTATTGTCAATGAATACATTAAGAATGCTATGTCAATGATTACTTTGAGAATGGTAATGTGTTAGTGTCAATGATTACATTGAGAATGGTAATGTCTTAGTGTCAATGATTAGATTGAGAATTTTAATGTGTTAGTGTCAATGAAAAGATTATGAATGGTAATGTGTTTGTGTCAATAATAAGATTGAGAATGGTATTGTGTTAGTGTAAATGATTAGACTGAGAATGGTAATGTGTTAGTGTCAATGAAAAGATTATGAATGGTAAAGTTTTAGTGTCAATGATGACTTTGAAAATGGTAATGTGTTAGTGTCAATGATTACATTGAGAATGGTCATGTCTTAGTGTCAATGATTAGATTGAGAATGGTAATGTCTTAGTGTTAATGTTTAGATAGAGAATGGTAATGTCTTAGTGTCAATGTTTAGATAGAGAATTATAATGTGTTAGTGTCAATGATTAGATTAAGAATGGTAAAGTTTTAGTGTCAATGATGACTTTGAAAATGGTAATGTGTTAGTGTCAATGATTACATTGAGAATGGTAATGTCTTAGTGTCAATGATTAGATTGAGAATGAAAATGTCTTAGTGTCAATGATTAGATTGAGAATGGTAATGTGTTTGTGTCAATCATTAGATTGAGAATATTATTGTCTTAGTGTCAATGATTAGATTGAGAATTGTAATTTCTTATTGTCAATTATTTCATTGACACTGGTAATGTCTTAGTATCAATGATTATATTAAGAATGGTAATGTCTTAGTGTCAATGATAACAGTGAGAATGGTAATGTCTTATAGTCAATGATTACATTGAGAATAGTAATGTCTTAGTGCCAATGATAACAGTGAGAATGGTAATGTCTTAGTGTCAATGATAACATTGAAAATGGTAATGTGTTAGTGTCAATGATTAGATTGAGAATGGTAATGTTTTAGTGTCAAGATGAGATTGAGAATGGTAATGTCTTAGTGTCAACAATTACATTAATAATGTTATGTCAATGATTAGATTAAGAATGGTAATTTATTAGTGTCAATGATTAGATTGAGAATGGTAATGCCTTAGCGTCAATGATTAGATTGAGAATGGTAATTACTTAGTGTCAATGATTTGATTAAGAATGGTAATGACTTAGTGTCAATAATTAGATTAAGAATGTTAATGACTTAGTGTCAATGATTACATTGAGAATGATAATGTCTTAGTGTCTATGATTAGATTAGGAATGGTAATGTTTTAGTGTCAATGATTACATTGAGAATGATAATGTGTTAGTGTCAATGATTACATTGAGAATGTTATGTCAATGATTAGATTTAGAGTATAATGTCTTAGTGACAATGATAAGATTAAGAATGGTAATGACTTAGTGTCAATGATTACATTGAGAATGGTAATGTGTTAGTGTCAATGATAAGATTGAAAATGGTATTGTGTTAGTGTCAATGATTAGACTGAGAATGGTTATGTGTTAGTGTCAATGATTAGATGTAGAATGGTAATGTGTTAGTGTCAATGATGACTAAGTTTTGGAGGATGTCAGGAGGAGCATACCAGTTTACAATAACTTCTATTAGTGACCATAAAAAGAGCAATTAAAAAAGGATTATAAGTTAACCAATTACAATCTTAGAAGCCCAACTACTAAGTACTCTAAGTAGTAAACTCACTTTAATTTTTATAATAACACTTTGAAAAAGTTTTCTCTATTAAATCAATTATTTTATATGAGTCAAACAAACATGGTTAAAGGAGACGAATCACAATATAATCATATGTAGTGTAAACAAAATGTTACTTCGTGACCAAAGATTTGATAATTTGACTAAAAAAAAGCACAATGGCATTGTATTCACAAGAATTCATTCAATCTCGTTTTCACTATGCATGAAGATAAACATATTCCTTTTTTCTAAAGACTCAATATTCAAACTTTTGCACAATGTAATCTTATATGTACACGAAGATGGCTGCAAAGTCTTGAAAACAAACAAAAATGAACTATATCTGGATCATTAAATTAGGTTTGGTCTAAGTCTACCTTGTTTCTCAATATCTCTATTATACACTGGTAATCTACGTATAAATCATTACGCTGCTTGGCTTTGTAGCACTGGCAAAGATATTTATATATATATATATTATATATATATATTGTAACGTTTCTCACTACCCAGGCACTCTGCAAACTGCACCACACGACACAACCAATTAAAAGAATGTGACAACTCAGGGCTAAAAAACAGTTTAATATCAAATACATCACAGCCAGACAGGGGACCAGACAAAAGTAGATTAACCGGTACCAGCATTTTAGTACATTTTAGTTTTGAAAATGATTTTAAGGTGGTAGAGGAGACAATTGCAAGCCCGCTAAAGCTTAAAATCCGTAAATGTTCACATTACCTAGCTAATCTTTGAATTGGGTTGGACATAAGTTGGTGCATAAGCAAACATTAGAGTTGCATTAGAGAATAATCCATTTGGTTTATTGGCTTGACCACATAACATACGTTGAAATCCTTGAGTTGTCACAGATAAACAGTATCCATGCCACAGCAGCAATAACGTGGGAGGGTCAACAAAGAATTACAAAGATACCCTTAAGAGTTCTCTCAAGGTGTGTGAGGGAAACGATCCTTTCTCATTGCCTGAGGCCGTGAGTGTCGTGTTTCATGATATAAGGCAAGGAGCTCGGTAATCAACAAAAAACGTAGATCTAAGAATAAAAAAAAACGGAAAGTGAGAAAAGAAGCAGGCATATCTGCAGCAAACCCAAGTTACCAATGCCGTCTAGGAGGTCGGCTTTTTAAAGTAAAAAATTGGACTCCATAGCCATCTTCAAATTCATAGAAAATGGGAAATAATCTCAAGTTACGAAGGAGGAGCTATATATTTAAGCTAGCTGATCTGCTCATTAACTGATTAGCTATCGGTTACGTTAATGTGCGAAATCGACATTTTGCCTCTAAATATAGGCATAATGTTCATATTAACGGTTTAAGTACTCTTAGGGTTAGGATAGGGTTGCAAGCTCCTGCAAATAACTATAAAATAATAATTAAATTTATTAAGCGCTGTTAACAAAGCACTATAAACTCTTGCAGAGCTGACTTTTTGTGTCAAAACGCAAGAGTTAAGTCGAAGATAACTACATTACGTAGTACCTGGACAAGTGGATCCTGGTAGTTGGTGATAAATACAAAATGTGTACTCTTCTAATTCTGTTCTAATGTTGCTGCTCGGCGGTCTGAAAGTTCAACAAGAAAACAGCGCCCACTTTCTCTTTCTGCTGCGCCAAATACCTATATTGTTCATACCTCACAACCAGCAAAGACATACCTGACTTACTAGGCGTCCCATTTTTACCACTGGAGCAATACACCACAGGTGCGTTATGTAAGTCAAACTCATACGATACGTCACACACGCACACCAATCACCGTTCACAAGAGTGGAGGGGAGTAATAGAGGGAGAAAATGAAAGAATGTCAAGAGGAGGGGAGGGAAGAGAAATTGGGGAAAGAAAACTAAGTCTTAATAGTAAAAAGGGAAAGGGGGGGGGGACAGAAGTTATCTAAGACGCCCAGGATGACATCACATCCAGACGATGGCTGCTAGCGGCTCCTGGATGTCCCTCTTTGCTTTAGCAGAGACAAGGGGAGGGAAGCGACCTCTGTGACCCGAGTTGAGTCTGTCTTGGTCCAATGAATGAAAAAGGGTTTGTGTTTAAAGGAGATGGACTAGGTGACAAAATCAGCTCTTCTATTAGCATATGTGATGTAATACTAAAATATGATTTTATTCTTTTTGACTCACAATCGACTGGTGTCTGGAAATTTAAGCTCCCAGTAATTTAGTCACCCGGAAATTTAGGAACCGGGAAATCGGGCACTTTTTGACAAGGCGGAAAATTAGGCACTCTTCAATAGAGACTTAATTTAGAAGAAAATTGATTTTTTAGCGCATTTTATTCCGAAAAGACCAACTGTAATATTGGTATTATAATCAGGACAATGTCTGTCTTTGACAAAACAGAGACTAAGCATACTGAAGTAAGCAACAGCACTATCAGGTTACATCAATGGTAATTAGATTACTGATGGTAATTAAATAAAAAAAATATCGATTAATAAAAAAAGCTTTTGCTATGATGAAAGAGCTATATTATAGTGAGCTTTTAGCCTAAGTCTTTCGCCCCAATCACTTTGTGCATAAGCATTTCCCTGTTAGCAAGCACTGATAGTCACGTCAAAGCATATCTTCATTGGCCTACAGCGACAAGAGTACCTGTTTGATTCCGCAACGCATCTGGCCCCTGTTACAGTAAGATTCACACCTGGAAGTCATCATTCTCTGGTCAATCTGTTGTTCACGCATCCAGCTCTACGCCCCCACCCCTCACCCTGCCCGCTCCCGCAGTTTCACCCCACCCCCTGACTCCCTCCCAGCCCGCTTCCGCAGTTTCATCCATTTCTTGAACCTGTCAGTCAGCTTCAGTGACCTTGGCTACCTAGTCACATTCCTTGTACCTCGTATATTTCTATTAAATAATAAATATTTATAAATAAAATTCTTTTCTATAAAAACCTAAGTTATTTATTGCGTGTATCCTCCGGCACATACTAGATACTATGCAACAAGTCTCATAACACACAACATTACACTAGACTAGTCCACTAGATTTAGGCTTGGATCTATTTAAATTCAACATTCAATTCAGCTTTATTGAAAAATGTTTCAAGTTGTCAGCACCTTAAAGCTTCATCAAAACATTTAAAATATAATTTCATAGATCTATACAATAATTCCATCATATGTAGTCCTAAATCTATTTAAATTCAATTTTGATAACATAAAAAAATGTATACCTAGATTTACGCTTTATCATGTTATTGTTGTCATTTTAATTTGAGAATAATATTACTCTCCCCCCCCCAATTCCCTATGTATTCCTATTATTTCTATTTGTTTTGTTTCTTCCTCTCTGGGTTCCAGTCTAGTCTTGCAATGTTGTCTGCTGTTCTTCCCATTGTGTGCCCAATGCATCCCCATGTGCATCATTTGATTAATTAGTTTAGTTGTGCTGTCTGGTTGTTTAGGCAACTCTAGCTCCTTGGTCACAGACTGAGATGTACAGATCAAACCCACCCAGTAGTGCTACCATCTGCCTACAGACTGTGATATAAATTCTAGTTAGCAGAAAGGCCCAGACCTGACTTGGAGCCGGAGTCAGGGCCTCCTGACCTGCTAACACTTTACTTTTTATTTCTAAAAATAGATGGTTTTAAAAGATCTTTATTTAGACTACTAAACATTATTCATTATCATAGTTTATAATATTTTTTCAGATATATATATATATATATATATATATATATATATGGAGAGAGAGCATAAAGGAAGGGTCACGGATTGCAGATGTCATACACAACAGAAGCAGAAAGAAGGGTGAAAATGCAACGGCGCCTGGTGATTATATATGCCCAACCTGCGATCGCAGCAGTGTATCAAGGATTGGCCTCTTTAGTCACACAAGAAGTTGCAAAGGTAAAAGATCGTCTCTCCAGATGTAAAATGCCGCAGAATATATATATATATATATATATATATATATATATATATATATATATATATATATATATATATATATATATATATATATGTTTACAGGATTTGATTTGGTGATCCCTCTTCAGAAACATCAGGTATGTTATTTAAATTTATGCATTAACAACCAAATAATAATGACTAGATATTTCTTATGAAATAATAGTTATTATGTGTACTCCTCAAAAGTTGTATTGGAATAATTTGTTTTTAAAACAAAGCTGGACATTAAATTCAATTGTGATTGATTTCAACCCACTGATACAAGGGGCATGCTTGCAAGTATAGCAGCCAAAAAAAAACTAAATAAACAATAACCATACTTTTAGACTTAGATCCTCCCCCTCTGTTTGGTGCATTGAGTGGCAAGCTGTCTCCAAAAAGATCTGTCTGAAGTCTGTTCACCCATATTTATAGAAATATAAAAAGATTCTGACTTCTAGAAAAGATAAAAAATGGAAAGGCTAACTAAACTTTGACAATGTAATGGAAAAAAATCAATGTTGAACCATCCTAATAGTTTGTGATGAGAAATGTCATCAGCCACCTTGGCAGCAGTACCAAAAAAACTGCCAAGCCAAATGTTAGGCACTGTCATTTTTGTCTAGTAAATGATGTTTCACAGCAATACAGTGCAGCCCTTCATCAGAACAATGTTGCCTGAGTACTGAAACTTAAATAAGTTTAGAAACCTTTGAAAGCATCTTGTCAAATTACAACCAATACCTTCTGAAGAACTTTATAAAATGGTACTCAAAACAGCTTAGTTTTCTCTTTTAGTGAGTGCTGACAAAACATTAATGAGGAAGTGGACTCAAGATAAGGATACCATCATTTATATTACATTTAACTTATGCATTACACTTTTTATATTTTAAATTTTGCATTTTAAAATGTAATTTTTGCTTGCAATATTTTATCAACTTTTTTTTTTTTAGATCAAAGGAATGTACATGCTGCTGATATAGAAAAAGTTTCTGACTGCTTACAGATCAGTGTTCTTAGTTCTGCTATTGATTTACTATTGCATAATAAATAAACATGTAATGATCAATCACATTTTTATACCAAGTTCATCTAATGATTTACACAGCATATTATCAGCATTCACAGTTCATCTAATGATCTACATATGAAGCAGCACCATGCAGAGCTAACATCACCTACTGAAGAGAGTTTCCATCATGCTTTAGCAACAATCCAAAAACAAAATGAAAAAGTGGTTTCTTTGTTTGGGACAAGTCCTGAAAGGCCTTCAGAATCTGGGAGCACACTATTGTTAACAAGCAGTGTGTCATATGACCAGCACAATGACCAACAGCTTTTACTTTTCAAACCAAAGTCAGGTAACTATGAAACTATCTAAAGCACATAAGAGTCTAATGACACATTTTTACTAAACTTTAAATTAAATGGATCTTAAATGTCTAGTGAAACATTGTAATCAAACTATGATTTTTGAATATAGTCTAGTAAAACATTATGATTAAACTTTGTTTAGTGCATAAATGTCTAGTGAAAAATTCTGATAAAACTTTGTTTAGTTCATATGAGTGTAGTGAAAAATTGTGACCCAACTTTGTAATATGCATAAAAGTCTAGTGAAACATTTTGATCAAACTTTGTAAAGTTCATAGATGTCTGGTGAAACAATCTGATCAAATCTTTTTAGCGCATAAAAATCTAGTAAAACATTCTTATCACCTATGCTTATCTTATAGAAGTCTAAAAAAAAGTTCCCTTTTCAGTCCTTGTAATCTATAGGAAAGTTGATATTAAGGTTATAAATCTGTTTTTGTGGCCTACAGTTAACAAGCAGTTTGTCATGTCTCCTTATTAAAGGTTCTGGATTTGTTAGTGGTTTGCAGCTTGTTCATATTTCCTTTTTGAACTCATTAGTATTTCTGAACTTCTTTTTAATTTCTTAGACAGCTCATTAGGAGTATGGAACCCTTTCCTATGACAACTTTTTAGGAGTGTTATGGTATCATTGATATGTGTGTGTGTGTTTTATGATTAGGGTTAGTTATGCAATGAGAATGATGCAAGATAAGCCGCCTTGTCATTAGTGTTCTTGACTCCAGAATGCCTATTTGAAAGTACATTTTTTTAGTGAGTTAGATTTTCTTTGGAATACAATTTTTTCATTATTACTAAGTTTATTACATTTAGGCTTTCCCCCAGGATAGATTACAGTTATTCATTTCATTTAAACTTGATTTTCTTTATAATGTAATTCAAGTTCTGTTTTGTTTGTTGTAAAATGTTTTACATGTTTCGGATGTTCCTTCAGAGTTGAAGATAATTACTTCCTAGTCCTAACCTCCCGCAGGACGACAGGGGATGGGAGCGGGCAGGGTTTGAACCCTGGACCATCGATAAATCTGAACGACAGTCCAGCGCGCAAACCACACGACCAGGCAGCCATCCAGTTCTATTTAGTATTAATCACAAAAAATCAATAAGTAATTTCAAGTTAAGATGTAATATACCTTTAGTAGTTTAATTGTGTACCAGCAGTTTGGTGCTTCAGGTCAACAACCATACACTACAAGGAGTTGTCAACTGGTTGATACTTACTTTGAGAACTCATTAGGTGTTTGCAACTTGTTAACATTTTCTTAGCTCATCAGGAGTTTGCATCTTGTTCATATTTTCTTAGATCAGTGTTTCCCAAACTGTGTTCTGTAGAACCCTATTTAACTAGTAACCACAACATAAATTTATCTCTGTAAAAAAAAAACAACAAAATGTTTCGCTAATGACTCAAAATGTGTGAAGTGTTCCATTAAGAAAAATAATGCCTTAGAGAACTAACTAAGAGTTTGCAACTTGTTCATATTTCATAATATATAGCTCATTAGGAGTTTGCAACTTGTTTATATTTTATTAGACAACTTATAAGGAGTTTGAAATTCATTCATAATTCCTTGACAACTAAAGGAGTCTGCAACATGTTCATGTTTACTTAGACAGCTCATTAGGAGTTAAGAACCTATTCATGTTTCCTTAGAGAACTTATTAGGTGTATGGAACTTGTTCATATCTCCTTGACAGTTCATTAAGATTCTGCAATTTGTTCATATTTCATTTGACAGCCCAATAGGAGTTCAGAACTTGTTCATATTTCCTTTCTTGAAGGTCACCAATACATTTCTGTAAATAATGTTGAATAATGTCTATATTCAAATTTTTTTGAAATACTAAATTTGATTTAAATGGCTTTGGTTAGATTAAAATCATGTCTGAAACTTTGTCACAAGTTTAGAGATTGTCTATTCTTACTCTTAATTTTACCTTTTTATTAACTTGCGTATTTTTGTTTTTATTTCTTACTCATAATTTTTACCTTTTTATTAACTTGTGTATTTTTGCTCTTTTTTTAGGACACTGTTCAAAAATATTTTAAGATGTTGGCCTCACATCTTGACACTTGTTAGAGTGTAAAGATTTGACTTAACAAATGTTAAAATAAAAAGAGCACATTGTGGAGGGTTGACCGTCATTAAAAAATTTACATGTACTTATTCTGTTTAAAAAAATGTCCCTCTAACAAATAAAAAAAAATAAAGTAAATATATTACTCTTCTTTTTTGTAAGGTTTAGCTGATTTGCTTCACTTTCTTACCTTTTTTTTTTACACTTATAATAAACTTAGGAAATCAGTATTTGCTCAGGCTATGAGCAAACCACAAACAATACCAACTGAAATATACAGAAACTAGTTGACACAACATAACCTGTGGTAAAAAAATGGGTTAGCTGATTTAACTAGAAAAAAAGCAGAAAAAATAGAGACCACTCTATTTGAAAAGTACAACAATCCAAAGTTATGTACTTAAAATCCAACCAAAGAAATGAAAAAAAAGGCAAACATAATGGGGGGGGGGGGTCACTTTATCACATTGTCAATGTTTGGGACTGTGATAGAAGTTAGAAAAAAATTAATAAAATTTGTACTAATTAAAAATATATATAAAAAAAGTTTTTTTTAAACATTGTGTTTATTTTTTAGATGGCCACCATCTCCATAGAGACCCAAAAGACTAGACTAGACATGCCTAAAGCCTATCTTCTTAACTATAAAGTTATATAAAAAAATTGAAATTTCACAGTACATCCCCCTTATGTAAAATAGGCATATTGATCATTTTCTTATAAAATTGATTTAATTTTAGCTCTTTAAGGCATTCTGCTAAAAATTATCTTAATTGATTTATTAAACTTAGAGGATTTGAATTTTGCTGATGATATTTAGCTTCTATTTCATTTTTAAAAATGTCAGTCTAAAATTGGGCTAGCAGGCTACTAAACCAGATTATGATAATAAAATGCCTAGTAGACAATCTATTACTTTGGATGGATGTCTGTTACAGTCTGTCAACAACCTGAGTTGTATTATGAATGAAAAAATGCTGATGTCAAAGCAATGGTTAGTAATGCAAGAGTCACCTCTATACAGCTCAAGAAAATTCAGACCTCAAAAGGCATATCTTTGAGAATTTAATTTATATTTTTCAAAACTGATAGGTTTTGCACTATGAAAGTATGAATTTGATATCTAGCTAAGAACAACTAGTAACACCTGTAATGTAACCAAGATAAATGGTACACACTGACTTGCTGGTCATCAAAATGTAGAATGGTCTGTGTTATTGTGTCCCGGACCTACACTTAGCATGTAACAAATATAAATAGTACACACTGACTTGAGTCCAATTTTAATAATAATAATATACTGTAACTTCAAGCATTCAGTTACAAATCACTGGTTGAATGAGAAAATGCTGGATATCCTTCATAGCTGTTACACAAACATAATCCACATATAGAAATACAGTTACAAATGCATCAAAGTGATATCAAATAATAATTCCTTTAGAATAAGTATATCTCTGGTCAGTTGAGCATTATCCAAAAGTTCCATTAAATGTTTGTTCTAAACAATGTTTTCAATTTATAATTAAGATTTAATGTTGGTATATGTTTAAAAAAAAGAAAGTCTTTTGTTTGGTATTTAATTCATGTCTGAATTCATATCAATATAATGAATTTTAATGGTAAAAAGATCAGTGGCTGTTATTCATCTCATTTCTTTCTCCAGGATTGTCAGACTTCTGCTAGATGTTGATCTTTTCATCACAACACCAATAACTTCTTCTTGGAGTCAAGTAACAGTGTATATCACCTGAAAAAAGCTATTTAAATTCCCTTAAAGATCACAAATTAATGCTGATGACATAAAGCACATTTATCCACGAAATCTTATGAACACATAATATTATGTTGTACAACTAAATAGTGGTGTCTGGAAATTTAGGCAGTGTGTATGTAGTGTATATGCTTATTTATTATTTATCTGTTTCTTAAACATAGGCTTATGTTCCCCGCGCTATCCAAACTATAATTCGGAGTGTGAAACATAACAGATTAACAGGTGCTATATTATGTTTCGTTTAACAAAGATTTTCTTACACTCTACATATTCCTCCCCCCCCCCCCCGAGAGGTGGGCCAGGGGTAGTGGTAAGTATTATAATCACGGACTGAGAAGACCTAACTGCGAGCGAGAAAGGGGTTACGTCGTCACTAGATCTGTGTCAGCTCAATACAATTTTTTCTCTTCGTGGTGTAGTCTTAATCATAAACAGATAAAAATTAAAGTTTTAAGATACTGTTAATCTTCTATAATAAAATGCTTATTTCTTATAGTAATACGTTTCCCGTACTAGATCTTTATAATTTATTGTCATTGCTCTATATAGTATAGATCACTTACTCACAATGCATACTTTTGTTGAAAAGAAAAATAATTAAACATATCGTGTAGATATAGATGCGTGTTTCATTATGTTCGTGTATATTTTTGTTTTATTTTATCAATATTTCGCTTTGCTTGGTGACTTAATAGATAAAAATAAATCTAATTGTTAATATATATTTTGTTGTTGATAATTTCTTAAATAGAAAAAAAGAAGAAATAACAAGTTGTTCAACAAATGATTATTAACATTTTATTTAGACCTTCATTTGAGTAAATAAAAAAAAACATAGTTGAACGCATAAGAACAAAACACTCTCTTTAAAACATGTTATTTGAAGTTCAATATAGATAAAGGAGATCAATATGCTTAAAAACAACATGGTGGGCGGAATAGATCTAGTTATCTGGGCGTCTGAACTTCTAAATCTTGTATATCTAGTTCTAGATCTAGAGCAGGGCTGAGCAAATAACGACCCCCCTGGCCACAAGTGGCCCGCTGGAGTGTTTTATGTTCTAATATTACTGTAAGAACTGGTCGATGCTGACTGACAGTAATTTAACAGCAGTCGCAAGGATTACAACTAGTAATATATCTAAAACATTTTTAATCTTTTAATTTTCACAATGAAATCATTTTCTTTTTACTCCAGCGCAAGAACACCATCCAATCCAATCACTCGTTCAGCCTTTTTTTTTTTTTTTTTTTATACATTTGCGTCATTCGCGATTTCACTAGTTGGTCACGTGACAGGGCCCAGCTCTTGTCCCTATCGGTTATTCAAATGGGTCAAATGAAATTTTCTTTAATTGTGATTAATTTAATTTAGCCATAGAAAGAAATAATGATGTAGCGCTGTCTTTAATCTAGAATAAATAATCAATGTAATGTAGGTCGATTGTATTTAATATTTAATAGATCTACATCTATATCTCATGTTTATTGTGTATTTCAAATAAATGTTGTTTTTTTTTTAACTTTTTTTTGTGACTTCACGAAAGGTATTGTGTATGTGTTTTTTTTTTTTGCTTTTTTTGTTTGTCTTTGACTGTTTACAAAACGTATGGTATTCTATTTTGGCCATATTTCATAATGTGTAGCAATTCATCACTTTTAATTTAAATTTATTCTAGTTTACTAGTTAAATTTATATGAAGAGATGCTCGTCCCTCCTCTTTTCGCATTCCGGACTTGGGACCAGACAGTGGTGAAGTTGCCGACATTGCAACTAACTAATCCTAACTATAGGCAACATTTTTTTTTTACTTTCATCATGTAGGCTTCTTTTACACTCATATCCGTCATGTAGTCTTGTTCAACCCACCCACATTTGCTTATCTTCTTAAGAGTGGTCCAGATGTTTAATTATGCCTTATGGTTAACACTCTTTAGGGCCTTCCTCTGCCTATAAATTTCCCTTTTTATGTACTTATTAAAGCTGGATACTCTAGTTAACACCTAGTTGAATGCTAGACAGAATGGCAGCTATAGAAGTAATAAAAATTTATATAAGGAGAGATGGTTCATTGAAAAGTCATTGTCTTTTACACTCATCTACGCGTTTGCAAAACATTGGTAAAAAGATTTTTAAATGAGAATAGCTTTGAGAATTTTAAAATAGTTTTTTAAATGTATTTATATGCCTATTGTATATTTTCACTATAAAGTAAACAATGAACTAAGAATTTAAAAAAAAATCTAAACATCTATAAACATAATTAAAAAGGAACAAAAAAATAACAACAACACAAAACTTCTTTATTTCTTTCTTTAGATATACATAAATAAAATTAGTTTTAACATAAATGATCAGTGCAGAACACCATACTTTTTTTTCGGCTAAACAAGTGGAGAAAGAGAGATAGGTGTGCGCTGTTGGGTCATGCCATTTCGTCAGCGTACTGATAGACAGTTGAAAACTTATTGACCTAAATTACAAGGCTCCCAACCTGTATTTATTTAATTATACTTTTGATTTAAGCCATTATTTTTATTGGGACATGATTATAACACAAATTAATCAGATCCTGTACCTTAGAATTAGATCTAGACATCGCCAGGAAAAAGGGAGGGGGAGGGGTCATGAATGTCATGAACATTTTTTTTCGCAATTAAAATAAAAATATAAAAATAAAAGTCATATGGATATATAGAGTTATTTAAACACTCATTGCATTTTGTTTTGCAATATTTTTTAAAGCTGCGAAGAAGGTTTGAATCTTTAAGCCACATATACTTCAGTCAAATGTGTTTACGAAACCTGGCGCGGTCCAATAAACGACAACTTGTCGTTGACGTGGCCGTCTTATTAGTGTAGATTTGATATCCTAGTATCTAGTTCTAGAGTATTCTAGACCTAGATTGGCTAGATATACATTTCTAGATCTCTTACGTAGATCTAAATCCATATTGTAAAATTCTAGATCTAGATCTATAATATGTCTACTTCGGGATTGTAGCATTCACCAACCTATGCTTAGATAAGTTAGATCGCGATTTTCTAAATCAAGTAGATCATACTCTTACTCTTACATATCTATCTTAATATCTAGAATATAGACTTGTGACTCTTTCGGCTTCTGTTGCCAGAGTAATTTCCTTGTTTAAAACCAATTTTAATTTCTAGATCTACGAAGTCTACACGATGACGATTCTTTAAAAACATTATTTGATTTAAGAAATTGTTGGATAAAATTAAACTTTAAAAAGAATTAAGCAAAGTTATAGATCTCTAGATTCTTATCTACGTAGGACTAATAAGTTCACTTCAGCTGTGAGCCTCTGTTAAAGCGTCCATTGACAACCAATCATATAAGAGAAAAAAAATCACGCGAACCAATCGGATTATTCTTGTCTGTAAACAGAAGATATATATATATATATATATATATATATATATATATATATATATATATATATATATATATATATATATATATATATATATATATATATATGTGTGTCTAAGCAGTTCTTTTTATAGTCAAGAAACGCATTTATATAGGAGGGAAGAAACTTCAAACTTAAATCATTAATTTTCATTGGATGTCTTTTTATAGTATGACCTTAAAAAAAAACAACAAACGATGAGACCAAACATGGCGGGCTCCCTTTAACCATTGTGTATGAATATCAAGTAAAAACAATGAATCTTTTGGTCATTTTCAGCTCTTATATGACAAGGTGACCATTATTAAATGCATTTTTACATAAAAAAATAATATTTTTCAATGTAATCATTAAGTAAAATGCGTGCAGCACGGGGCTTTAGTGAATGAATGCTTACATATAGTGGCGTCCCATACACGACAGCAGGATCTCATGAGGATGCTGGGGGATTATGTGCTGCTCCATGCAGCCAGTCTGCCAATGTGTGTGTGTATGTATGTGTGTGACACTGTGTGAGGGATTATAAATAAGCGAGAAAAAAAAAGTAAGATTACTAAGATGCATCACTTTTTAATTGAAGATTGGGTGGTAGTGCAAAAAAATAAATAAATCCACCAATGCACCCACCCATCATTGACAGAAAAAAAAAAGATTCCAAATATTATCTATTAAAGGCATTAAAGGGAAACTCCGATAGTTTTTCAAATTTTAGTTATTGACTTATTTAAATTCTGCGTAAAAAGTTGTAATAGTAAACATTATATCATTTGTTATTTAAATGCTCAGAAAATTTTATATTTAATAAATTAGACAGAAAATTCTCCACGCCCCCCCAAAAAACGGGGTTCTGTGAGATTTTGTTTTAAGTTATTTCATGCGTCACTTCCCTAAACAATACTGAAAGAGAAACTTGAAACTTTAACCAATCGTATCGCTTCATTCTTACAGTAGCTATTAGGCTGTTAGGCTTAGTGACGGCCTAGTCCAGAGCTATGATACAGTTATTTATATAAACATGTATAGATAGATCCAAAAGCATTAGGATAACTAACTCCAGAAAAAAAGTAACATTTTCATCTAAGCCTCTCCCTATCCCAAGAAGTAAATAGATCGTGTGTCTGAATGATTCGAACAAACTGGTCAGTGTAAGACTAGTCTAGACTACGTGTAGTCGGTCATGACAAGACAACCGAGCGATAGTGTTTGTTGTGTGTTGAGTGGTCTGGCGAGAAAATACACACTGCCGTGATTAGTCAAGCATGTAAATCTACTTTTAATACGCATTTTTTCTTTGCTTACAAGATCCTAGATCTAACTGCATAGACATAGATATATTTCTTTTACGAGAATGTAAACTTTGCTGTATGGTCTCCTGTTATACTTTCAATAGTCAATAGATTAAAACACCTTTGTGACGTCACATAGAAACCCGGTGAAAGTCTGACTGTTTTGGATGCGCAGAAAAATTACGTCAGAAAAACATCAATTACTAAGTTATTATTGCAAATAAAAAAAAAAAGAATCATATATTCATTATCTGTAAATCAAAACACATATTATATAAAAAATTGTCAAAGTCATCGGAGTTTCCCTTTAACTCCATATGACCATAATAAAGGCTAAAAGAAAAAAAAGATCGATATCAATTTCCACCTTATCTTAAAAATATTACATGTTGACAGCATCATAAATCAAAATATAACTTCGCAGATCTATTTTCTAATTTTACTATTCGACTAGATATAAGCCTAGATCTATTTTAATTCAATATTTATTTCAACTTTATCTTCATAATAATACATGTCAATAGCACCTTAAATTTTAATCAAATTATAACTTCACAGAACTATTTATGTCTCTAAGTAGACCTTGCTACCACTGGCCAGATTTTTTGCGTTGTCTAGGCGCTGGATCAAGACTAAAAGTAGTTTCCAAGGGGGGGAATAACCTAGTGGATTTTTAATATCGCCAGCTTAAAACTGATATGGAAAAAAACAACAACAACAGAAATAATAGATTTATATCGCCAGATTATAACTGATAGGAAGAGAATAAGAATAAAACATATAGAAATGCATTGATGCATTTTAAGGTAATAGTTTTTGTTACCTTTTTCAATCTTATAAATTTTATCAGAGTGTACTAAGTCAGGTACAATGCACAGTTAGATACCAAAGTATTGTACACCTTAATGTGGTTGTCATGGCCGGGGGTGTCAGTGGGGATAAGCTTCCATTGTATATAAAATACTCCTAAAGGCAAGCGTCTCAGATAGCCTCTGACAACCAAGTCCAGCACCTGGCCTTCTCGTGTGGCTTAGATACTAAGATACTAAGCCCGGCAAAACTGCTCTTACTAACAGGTGAAGGCGGATACTTGGCGCCACAAAACCGGGAGCTTCGGGTAGATGGAGCTCGTCAGCCTAGTTAGGCAATTCATCTAGGGGTACTGTGATTTCAAACCCACGCTGCATTGCGGTAACAACCTCAAGGAATAATCAGGAGTGAAGCCCCTTAGGCGTTGGGAGTATAAACCGTGAAATTTCCTCCAGCAGCTTCTGCAACTATGTTGGTGCCAAATGTAACTCGAAGCGTTCTTTTGGATCTCATCAGCAAGGTTGAGAGAGGGACCATGACGCATGAACAGAATAGTACACTATTTTGGGTTATAGTGATTTTCAGAATTTTAAGTTTTATCTTAAAATTGATTTTTGCAAAAGATCAAGACAAATATTGTTATAGCTATAAGCAAGAGTAATACATCTTTTTAGAATATAATGTAAAAGCTCTTTTGTCATGCTACTGTACATATTTAAATATCATTCTCACATAGAAATTCTAAATGCATTTCTTCTTGGATAGTAAAAATTACTTTATTATGAAATAAGTACAGAATTATAAAGACATTTATTTCAAAGCTCTTTATTATCATTGAATAAATTATATTATCTACTCGTAGGAATGAAAAAAAAGTGTGCAGTATAGTTGCTACACAGAAAGACCTACAATTATGTCTAATATTACAGAAAATCATTCTTTACATAACAATGATTTTTAATAATAAAAAACTGCATTTAAATATTACATAGCATACTAACTATCAGTACCTAAAACGCAATTAAACTATTATTTAATACAAAACTATATGATTGAGCTTTTTATAAGCAAAATTGTAGTCAAACTGAATATCCATTTGATTGGATCAATAAAAATTAACTTATCTTAGAATGGACCTCATTCACCAACATTTAGTCACGTGATCTTATTGATAAAACAATGAAAAAAACTGTCTCGTGACAACCATCATAAATTAAACATAAGATCGTAAATTATATAGAAGAGATAAAGCACCACGTGGCTAAATGTTGTTTGTTTACAATTGGTGAATGAGGTCCATTGAAAACTATCTAAGATTCATAATGCCCCCCATAATGAAGAATTACAGAAATAGTTAAGACTAACATAAGCCTAATAATAAAATGTATAGTTCTTATTTAATTAACTTTCTTGACATTATTATAATTAAGCCACATAAGAAAACATATGTAAATTGTCACTAGCTTTAACAAAGCTTCGTTGATGTCTTTGTTGATTTGTGGAGAGGTATCAATCTTGGCTAGTATGCTGGAAAAAATTTGAAAAGAATATTTATTAAACTGCTTTATAAATAAACTAAATCCATAACATATATAAAAATAAAAAGTATGTAATACATATATCAAGATCTAAAAAAAAAAAAATTGAAAACTAAGGGCTTAATTAAATGACATTATAATATTTTGTTACTCGCCAGCATTGATTATTTCAACCAAACAATTGAAATAGCCTTGTTTTTAACTTTTCACAATTTCTTTTTAATTAAGGGCCACCAAATTCACCTTGCCTATGGCATCCAATCCCCAAAGGCCAGCACTGCCAGCACAATGGCCATATGCAAATACTTTTCCCCAACTAATGTCAGGTACCCATTAGAGTTGGGTGGGTTACTCCGAGGCGCCCTTTTAATTCCTGAATTTAAAAAAAAAATTCTAACCTTTGCTAGAGACCATAGTCTTGAGTAAACTGAGAAATAAGATGAGATTGTCTAGATGACTAACAAGATCTAGTGACAATCTAGTCTAGAGTCTATTGAAAAATATAGAAATAGAATATATTATTTAGCTTTAGATCTAGAATCTAAAATTATTATAAACTCTAATCAAGATTGACTAGATCATGATAGATGAGTAGAGATCTAAATTTATGTTCTCTATGTTAGATAATAGTTTTTGCATCCATTTTTTGGTATACACTTCTTTCACCTACTAACTAGATGATTAGGTGGCTGAAGGTTACAACATCATAAAGACTGGGGTTTTGAATTCCAGGATATTTATGATAATTCCAAGTCAACCCAACTCTAATGGGTACCTAAGATCAGTTGAGGAAAAGATAGGTGTAAGATAATACCTTAACAACATTCAGTAATAGTAAATAATTACCTGATGCATGGCTAGTCCAGCTTTCTCTGGAAATGTTCCAGCCCAGTGCACACATCTTCACAATGAATCTAATTACTGCAAAATAAAAGGTAAACTTGCATCATGTGAAATAAAAAATAATTAAATTTTTATTCAACCAGTGTCAATATAAAAAGTCATCACAAAAAAGCAAATTTGGATTATAATAGCTAAAGCAAAAAAATAAAAATAAAATCTAAATAACCTAAAAAAGATAAAATATAAGTTTGATTCTGAAAGGCCATAACAAAATAATACAAGATAATTCCAGACAGCCACTACAAATAACACAAAAGTCGATTCCAAGCAGTCATAAAGAAAAGTTATCAAGTAGATTCCAAATATTAACTGCCAAAAAATAATCAAGTTAATTCTAAATAACAACAAACAAACAAACAAAAAAATGCAAAAGTCTGATTCTAAACAGCCATCACAAAAAAAAAGCAATTAATTTAAACAACCACTACGAAAAACACCATATCAGACATTGATCATAAAAACACACAAATCCGATGAAGAGCTTAAGTAATAGACACATGTCTGATTCCAAACAGCCATCTCCAAAGAAGAAAATGTCAATTCATTCAGCTACTAAAAAAAGCACATGATTCTTTAAAAAAAAAAAAAAAAAAAAATCCGCTACTGAACAATGATCACAAAAAACACACAAGTCTAATTTCAAACAGAGCTCATAAAAAGCCATCACAAAAAAAAAAGCCCACAAGTCTAATGCAGAACATTGATCACAAAAATGCACAAGTCCAATTTAAAACATTGATAAAAGAAAAACTAACAAATCTGATAAAGAACATCAATTAAAAAAACACATCAACTGCCATCAATAAAGACCCAAATGTCAATTCAATCAGCCACTACTAAAAAAAGCAGTTGATTTAAAAAAAAAAAAAAACAAGTCTTATGCCGAACATTGATCACAAAAAAACCCCCACCAAGTCCAGTTTCGAACTCCACACCGATCTTAAAAAGGAGGCATAAGTCAGACTTCTAACAGCCATCACATAAAATAAACAAATAAAAATGCCATTCTAAAAAAACACAAAGTAAATGCACAACTCGGAATGTGAATATCCATCACAGAAAAACACAAGTCTTTTTCAAACAGCCCACACAAAAAATAAGTATGATTAAAAACACCCATCACAAAAATTTTAATAACCACCAAAAAAAAAATGCGCAAGTCGGATTTATATTACTGATCATAAAAACACAGGTCCAATTCTGAACATCAATAACATAATCACACAAGTCCGATTCCAATCAGCCATTACAAAAAAAGGACTATTTCATTCCAAACAGCCATCACGAAAAAAGCAAATTTCTTTTCAAACAGCCACTATACAAAACACGTTGATTCTAAACAAAAAAAACAAAAAAACAAAAAAAAAAAACAAAAAAAAAACAAAAAAAAAAAAAACAAGTCCGATGTCGAACATCAGTTACAAAAAAAATTTTAAAAATGTCCATTCTAAATAACCATAAAATGAATGCACTAGTTTGATTCCAAACAGCAATCACAAAAAAGCATATGTCGATTCAAACAGCGACTACGAAAAACTTGAATGCCAATTCTAAATAACCACATAAAATTTTTTTTTAATTGTACAAGTTCTATTCCGAGCATTAATCACAAAAATGACAAGTAAGAATCAAACAGCTACAGCCATTGCAAGTCGATTCCAAATAGCCAACATAAAAAAAAAAAAAATTAAAAAAAAGGAAGTCGTTGCTAAATAATACACACAAAATGGACAAGTCCGATTCAAAATAACTGGTTAACAAAACTAATCCCAAGTCGATTCTAAACAGCCTCAATATTAACATGCCAGATTAAAAATAGCCACCAAAAAAATGCACAGATTAAAAAAAGCGGCACAACAAAAACAAAGCTCCAAATCAAAATAGCAACACAATACAAAATGCAATTTCGAAAATAGTTTAATTCCACAATTTAAATTACTTTAGTATTTATGAAATGATCACCATGACTACAAAATATTTTACAAAATACATTATTTTCTTACCTTTACCTAATCTGTTGAACCATTGGGGCACCACACAAGTTCTGTCAACCATCCTTCTTTATTCCTCTCTTTACTTGGCCTTGGATAAAACTTCATTTAATGTCAGACCTGCCAATTCTTTGAAGCCTTCCCATTGCTCTGTCTTTCTTTCATTCTTCCTTCTATGGTAAAAGGACCATAATCCTGGTTTTATTTTCTTAAAAAGGGAATATAGAGATTAAGCCGCTTCTTAAAAAAAATTAAATTTCATTTCTACTTAAAAAAAAACAACAAAATTAAGCTACAAGTTTATTAACCTTGTTATAATGTAATTATAACCATAGCTAGAAAATGTTTTACAAATACTTTAAATTCTTACCATTACCTATCAATCAGTCTGTTGAACCATGGGGGCACCACACAAGATCTGTCAACAGCCCTTCTATATTCCTCTCTGTACTTAGCCCTGGATAAACCATTTCATGGCAGACCTGCCCATTCTTTGATGTCTTCACATTGCTCTCTTGTCTTTCATTCTTCATCCTGGAACTCAATGGTGAAAGGAGCATAACCCTGGTATTATTTTCTGGAAATAAAAAAAGACTGATTAAGTCCCTTTATGTAATTAACACCATTTTTTTACAAAATACATTAAATTCTTACCATTACCTATCAATCAGTCTGTTGAACCTTGGGGGCACCACACAAGATCTGTCAACAGCCCTTCTATATTCCTCTCTGTACTTAGCCCTGGATAAACCATTTCATGGCAGACCTGTCCATTCTTTGATGTCTTCCCATCTCTCTGTCTTCCTTCTTTGAACACAAATGGGGAAAAAATGGACCATAATTCTTAAAAAAGAAATTTAAAATCATTAAATAAAATTTAATTTAATTTCTAATTATCAATAAAATATCTTACCAGAATGCTAGCCACACTTTCTAAAACTATGACCAGTGCCTTATTTAAATCTTGAATTATATTTCTAGTCTAGGAGTTCCAATCAATTTTGTTGTATACAAAGGCCATGATACTGATTATAGGAATATGCCAGATGTCTGTTTCAGCATCTGAGTAAATAAATTAATGAAACTCCTATGACTTTAAGTTAGGGTAATGTCATCTTTCATATCTGTATTTAAAAAAAAAAAAAAAAAAAAACTGGACATACATTCCTCATAATCAGTTCCCATCCTGTTTGTCATTTAAATATTTTGGATATTCCTTTTACATTCCAGCCAAGATCTCGCAGCAGACAGTAGAATATGGCAGTTTAAACTTCAGATCATTGTGTCAACCGTCTCGTGCAAACCACAAAACCAGGCAGTTTAATCAAGATCCACCTAAGAATGAAAAATACTATAAGATACAATTTCACATTACATCTAGAAAAGGATAGCTATATTTAACTTGATCTAGTAGAAGATGTACAACTATCATACCCATATAATGTAGATTAACAAACTGATTCAAGATAAATACTATTAGGCCAATCCTACACCCATACTACTTGTATACATAAAATTGGGTGGATCTAGAATTTTAGATCTAGATAGACTAGATTCTTATTAAAATTCTAGATCTTTTCTATTAAGTAATAAAAATCTTTAAAATGTATTTTAATATGGATGAAGTTTAACAGAAATGATTGGAAAATAGTCGATGCCAACGCAGAGGCTCTTGTTCTCGTATAAGCCATAGTTGTCTATTGACTGAAGGTGGTGGAGATAATTCAACAAGATGATTTACAATGTAATTCAAGAGATCTGTCTAGGTTAGTTCATTATTTTTCTTGAAGATTTCTATGATCAAGTCTAGATTTTCTAGATCTAGCATCATATACAATAATTTCTAGAGATCTAGTGCTAAGTCCTATACATATGGGATCTAGATCTAATCAAGATCTATCTAAAATCAGAATAAAAAATATGGAATGTCACACTAGATTTAGAATAGAATAGCAAAGTTTTACCAATATCTAGATTTTTAGTCCAGTAAATCAACTTATATAGATCAAGATATAAATTAAATTCACCTTTATCTATCCCTTAGTCTGTTGGACTGTTAAGGCACCACACAAGGTTTGTCGACCATTCTTTTCCTCACCGTCTTTTGAATGACTAATTCCTGAGAATAGTAAACCGTTATTGTTAAAGAATATACAGGTAATCAGTGCTTTTTTGTAAAGAAATAGGTGCCGGAGCTCAGTGATGGATTGCCTTTTAACAACTAATAAATAAATAATAAACTTTAAAATACAAAAGTAACTTTTTCGCTGCATTGAAAAAAGTGCCGGTACGCTGTACCAGTGCTTACTGTAATGCTGCTGACCTGAAAAATTGTAGTTAAACTAAATAATACAGTAATATTAAGCCCATACTAATTAGTCTTAGATATATAGATCTAGAAATTATATTGAAATTGTGTAGATCTAGTCCAGTGATGCCCAACCTAATTTTACCCGCGGGTCATTATAATTTCCAACACTTATCTCGCGGGCCACATGAACGAAAAGTTATAAAAATAAAATAAAATTGTTCTGAAACTATTTTGGTAGAAACCTATGGATTTGACACTTAATTATTAGGTTATTTGACAATTATATTTTTTTACGCGTCAGACAATAGGTTACATTCTCTACTTAAATGTGAGCAACACTGGCTCATGTTGTGGTCTCTTTTTGATAAATATCCTCCAATATCTAAGCATAGTATTTAACAATTTTTTATTCGCGACTCAAACCAAGAATGCCACCATATTTATTTTATAATGCCGTTTTTAAGTTGTTTTATTAAACAGCCACACTTTCTTTACAAAATAAATATGTTGGCTTA